>NC_044265.1:10587743-10912971 GCF_003957555.1 Calypte anna
GAATACTAATCAAGCAAAATTGTTACAGATAAGATGGGAAACAATGTCTGTTTTCACTACTAGAGTTTTACAATGGAAAATATATACTTATAACCTGATCTGGAGAGCTTTATACTACAAAGACACGTCAGGATTGAGAGACTTAAAATACATTAAGGAAGTTAAATAAAGCATATTGAACTTTGTTTACCTTGCAGTAGTATCTTGCCAAACTTTGTTTAAAAGCACATTTTGAAAAGTGTTTTGACTTCCCAGATTTTCAGAAGTGCTTTGGAATGCAAGCGTGCCTTGATTTGCACTCCAGAAGTACCTCTGTAGAGAGTGACCCATACTGATAGAAGCCAGAAAAGCTTCAACAGAGGTTTAGGAAGAGATTCAAGTCTCAGCTCTTCTGCCTTGGGAAACACCACAACAAATTGTTGGTCTCTTACTGAGTTTAGCCCAGACTCCCAAGAATCCTGGCATTGAACAAATGCTCCACATATCAAAGTCTTCTAGCTTAGTTCTTTCATTTTATTTCATCTCTCTCCATTTTATAACTGACTAGATTGCTCATCATTCTCAGTATGCACCACTTTCAGAAACTGAGCAGATACATAAGCCCATCTGAAAAAATCCATTTGCAGCTTTGTTTCTTTAGGCATCTAAACATCTTTACTCTGTGCTATCATTCAGTCAGCAATAAGTGGATACCTTTACTTGCACTTCTGCAGATGTCTATCAATATAAATGGAGTTGTGGTGACTTCCAACAACTGAAGTTCTAGCCCCTTAGCAATAAGTTGGCTAGAAGCCTTTTACATTCAAGCACCATTTTAAAATTAATATTTAAAAATCCTATACAAATGATGTAGACAGTAGAGAGGCAACTCTGTGTATGATATTGCACTACCTAATTGCAGCATGCAGTGTAGCATCAGGCAAGCTGTTCCACCGTGGCTTCACTACAGAAGATGAGGATGTGGGCACTGGGCCCTTTGTCTCAATAGAGAACTGCAACCCAGCAGATTTTGGGCATTTTTGGGCAATCCTTTGGGGAAAGGATTCCAGAGATGGGCATTTTACTGCAACAGTTATTTAATGTTGCAAGTGTGTTCTCCTAACTATAACAGAGGAAACTGAGTAAACGCATTTTGCCAGTCACATGCATTTTCTTCATATACAGTTCTCAAAGCCTTTATTTCCACACATGCAACAGGATCAGTAATATCTTTTTTTTCAAAAGGCAGTGCCTGTTTCAAAAATGCTTTTATCATGCCTGTCTCACTATGTGAAAAACAGCAATTTCAAAACAAACACGGTTCATTGGAAGCCACGCAAGTTCCAAACACCCCTTTCCTAATTTTCAAGAAATGCTGGGAACAGAGTATGGAACAGAGAGGCCTTCAGCAAGAGTAAGTTCAGTACAATCTTTCAACAACTCTTTTTTTTTTTTTCACAACTGCCAACATTTTTGGTGTTTTTTTTTTCATCTGGCCTGAATAAGGTATGACTTTTTTTTTTTTAAAAAACATTATCATTGAGCACTTTGATTGTGGGGTTATCTAACAGCACAACTTAGAACATTAGCTGTGCAGAAAGTTCCTGTTAGTCAATTTATTTTTCAAATGTTCTCTGTATTTACACATAATAGTTCTCACTACTTTTTGTGGTTTATCTGTTTCTCATACTACAGATTTCACTGTTTTCATATTAATTTACAGAAAACAGCCTCAAGATGTTTATCAAGCTTGCATTTCACTTAAAAGCCATAGGAACGTGTTATGTTGTACAAAACATCACAACATCATTTTCTTGAAAAATTCCTCTGGATATTTTTCATTTCTCTGACAAACAAGCCTAATTAGTAATCTGCCTGCATCCACCCAAGGCTCTTAAGATCTTGTTTCTACCTCAATGATCCTTGTTACCTTCCTTACACTGCTCTGTATTTTATACAGCATGCATAGTAGCTCAGTCCCTCATGACCAAACGATTATCTTCCCAAAGAACCTCACCTGATATATTGTTAGCACCTGAAATATATTTTTTAAATAATCAACTGTTGTAGATGTGGAGCCATTAGAAATGCATTAATCTTAGTATTTATTCATGTTTTCTGTTACCAGCATTTTATGAATGGTATTGCTGACCAGGTATTGTTCCAGTTTCTCAAAACATTCTTTTCTAAACTATAGAGATGAAACCTGTCCACTTCTGTGTCATGCCTGCTTCTGTACAGGCAAAGAGAGATCTCATTCAAATACAGGCTTAACACCATTGAAAAGTGCCTTATATATAATTAAGGGGGCGGGGGGAGATTGTAAGTGACAGCACTCAAAGTTTGTCATACAGCAGTGTGAACCCTGAACCATTAATTCTATCAAAACAGATCAAATGTTGAACCTCTTATGGATTTGCATCTTAAAAATAAACTTTTAAATTAAATTGTACATAATTTTTGTTTTAATTCCTTGCATACCTACACAACTCTGTCCTTTCTCTCTGTAAAAAACCCTGGTTCTTTAGAGAATTTTGGTAGAAACAGGCAGCTGCCTTGAATGATACAAACATTAGTGGATGGATGATTAAGGATCTGTGTATATTGAACTTCTGGGTATTTCAGTATATCTAGGATTATTAACTCATCCAGCCATCTGTCAGAAGTGGTTGTAGGCAGCAGAAAGTTTGAAAGGTTCAAACACTCACAACATTTACCTAAAAGGCAAAAGTTTGCTTTCTATAGGAAGTTAGTTAAAATGCTTGGGATTTAAGAATTGTGCCAAATTAAATATAAGTATTTATAAAAAATATTGTAACATATTACCTAACTGGATAGGTTTTTAACACAATCCTCCCATCCTAAAAATACTAAGTGCATCTCAAAATTATGATTTTTAATTTCAGTTACAATTTCAAGGAAAACAGCAGCTCATTCAACATAAAAGAAAAAAAGCACAAAACACAAGTTAATTGTTTTTTTTCCTGTAATTCTATTGAAGGGAGCAGTTACCCAGAGACTTCCCTCTTGTAATGGACCATAAATATGACAAGCTACTTTCATGGTTTGACCATCTGTCTCTTGGCATTCTCATTCTGCATCTTTCAAGAGGTAAAGCATCTGTGCTCTGGCATTTTCCAGTCACCACAGTTAAATGAGGTTCCTGTGAGAGATGCCTCTTGGAGACAGAAATTCCTGTATGTGGCAGCAATAGTGGAAATGTTGCAGGTGTCTTTGCTGTTCTGAAGTGTTTCATTTGAAAGAACAGTTCATGTGAATATAGTTTGTACTCGATTGTCCCTTCCCTCTGACACCACCACTGCAGGCTAGTGGCAGTCCTGGTTTTGATTATGCAGATTTATCTTACTCATGGGGTAGTTCTCATATGGGAATGATTTATAGTCATGAATGATTTGATCTGGACTTAAATGAGTTAGAGGTTAGTCCAAGAGTATCTGCACAACTATCCACATGATTGTGTGAGTTATTTTCACATATTGTTCCATACCACTTCACATTTTGTTACATTTTTTGCATTGGAAACAGAACAGAAGCACCAAAGATACTAAAATGTCAGTTACACCATAACACCCGAGCTAGGCAGGGTCTGTAGCTGGCTGATAATAACAGCTTCCCTGTACTTCTAAGCCTTGATTTTATCTAACAAAGTTACAGTATGCCAAAGTTACTACCTGCATCCAGGCCACAGCTGCATTTTTTTCATCTAAGGAAATAATTTTTTTTTATGACTTTTTTTGACAGTTCAACTTTTGCAGTAATTCCTGAAGTCTAAATGCAAATTTGAAGAGTCCAAGGGGCATTTTAAATACTAAAATTACCTTTATGATAAATAATTAAAAGATTTTTTTATCAACATAGAGTTTTTGGTCCATTTGAGATTAGTCTCTACAACAGGACAAAGATGATTACTCTATTCCATTTTTCTATTAATGGCAATTATCTTTAATTACTGTCGTATAGTCTATCCAACCCTTAGGGCTTTACTCGTTAGTTTTTTTAGCACACCTTACCCTCAAAATACTCAGTGCTAATCATAACTTCCACATCCCTTGGAAACAATGGCACAACTCCAGTGCTTAAATATCTTTTCTAGCAAAGATACACTGAGGAAAGCAGAAGTGGCTGTTTACTTTTGGAACATTGCCAGAAGTGCAGGACCTATTCAGCTTCCTTGAAGACTAGAGATTCCCACACACAGGTTGGGAGAATAGTACAACCCCATTCATACATGCCAGGATTTATCTACAGCTCTGAAAGTAATTCACAGAGGTAAGAATCTTCATTTCTGTTTCGCCACTAACAATCTGAAGCTGTAAAATGAGCAGTGCCTTTCCCAAATTCACGGACTAGAAATAAAAACCTTCCATCTGAAAACTGCAAACTGCTAACTTCAAAATCTGTGAGGCTCTCCCAGTGTTTTGTTTTGTTTTTTTAAATTATCAAATATCTTCCAGAATTCAAGTTTGCTTTGCAAATACTTCTGTATTTATATAGCCTCTCAAATGCAGCTAGAAGAGGCCATACTCCACAACCACTATCAAAGCATGGGAAAAAATGCTGCTCTTGAGCAGTGTATTTTCAGAAGAATAAACAATAGAATGTGATTACTCATCTGCAAAGACACAGGACAAAAGGAAAGGGCAGTAGCTGTCTTGAAGAGTTTTCTCAGCTTACAGAGCAGACCATTATTCCTGCAAATGTTTCTCAGACATGCAGGTACAGGCACTGTACCTGCAGCACTTCCACAGGGACCGGCATTGCAGAAGAGCTCAGAAGAAAGAGCAAGCAGCAGTAGAACAGTAATTAGCCTTGGACAGAATCTTTAGAAAGAAAACTTCATAGCAAACAGAAAGGGAGTTCTCTGTCACATAAATATTGCAAAAGTTAATAAGAAAGATAACAAAGACTTAATTATACTATCCCACTCAACTTTTGCTGTAGCACAGCCTCCTGGTTTGTAGCTTGGAGGGGTGTGAAATTGAACATAATTTCACAGCTGCAGTGAAGTTCCTGACACAATAATTGAGGATTTTGGAGTCTGGATTTAAGGTCAGGCTTTTTAAAGTAATCTTATGACTTTCTAAATACCAATTTATTCTGAATAATCTTTATTCACTGGAGCTTTGCTCTGAAATTTCAAAATTGTACTAAACTTGGATTAGATAATCTATAATTCTTACATCATGCTGCTGTCAGAAAAAGGTAAGCATGAACTGCAAGTACATTTCTACCCTTGTCCAGATTTTTAATTGAAATACAGCACTCAACTATACTGTGATACAATAGGAATAAAATAGCTATTTATTTACAGAAATCAAACCAAGGCATTAATGGGACAGAAGTAGGTATTGATTTAGATGATTAACAATTATAAAAGCTATAGTTAATCATGGTAATGAGCATTAGTAGTAAACTCATCTAAAAAACCTAGAAAAACAACTCTAATATTAACTGGAAAACCATGCAAAACTGGGTTTGTTTAGTCTGCAGAAAAGGAGGCTGAGAGGAGACTTTTTCAATCTCTACAACTACGTGAAAGGAGATTGTAATAAGGTGGGGTCAGTCTCCTCTCCTGGGTAACAGAACAAAAGGAAATGACCTCAAGTTATGCCAAGGGAGGTTTTGATTGGACAGTAGGAAAAATGTCGTCATTGAAAGGGTTTCAGGCATTGGAACAAGCTGCCTGGGAAGTGGTTGAGTCACCATCTCTGGAGGGATTTGAAAGAAGTCTAGATGGGGTGCTTAGGGATGTGCTTTAGTGGTGAGCTGGCAGTGGCTGGATTAAGGGTTGTACTTGATCATCTTAAAGATCCTTTCCAATTTATGACATTAAGGAGGAGAAATTCTGCGTTCCTCCTTGAGGAACAGCAGTAGAGAAGACTTCTGTCCAGATAAAAAGATTTTTTATAACAACAGACAAAAGCACAGGCAGACAATATTCCACATGGCCACAGCAGTAAAGATATCTAAAATAAAAGATATCTAAAATATAACTTAAAAATTATGATTTTGAGTCACATTGAAGGGTTTTCAGTGAATACTATTATTACTTATAAGAAGTAATAAGTACTACATTGTACCATAGGTTATTAAAGTCCAAGAATGACCTAAAGACTGAATAGACACTTTTTTAAAAAAAATAATTCATACTGGCAATTGCTTGCTTGTTTAGTAGTTACAACAGCTTTTTCAGTTATTTCATTATTTCCACAAGTAACTCAATAAGGCTCCACACATACCTACAGGTGCATTCCATATGTGCTTTCTTCCCTTCTCAAATGCAATTACTGACTGCACCATTTCTCTGTCTTTCAAATACAGAGCTATAGGATTACACATTGCTGCACTTTTAATTAAGGCACAGATACAGATGTGATTGATAGAATCATGACAAAGAAACTTTTATCAGAAGCCAAGGTTAAGATTTATTTTTCTTTTGTAGCAAAGCTGGGACATAGAATTTTGATGCTGATCAACCTGGGCTCTGAACATGGCACTGGTCTATCATACCATTTTTGACTTTCAAATTAGAGCTCTCAGTCCCTTGATACTATCCATATTTAAGCAATTATACTGCCCAGTATGATCTTTGTCTGATCTCTTGTTCCCATATGGTGTAAATTAAGGCAGTGATTCACAAACTGTTAGTGGTGTAGTGGTGTTCTTGGCATAAAGTCAAAGTTGAGGACAAACACCAGTCGTGCCTGATGACACACTCTCACTTTTTATGTGTCCAGAATTAGAGCCTATCTAGGAGACTGCCTTTGACTACCAGCTTTCTCCCTTGCTATCCTGACTTTTTTTTCATGTCACACTTTACTACCCCTACAGCTGTTATTATGAAGGCAGTTGTGAGGCCATATGGTGAACCAGACTGCTAGAAAGATCTTTTCCTTCTACAGATGCTTTATCGTGCATGTTTAGAACTATAAAATTGTTAGTTTATTATTAAAAAAGAATACTTCAGAAGAAACTTCTGAAGACCATCAGGTTGAATTTCATGACTGACTTCAAAGTTGCAGAAAGTTTTGAGTTTGTATTACATTGTTCAGGACCTTGAGCAGTTGAATTTTGAAAATGTCTAATATTCCACAATTTCAGGCTCTATGCCAGTGACTGAACACATACACTTGGAAGAATTTACTCATTTTATCTATTCAGAATTTCTCTTGATATAACCTGTGTCTGTTGCTAGTTATCAGTGTGCACCCAATACCTGTAGCCTGTTTTCTATATAACTGCCCATGAGGTCATTCAGACAGCCCCTGCAGCTCCAGGCTGAACAAACCTCTCTCAGGCTCTGCTTGGATGTGAAGTCCTTCAGGCCCCCAGGCAGTAGCTGTCCCTCTGTCGGAGTTCATTGGTATCTGAAGCTTGGGATCCCACTCAGGCCCCCAAACATGATCTCACAAGTGGTGGACACAGGGAATAACCACTGCCCTGGCCCTCTGGCAGCTTTCTGCATGCAAATAGCCTTCAGCTGCACTGACAGGAATGAAGGAGCCATAAAATTCAGTTGTGTAGACTGAAGTTGCTTAGACTGTTTCCTCTGTGACTTAATTCAAAACTTATTGAAAAATAACGTTTCCTGACTTTACCCACTGTTAATTCAAATCCTTATTAATGCCAAATCCTACATGCCCTAGGGCTTATCAGTATGAACACATTTTACTCAGAACAAGATGCACCAAGGCAAAAAGGTGCTTTATACCTGCTTAGATAGAAACATGTCAAAATTAACCATTTATCTTCATTTTACTACAAATCCTACTTCCCCTAAAGGGGGTGGATTTTTCCCTAGAGACAGAAAAACACTGTAGAAGGGATAGAATGGATTTCTACAGTTCTCTGTGTTGCTACCATCTCATAAGGTGGGAAATAATTGGGTATGCTGGCATACCACAGTGGAGAGTCTGGGACAGTACTTGGTCACAAACTAAACCCGTGATGTACAATATCAACATTGCACCTAAACAAGTAAAGAGAGAGCTCTGAGCAACAACACAGATGGTCAAACTCCTTTGCAAACATTCTTGTCAGAGCAGAGGGAAAATTTGAGGCATTTGGCCTGTGCTTTTCCACACTTTCCAGTCCAGGAATCAGATAATCCTTATGTAAAATTTATTGGATTTATTATGCAATGTTCCCATAATAGCCTCCACTTTCAATCAAATAAAAATTAGATTAAACTTTAATGAATTTAAGTTTAATTAATACTGTTTGTTCCTCTCTGCTTTGCTTCCATGCATATGACTATGTGTATACCTGGTTATAAAAAAAATAAAAATAAAATGTCTGCACAATTATTGCACAAGCTGTCTGCAGGCAGAAAAAAAGCTGGCTTAGGGTATAGCTAGGCAGTAAGTGAAGACAAACATGAAAAGAGTCTTCAGCTCTGTTTAAGCTGCTGCAGACAGAAAGGCAGTAAGTGTTTTCCATGTTGATTCCTAGACTGGTCTTAGATTACAACAAATGGTATTCATCTTGAGTATTATTTAATGGCTTCTTTCAAACTTGGATGCCAACAAGTAAGTGAGCAAGAAAGATGAGTCTTAGGAGAATGAAGACAACAGCATCATGATGATGCTTTAAGAAATACTTTGGTACAGCTTCACTGCTGTGCTGCTTCTAGGTCTGAAAAACTAATGTGGCCACCATATGTTTTAATGCTCATCACATCCCATGAGATTAATAACAGCTTCTTATTCACAAGATTTCTGAACTGTATTAGGGTGTCCTGGGAAACTGAAGTCCATATTTTTATACTTTTCTCTTGCATGAAGCCTTTGAGTTCATAAACAAAAAGGGAACAAGGTTTTCAGACTGAGTGATCGCAGCAGGTTTGCTAATCACAAAGCAGCTTAGTTGAGAAACTTTTAAAATACCAGAATTTTTGAGAAATCTCAATAGTTTCCATAAAAGGAAAGCAAGATGGCTTAGCAAAGAGCCATGCAGTACTAAAATTACCTGCTGTAAGCAGAGTTGATTGTAAACTCAAGAACTTCTTAGAATTGCAATGATTAAAAAAAAGGCTTTGTCTGGACTTCTGGTTCACATCAGCTGCAGGGTGACTCAAGTGTGACTGAAATGAAGAAACAGGGTGCCTAATGGAACACCTGAAATAATAGGTCAGTATCTGTTATGTCTTATTGTGATGTTTTGCAGAAAATTTGCAAAAATAAGGAAGAGCTCATCACTGAAGAGCAGTTTTCAGTATGGTTTAAGTATCCATAACACCATGAGTACAGGCTCATTTTTCCCCTTAAAAAAGCCTGCTTAGTAGGGCACACATAGGTTTCTCTCTGTGCAATGTTAATTTTGCATGCTTTTTGGTCATCTGATTGTTTAAGCAGAGCAGAAACCAAAAAGTAAATGTTTAGAGCTTTCTGTATGATGGACATGCAGTTTGCTATAGTATGTATAGAAGTCTTCTTAAAATGTAAGTACTGTCTGTTTTTCAATACTACTTTTGGAACAGAGATAGGAAAAGAGAAGGAAAAAGCAAGGGAGTCAAGGAAGCTCTTTTTCATAATTCTTAGGTAAATAATTTCATTTTATGGATCCTGGCTATACGAACACCTGTCCTGATATTAGTAACCTACTGAAAACACTTCCCTACATTTCTCCTTCAGCACAATATCTAGAAAAATTTTTCACTGTTCAGGAAGCTGCCTTGGTTCTGACTTTAGTACTTCTCAATCTTTGATCTAGTTGTGCTCCCAATTTGTCTATCTAACCTGATATTTTTCCTTCCATGGCTGTTTGTTTATTGTAGGTATTGAGTACAAGAAGGTATTGATCTACTGCACAACTGAAGGCTATATGGCAAATTAATCAGGATTTCTTACTATGAGTCCCTATTATATGGCATTTTTATATACAATGCTTTCAAATTCTGGTTCAAGGTCTTATCTTTTCTAAACATGTATTTTTAGTAAGACTAACACATATTTTGTTTTTCATAGTGCTTTGATCCTACAAATATCCATGTACATTCTTCATATGAAGTCTTGTTGAAATAAATAGGAATAGCTTCACATATATGGTTAAGCACTGCCATGTATATCTGGAAAATGAATGCTGAGAGAGTCAAGTTTCCCAGAAGCAAGAAGTTAAAATCCACATATGGCCTCTCTGAAAAAATTAAAGGCATATTTTGAGGCTATTACAATTATTTTAATTTTCAAAATATAAGCAATGACTTCTAGAATACAAGGCTCAATTGAAAATGAAGTGCATAAAAGTACACAGGTAGGCAGAAAACCTCTCTGGGATTCTAACAGAATTATTAGATAAATACTTAGAAGCATTGCAAAATCACATTTTTGTTGAAAAAACCTCTTTCCCTCTCCCCTTAACAAAATATACCTAAATTTCAAAAGTTTTTGTATTCTTCATTAAAAGCTGCTGTTCTCAGCAAACCTCAGCATTGCACAGGTAAACCCCATAAGCCCATTACTTCCTTGGCAAAGAGTTCAAAGACAAGATAGGCCTTATTTCTTAGTTTCAAGTGAGACTGTTTCACCTTTCATCTTGAAAACAGATTGGAAATCTGATAAATGTAACCCACTGAGGGAGATATTTGCAATATTTAAAATTTTTAATTTTTGCTCTAAAGCCACTGAAAGGTTGCTTATTTTCAGAAGCATCATCATTCACCTTTTGAGGAAAAAAAGACACTGTACGTGAAGATCTTAAAGTGACAGACACATCAAGAATTGCATAAAGAAAAAGATCCAGTGATGGTAAATTATTCTTATACCATATAGTCTCCTTCTCTATTACCATCTTTTATTGAAAATTAAACATATATTACCTGGAACCCAAGTCAGTCATCTGTCTGGAAGGGCTCATCACCTGTGGCTCTCCAGAATATTCCACAGTAGAGACTGGAACTGAGGGAAGGACTTGAGCAAGCCTCATGCTATTCTTTGTTCTGCCCACAGAAATTCCCCAGAACCTCATAGCATCTATTAAGTATCCACGTGCAGCAAGAAGCTACGAGAATGTATTTATGAGCAAGGCCAAAGGTGATCACAAGTAATTTTATAGAACTAAATGTTTCAGAAACTATAATACAAGCAAACACACAAGGAAACTCCAGAGACAGACCGAGTCTTATAAGGTTGATGTATGGTAATGATCACTTTCAGTACACAGCAGCAGGGCAGAATCTTATTTGGCAAGTAGACATTTCATTATTCAGTATTTTCTCTCTGGTTTTAAGTTCTGTTCTTACAATTTGCTTACAACGCTGTCTGCTCTCCAGCCTAGGGATAGACTAATTAACCTTAAAATTAATTTAATGTTAACTAGCTGAAGTACTGAAGATGGTTTAGCCACAGCAACTCCATGCCAGCCAGTTTACCTTGCATACACACAGAGATAAAACTGCTTTTCTGAACACTGAATTAGCCTTCATGGTGTTACACACTACTGTGTATAAAATTGTTCTTACAATGCTGATGGATCCAAAATTGATTTAGTAATCTCTACAGTACCTATTAACTCTATATTGTCCAGTCACACAATAATTCATCTAGGATTTCATCTGCAACATCAGCTGTTGAAAGTTTGAGATTAAATATATAACCAAGAAAAACGGAAGTGTAGAGTTCAGCTGTTCGAAAGCTCACTCTTAACATGTGGGGAATTATCCCTTCCCCTCAAAGAAAATATCTCCAATTTTGTCATGCAATTGCACTTCATGTTTTTTTCCCTGGTATTCTACATCATAACTACAGGTGACCTTGCCAACATAACATGGAGTCATTTCAGTAAGGACCTTTTTTTGTTTTCTACATATCAAAAGACATTCATTCAAAATTTACGATAAAGTGATAAAATCCATAGAGCTTCAACAAAATTAGTAACATGGAGTTAACAGATTTTTTTTGTATTTTATTTTTTAAACATAAAAATGTATTAACATCTCGAATAAGGAAGAGATACCTTCTTGGTATATGCATAAAATCAAAGGAAATTTGAAGGCATAGGAAGTCCTTAAAGCCACATTCCTCCCCTCAGGGACATCAAGTTTCTGAGAATGTTACAAGAACATGTATTGTATTTGTTTTCCAAATAGTTGAAAAAGAATCCTTCAGGAAATTAAGACATCTGAGATACTTTAAACATGGTGATAACAATAAGAGATGAGTCTTTTAATGTTTCACTCCCCATCAGGAGAAGTGAAAAGGAGTGCTTTCACTTTGTCCTAAACACCTAACATAGCACAGGACTAAATTTACGGAAGGAGAACACTTGAGAAAGGTGGATGTGGAGACCTGTCAGACTGATTGCTCTTAAAAATCGCTTTCTCTGAAGTGTTTTGTTTTAAATAACATATTGCTTTTCAGAAAGAGAGGTGTACTATAAAGCTGCAGAGAATGGAACTGCAGGTGTTGACCTGACCTGTTGAAGGAGATCGCAATGAACAGCAGAGGTTTAGAGCCTGAGGCCTTGGACTGGAATGAGCGCTATGGAACTCTACACCAAGAAAAGTGATGGCTGGAGGCTCAAATGGGGCACCCTAAAGAAGAGCATGAGCAGGGTCAGAGAGTCAATTTATTTAGGAATTGTCACACTATTGACCGATGTTCTTCAGGGGGTAGAGCAGGCTCACTACTAGTTTGGCTATTCGAAGTCTCTGAAGTATATCAGTACTTCTGAACACTCTTCCACTTTGTGATCAGCATGCTGCCAGCACAGAACTGTGACAGGAGACTGGCCTGCATGGTCTGCCTCTGCAGCCCACAGAAAGCAGATTCATGAAGAATTTACAAAGCAATGTAAACAAATCAATAAGATTACTTTACAGTTTTACAGATTTGTCACAGGTATTGGTATTATATCAGTTCCAAGCCATCACTCTAACAGGACTCTGGAGAATTCCTAAACAGCTTTGTTATCAAAATGTTCTTGTTCTTTCCAGGATTTGATTGCTACTGTGAACTCTGACAGACTGATTAGGTGACAAGGTATAGACGTACTTCCCACCCTTATATCTAGAACAAACAACTCTTACCCTAAAATAGATTTCAATATACATAGAATGGTAGATGCAGCTGA
This sequence comes from Calypte anna, assembly GCF_003957555.1. NCBI lineage: Eukaryota > Metazoa > Chordata > Aves > Apodiformes > Trochilidae > Calypte > Calypte anna. The sequence goes on from NC_044265.1 coordinate 10,600,812, forward strand.
CAACACTTAATTTTTACTTTGAAAAGTGTACCAAAACAATACCTGCTCCTCCTAAAACCATAAGACTAGCTGCAACTCAGAACTAAAAAATGAATTAATTAAAAAAACAATAATAAGCAAGAACACTTACAGAAGATTAGATATAATACAGTGTAATGATTAAAAGGTACCAATTTATATAACAAGCTAACAAGACTGTTGAAAAGGGTTTTTATAGTTTCCCAAATGCCTGGTATTGTAGAATATGTAAAATGAAAGGTCTTGCTCTTTCATACTTATTATCTGATTTCAGATTAGTCTACTGAATATCACTACCAAGCACAAACACATGAGAAAAGCCAGTGTTGTGTGGATGAACACAAAATAAAATGGATTTCCCTGTACTTGGTATGGCTATGACTACTTTTGCAGGAAGAGACACTCAATGTTGTAGACAATTCCCTCCAGAAGATTCAATCCAACCATAAACTCATTAATAACTCAAGACACAATTATTATTTTATTTAGCTTACTTTAACAGGAAGTTTTTCACTGTTAATCACTAATGCAGCCCTGAAGATACTATACGACTAATCTTAGACTTTGTTGAGACTCCTTGTACTGTTCAATGAAGGTAAGGCTCTCAAAACTTCCCCCAACATTATACTCTGTAGAATCAAAATTCCTATTATTTCAATAGGCTTCAGGATCAGAACCTGGAACCTAAAATAATCTCTTCTAGAAAATTCATAGTTTAGTAAATATTTTCAGTTATTTTCATCTGATATCTTCACCCAGGTCCTCAAAGATTTTCCCATGGTGATACCTACATATTTGCAGATCTTACTCAATATTTTTAATTTAAACCCAGAAATTTCCTGTATTTTCCATCCTCTTCTGTACTGAAGGGGTCCTTTTAATTTAAATGAAGGCCTAAGCAAGTATCTAGCCTTACAGTTAGGGTCATAGGTGAATTGTGATGTTCAAATGTAGCTAAGGGACTTTGGAAGCACAAATTCCTTGTGAATGTTAAGCACCGAGAAGCTTTGAAAATTCCCTTCCCTGAAGCCAATGTTACCACAACATTAACATTGTAAATAAGGCAGTGCCTAGAAGTCCCTGAGCAGCACCTTTGAAGGGAGGCTTAAAAGTCTGCTTGTGTCAAAAAAGCAGCTGAAGCTAATTTTTTTTTAATATATACAATATCTATTCACTCAATAAATACAGCTTATTTAAATGGGAGTGTCAAAAATGTGCACATATATTGCTCAACACAATTACTGCTGGTTTGTGTAGAAGAGATTCAAATCTGCATTCAAAGACAATTTAAGGTGATTAAATTATGTTATTTAGTTATAACCTTAAACCTGCAAATTAAAAAGCCTCTTTAAATATTGCAAAAGGTTTCAGAAATTTTATTAATAAATGTAAAAAAATTAAAATTATGAATTTAGAAATAACATGCTCTTATGCCAGAAATGTCAAACACTTTTACCTGATAAGAAAAAAATTACAAGTAAACACAAACTCTCAGGATAAATTGTTACAGAATACCAGCATCTTCAGCCAACAATATCCTGCATGGGTGCAACCAAAGAAAAGGTGTATTGAACTCATACCAGTAAGTCTTTCAGGTGAAGAACATGATGCACTTCACATTGCTGATTCAAGACTATAATGTCTAAATACATTTATAAAACACACCATGGAAAAAAATTACAATCTGTTATTCAAAAACATTAATTCAGAGCTTCAGTTAAGTACAGACATGTCAGTACCACAAGTCCACAGTATGTGCATGCATTTGGTAGACATGAAGGATTTTGCATTTTTGTCAAAATGAAGCCAAGAGTGAGTATATTATCCCCAATTTCACAGTGGGATTAACTGGAAAATGAATAATTGTGAAATAAAAGTTTCAGACTTGCTGCCATTGGCCAAAGCAGTTTTCAAATCCATAGGAGAATTATAATAGTTTATTATTCCAATTTGTCCAGAATTGACAAAAGCTACAAAGCTTTCTCCCCCTCCTCAAGATTTATGCCTTATGGGGAAGACTCTTCTCATGAACCAGTCCAATTCAAACCAAGTGAGAAAGAGCAGGAAATTAGGGTCAGAAAATTATAATAGGATAAGAGAAAAAAAAAAAAAGCAAGCTGTAGACTCCATCCTCAGTAAGTTATTTTTACAGATTAACTTGGAAAAACATTCAAGGAGCTTATGACTAAATTTACTTGAAGATCAACACCAAAAAGTTCTTCTACAAAGCTGTCAGCTTTAAAGAGTCCTGACATCTTTACAGTGGTCCGAGTCACATGGCTGTTGGAAACTGTTCTGTAACTACTTTCAGAAGCCTTATTTTGCCAAGTGTTTGTGACTAGTTTCTCTGAGAGCTGCTGTTCCCACTGCTACAAGAAAATAATTTCCTTGGCTTCCTGCACACATCTTATTTCTTAATTCTGGTATTTTTGGCTACATCTCAGCCTGCCTTCTCTCTGACTACCGAAGGTAATGTTATCTGTTTCAGCTTAACAGCAGTGCAAGAAAATCAAGGGAATCTAACTAAAAACATCGAGAAGCCTTTTGCTCAGAAGTTATTTATTCTGTGGAAAAAAAATAGGGCTCAGTCCCATAACCTTTGTCTGGTGGGATATTCTGAAGACTTACATTACAGTACAGATAATCTCTTCCACTTCAGACAAACAAAAAGGAGTATAATAATAAAAGAAACACTAGAAAGGAATATATTACACTCACTTTCAAAGACTACACATAACCTAAGGGAAAATGTGTTACATAAAGAACTCTAGTAACTTATTTGCATTTAAACAAAATTGGTTTGGTTTGTGCTGTGGTAATATTTATGAATGATGGACACAATACAGACTAATACTTGGCATATATTCAAGGAGAAAGAACCAAGAAATTAGATTACTACTGTGAAAAGTCACAATTAGTGCTAGATAATTTAATTAGTTCATCAATATCTCTGAACAGCTTTGGTACAGACTCACCTCACCATCAGGAATGTAGTAATGTCTATGCCACATTCAACAGAATGTTTTCTAACATCTGCACCACAATCCAAAAACTGTAGAATCCACAGAATTCTTTGGTTTTAAGAGTTTTAAATTGGGTAAAGGGCCTTGCCCAAACAATCCTCCAGTAGGATTTAGTGGTAGAGAGGGGGGAGATAATTAGTTTAAGTTGTGTTGAACTTAAATAAACCTTTTTTTTCTCTCTCTCCTTTTCTCTCTCTCTCTCTCCCTTTTGTGATCATAGTAATTATAAAAATCACAATTAAAAAACAGCTATCATTCCAACCAAGTCCTAATAGTTGCTTCTCCATTCCTGGGTCTCATACCTGACTTTTAGAGAAAATATCTTTCTTTATTGTGGGGCAAGTCTGGAAAAGGGATTTTCTACATGCTTAAGATATTTACTTCAGTCTGCTTTTGGCCAAGTCTGTTAATTTCATTATCTTTGGTCATGTTTATATTCTGATTTTTTCCTAACTTTTGTCTTTAAAAAGCCCTCTCAAGAAAAAAACTTCATCACTAATGAAATATTCACAATTTATTAATCTGAACTTTTTTTTTTCCCCTTCCCCCCACCTTCACCTGAGAACTGAAGATTTATGACATTTGAATTAAATATTTTCTTTGAAAGTAAATACTCTATGTTACACCTGTACTGGGAATATTCCTACTGTTATACCCTTGGCAAACCATACCTACAAGAAATGTACCTAGAGAAGACTAGGCATGTATCACAGAAGCAGTAGCTGGATGGAGTCAAGGGCTTGTTTAAGTTGCCCTACTATGCTTCTTGCTCTGGGAAACGCATTTCTAAAGCATTCTGGCATTTATTTTTAAATCCTCCTCAATTTTAATGACAACCTGTCTTGCTTACTTTCTTCATGTCTAATCCCTTTCTGAAATATTCTTCTCACTTTAATGGATTTCTACAATGAATCAGTGTGGCCACTTCACCAAGTCTGGATGCTTTGTAGGTAGTACTGAGTAGCAGCCTCCGTGGCATCCAGCAAATAAAACCTGTAAGTGGTGAGTGACTTTGCATCACCCTCTCATGCATGGTGTTAGTCTGGACGTGCAACAGACATGGGAATTGGATAAATGTGTGAAGCGTTTGTAGTACTTTCAACACAGAGAATCCAGTAGTCATTACAGGAGTGCCCACCTTACCTGGCATTTAGGAAAGCAGCCAGTTTGGTTTTTTCCATGTTTTGTAACATGTTACATATATTTTCTGTAATACATGTGTGCCCTCTAGGTATCCTCACCGAGTGCAGAAGTGTCTTCCTAATTTGATCCCTTCATATAATACAGGAATTTCCATGCTGCATCCCAACACTTAGCTGATAGGTCACACAGCCTCTTTGAAATGTAGGCTTGGGGCCAAGCCCCCTTTGCTTAGTGAGTTTTGTAATTTTTGCATTTCTTTAGAGTCAGCTCATCCCCTTAGGCAGTTCAAACATGTTAAGCTCTGCCTGTCACCAAGAAATTACCTCCAGTGCTCTGAAAAAAGCAGTCTTCCACTTCTGTTTTGTGGCCATGGGAAGAATTAGGTAGTAAGCCAGTGTCCCTTGAAAATGAGCTACTGCTTGCCAAGTAGGTGCAGAGAGATAGAAGTGTGACTGAAAATAGAAATGCACCTACAGCAATAGCTCTCAGCCTTTATATCATCTGCAGTATTGATAGAAGTTGACAAATTAAAGAAAAAAAAAAAGGAAAACCTCTTAAGAGATGAGAAACTGAACCATAGCCTTCCAGAACATACTGCAACAACTCCATTTTAGAACACAAATTTTATGGGATGCCAGCCCTGAAAATACCCAGGGATTGGGTACAAAGCCAAGTTTTCAAGAGTTGTTTTGTTTGTTTAGGGTTTTTTTGCAGTTCATTTGGGGTTTTGTGTGTTTGCTTGTTTACTAAAAAATGTACCATCTAATAATTGCCACAAGATTAAGGAACTGGCCCAAACTCAATTAAATCAGTGGGTGACTTCACAAGAGTTTAGATCAGGATTTACATCTCACTTCAGCATGGGTTTTAGGGTGTAATTTCAGCTTTCACAGAAGTTCCACCATTTGTAACACCTGAGGTGACTTTGCTGAACATGCCAGGCTATGGTGCTAGAAAGGAATCAAAAGATAATGTAAGCAGTTTGTGTGTTGTGTAATGATGACACACTAAGGAGCTCTGCAGCCACTGTGCAATGTGAACTCTTGCACCACTTTCTCTTAATTCTTCATGATGGACTTCAGAAGATGATGGACTGACAGACCACCCACCATTGTCCACCCATTCATTGTCCATGAATCATGGACAGGGCAGGCGAAAGCTCAGGAAGCCATTCAGAGAGTTTTACCCAACTTTTTAAACTTATTTTTTGTAAAAGTTGAGATTGTTTGTGATCAGGTAGTAGACAGGTCAAAGAGAATCACATCTTTTAGCATCTGAAAGAGATTTGAAGTCAAGAAGCACTTGGCAGAACTTGTTGGTTTAAAGTAAACTAGAGATAATCCTACAGAAATAAAAATTCCAGACAATGCAATGAGCCTGCTTTCAAGGAAAACTATTTTTGAAAAGGTTTTGAGGTTCCAAGAAGAGCAAAGAGCTCTTCTGTTTCAAAAAGGAGATTTGAAGGTAAAAAAGGCACACTGTGATAGACACAAAGTATTGCAAATGCATTCCTGTTTGTATGTTAATTATTACATATGGCTAGATTATTCAAACTTATGAAAAATTCCAAAGTAATCAATATATCTATAGATTGATTCTATCATATAATTTACAGATGATGAATTAAAGTTAGAACTGCAGCACAGCTGAAAATTTATCTATGATCTAGGTCCTCCAGTAGAGGGTTGTGAGTTAAGCAACTGGTCCCACATAGCTTCCTGGTGAACTTCTACAGAAATATCAGAAAATTCATAAAGGTTTCTTCCTCCATCTCTAGCCTTTCTGGTAGTCACTAGAATCCAAAACTAACATTGGGTCTTTATTTTGTGAGCTGAGGAACCCAAAATGCAAAACTTCTGAAACTGAACAAAAACTGAACTGCTTCTTTATATCCTGATTCCACAATGCTCCTCTTCCCATGCACCCCTCAAGCAGGCATTCTGAACTGAAAGGTCTTTTCAGAGATTTACTGGTTTTCTTATATTTGTAACACTAGTACTGAAAGATCTTCATACTTCAAATCTCCCAGTGTTGTCCTAACAACACATTTGACTCCCCTTTATAGATCAGTTTTATTTTATTAAACATAATAATTCATATGGTTATTACTAATTCTTTACATACAAAGAAGAAATTTAATAGCAACATAATTCTAGCCATTGAATTGACTAACTTAAATTTAAGATTTTATTTTTTTTTTTAAATTTAAATTGGTTGATTTTAGCACATCTTGTGCTGTGATTTACATGTTCCTTGGTTTTCATTCAATGTGTACTAAAGGTGAACAAGACAAAAATTAGACAGAAGACTACCATAGATTCATTTAGGTTGGAAAAGATCCTTAAGACCATCAAGTCCAACTGTTAACCTAGCACTGCCATGTCCATCACATAGCCACGTCCCTACTGAACAGAAACCCGCACACCCTTTCCCATCGCTCCCGAACCCACGCGTGGGTTCCCTCAGCCTGCCCAACAGCGCCACCTACCGGCCCGGAGCTGCCGCCCCCCGGGCTCCCGCCTCTCCCAGGGCTGGGAACGCAGCAGCAGCACCTTCGGGTTATGGGTTTACAAGCTCCAGTCAGGAAATAGACATCAGAGATCTCATGAGATAATTAGACTGAATAAAAAGCTAGTTTTAGCTTCAGATAACAGCCTGCAGTTCCCACAGAAGCGGTTTGCAGCTGCAGAAACAAGTCAGAGACCCAAATGTTACACAGGAACAGAAGAGTTTGCATGCTGCCTCTGGGGTGAATTTTGATGTTCTGCTTGCATGGGAGGGATATCAACTGTAGCACAGTTTAGAACAAAAACCTCAAGTTACACGTGCTGTCCTAGAAAAAAGATTTAAGGAGAACTAATACGATGGAAGATCTTAAGCTTCTAAAATTCATTCATTTTCTTAAATACCAAACTGTTGTATTTTTAAAACAGTGTGAGAGAAGACATATTAAAACGACCTCAATTTGTCAGTCTATTCATGTGCTATAATTAAAACCATGATGAGTAGGGACTTTGTTATTAATCATTGGTACCCTACACTTTTGGAAGCACATGGTTACCAACCCAAAGAATTTGTGTAATTATAGGCAGATAAGCAGCCAATAATGTGAAAGACAGATCTCTTCTTGTACTTTTAGGCAGAGGTCTTACTAGAGGTCTGTTTCACTCTCATGGAATTTTCTATTAAACACTTCACCTTATCTGATCACATCCTTATCTTGATCACATGCACACGTCTTCAGAATCATGTTACCATTGCACCACCCTTTGCTTAAAATGGGCAAAGGACATGACGATCCTTATTATCTGATGTAAATGCAAAAATAAGAATAAAAAAAAGTTTTCTGTAACAAAAGCCAAGAAAGAACTCTCAAATAGCACTACAGTAAGGAGGTTTATCCCAGTACAAGCTAAAGTTGAGTTACTTGGATATTTAGTGCATAGTTTACATAAAAGAAGTCCTACCAATCTAACAGCAAGGGAAGGAAAAGAATTTAAAACTTCTGTACAAGAAAAATTAATCTCTACCAACAGTGTACATAACTAATAGTATAGGTTTCTGGACAAAAACCTACTGGTAGCAAAACAGGAAATCAGTGATATCTCAATCAAGGATTCTTTTAGGGGTACTTATTTCAACTAGTTACAATATTAGATTGTCTTTCAGAAACAGCTTGAACAAATGGTCCCCCCTATATTTTAAAATCTGAAACTTTTAAGCAACTTTCATAACACTATATGAATACACCCTGGCAGATTGTGTCATGCTTTTAAGAAATTGATACAAGAACTTTCATTTCTTTAGAGCTGGGTCTAGTGCAGAAGCAAAAAGGTTATTTGCGTTTGAGTTTTCCTTGAAAAGTCACAAAAGAATCAGATAGCAAAGTATAATTACCAGATGAGTAAAAATAAACAACAAATAATTCCATTAAGACTGGATTAATATCATTGTCTTCAGGGAGAATATTCATGAACACAAGTAAAATTAAGAAAGATTACAAAGCCAGATGAAACATGCAATTTCTGAGCATTGCTCATCTATCACAGATGAGATTGAAGCTAAATTCCAGGAATTACTATAAACGTATAAAAGGCTTGTTTTGTCTTCTACATTTTAGAGACAGGCAATTATTGTAAGTATTTATTTTAAATAAATAAAACTGGCACAGAAAGATGAAGTGATTTACTTGCTTGGAGCCTAAACTGGAAATCAAACCCAGACCTCTTGAGATATGATCCATTGTTAAGAGTAAGGGCATATCTGAGGTCTCTTAATAAATGCAGGAGGGCACTTTCAATTGTATCATTTGGTCCTTAGTTAGTTTTTCATTACAGCAGTCAGGCAGAGTGGACAGCAAAGTGAGAGCTTTCTGAGCCTCCTGAAATCAAACTAATGCTAGATGAAAGGGAAACAGAAAATTCAAAAATCTGAAAACAGAGTAGTATATATACATTTATACTCTGGAGTTCCGAGCTCAATCCCAAACCTAAGAAAGCAGCAGAACTTGATATTGAAAAGTTGTTCAGCTATACGTAAATTTTAATATTAAATATTCTTCAGAAGGTAAAAAGAAGAGAGGGGAAAGAAAAACCCAGAACAAAACCATCCAAGAATACAATAATTCACTCCCCTAGCCATTTCCTTGATCACTAAGGTTTGTGTTAGTTTGGGAATGTACTGGACCAAGAAGTACTTTGAGCATTCTCAGTAAGCCTGCAACAAGTGAAAGCCAATAATAATAGGCAATGATTGACCTTCTTTGGCTTAGACTTGTCTTCCACTCTGTCTGCTTTTAATTGCTGACTTTTGCACCATAATGCCGGCACTGATCCTTATTTTTTGAGCATTCTTGGAAATATCTTAACACACTAAAATCTTTGGAAAATTCAAGGCAAAGCTGAATGTTACAGACAAGTGTTAGAAAATTAATTTCCATTTCCTTATAGTCTTCAAGATTAGAAGGAACTGAAAACAGCTAATCAAGGATGTTTTGCAGTCCTTTCCCTCTACAGTGTTTCTATAAATACACCTCTGCTTTCTATATGCGGCCTTTATAACTCATTCTTGGATACACACTTATTAGGGAATCTAATAGACTTGCAAAAGTGTCCTGTCCTTCCTAATTATTTACCATTCTATGAATAATTGTAATACACAAGGGTTGTTGACATTCATTCTGAAGCTGTTCAAGACTGGCATGGCGCATTGTCAGAAACCACAGGAAATGGATGCGTGTGGGCACCCCCCACCCTATCAATCCCTTCCCTACTGTGAAACTAACTGCTTCTGCCAGCACCAGGAATTCCTGCCCCCGTTCCCTCCAGCAGCAGGAAGCACCTATAGACACTAAGACTTAACCAGTAGGAACAATAATTCAGCCATTGCAACAGCAATTGGAAAAAACAAACAAACAAAAAAACAAAACAAACCAAAATAAGGTACATAAATGCTACAAACTTTTGAGTTTTACTGAATGGCTCCAGACTCACCTTAACCCTGTTCTGGAAACTGGAAAAAATTGGGAAGAAAACCCAGAAACTCATCTAGCCTCTTCAATCTTCAACATCACCTTCTTAATGGTAGTTCACAAATGAGGTGCTTTCTTCCTGGCTGAAATCCTGATTACAGATGTAGCACTGAAAAAACCCAACATACTAGGTCAAATCATTGTCTGATGACCACTGCACACAGAAAGTTTTGTCTGCAATGAAGAGTGAAAACAGACCTGAATTGTTAACTCTGCAAATGTTAGAAATTATAGTGGAGCTGCTGCTCACAATTTAAACAAAAAAATTGACTACCGACTTTTCAGAATACTTCGAAATGCAAAATGCATATGAAGTTATTACAAATTAATCTGCATGATTTCAAATGTTTAATCTCCCTAAAAGCTAAGACAATATTTAATATCATCCCTCTTTTCTAAATAGATTGCCAGTTCACTAAATGTAGTAACTGAATGGCTTATGCACTCACTGGTGTAGAAATTGTGTAATACAGCATTTTTGGCACCTGGAACTACCTCATTATTTACATTTAAAAATAGTCTACTCTCTCACTGTCATTATTAATTTGATTCTAAAGGATTTACCAGTGACAGTTACATAAAAGTATGTGAAATTTAGCAAAATTATTCCAGTGGAAGGATTTCACTCTGGCTAATAAAATCAGCTCCTTTTAAACAATAAGCCCATATTGGCAAAGTCTCCTAAATAATTCAGTGTACTCAGTTACATCTTTACAGCCTCAGAATGGAAGGCTTAACACTATGGATAAATACATTAAAGGGCATGAGGGCTTTGAATGTATGTGTACTGGGACACTTAAAATTGCATGCAAGTAGCACCTTCTCTTCCTGTCCCTGCTTTCTCCAGTTATTGAAATGCTCCCTTTGCATTTTGTTCCACAAAGTCTGGAATTCTCATCACCGATGGGTTCACCCCAAGGATAGACATGTATAAAACAAATATAAATAAACTCAGTTCAAAAGCAGCAAAGGATTTTAGCTGAAGACTGAGCTTCTCACCAGACAGGGAACTGGATTTGCATTTTGGGAATAAATGGAAAAAAGTGAGGGGTTTTGTAGGTTTCTATTTTTCATGTTGGTTGGTTTTTTGGGGTTTTTTAAGATTGAAAAACATGATCAGAGGGTTTCATCCACTTTTTCAGGATACTTATTACTACAGATACATTCACTATGTTCACTTTTAAACAAATGAAGAGCTAATGAAACACTTTGCAATTCTATCTAGTGAGGATCAACTACATTACAATACTACTCAGTACTCTGCATTTCAGAATGATTATTTACTTGTGCTGCAGAAGCTCAAATAACATTGTCCAGATCTGTGGCAACAAACTATTCTGCCACTGATCTGCTGGACAGACCTGTGAAGGTTACTTCACATTGCTGGGCCACAGTTACTCCCACAAAAATGAAGATGCAGACATGTCAACAGGATTAAACTCTCTGAGACCTATGTAGGACAGATACCTCCTAATAGGTGCTGGATTGAACTTGTATTAGTTATGTATCAGACTGAAAGCTACTTATGAGAGAAAATATTATTATTTTTAAACCCCTATTTCTTTTATGCATTTTGTGAAGTGATCTACTTGATACATTTGCTGGTCAAATGTCAAACTATTTTTAAAATAATTAATGTGCAGAGCCACAATTCCATCTATTACTAAAAAGATTAAGTTTTGATTTGTTAAAATTAATAGTAAATTAATAAAATAATAATAACATTTGTGATTATTTTAGTAGCATTTGTGGTGCCTTTATATGCAGAGTATAGCATACGTCCTTTGCATTAAAAAAAATCCCCACAATCCCCACTTCAGATCAGAAGCAGCATCTTTGCCCACGTTTGAGAAAATGCACAACTGTTTAAGGATTACTGATTGATCACAGACTTGAAATTATAAAAGCAATGCCAAAAAAAGGTGCAAGTACTGAGACAGACCATAATGTAAGCCTGAATGCACTAGCTAAACAGGGAACAGACTAAATCTGCACATGAAGTCAGCTGATTTGACTACTCTGTCACCAATGAGAAATGCTTACGGAGTAGTTCATCCTAATTAACCAATATGCAATATCCTTTTCAAGCAGCCTTTTTCAGAGTTTACTACAAAACTGGTACAGGTAAGGGGCATCAGTGTTGAGAAGGAACTGAGAGGGATTTTATAACAAGGCCTCAACTACAAGAAGAACAGGCCAGGAACTGACTGGCTAATTAACAGCTCTGCAGGAGTTTTGGATCGTGGTGCAAGACACATTGGAGAGGAGTCAGCAGTGAGCCCTTGAAGTGACAAAAGCTAACTGCATGAGAAGTGTGTAGCCAGCAAGCCAAGAGAAATGATTGATTGCTCCCCTCTGCTTGGCACACGAGAGGATGCATCTGGTTCTCTAATATTGTGTCCAGTCTTGGAACACGCATTGCTAGACAGAGATGAACAAACTGGTAACCAGAGATAAACAAATCAGTAACCTCATTTAACTTACAAAAGAGCCCTGCCTTGAGCAGGAAACTTGAGACCTGGATAAACTCCACGAATCCCTTCCAGCCCAAATGTTTTTAGGGTTCTGTGATTTCTAAAGAAGGATTGGATTTAAATAGAAAAAAATATATACAAGAGAGCCTTGAAACACAATCACAACATTACTGATTTTACATGTCAGAGAACTAATAAGAGCCAGTTAAAACATACAGCCCTTCACTGTATGTGAACTTCAAATGACCAAGCATATTTCTTTATGGGTAAATAATTACTGAAATTCTTTCAGAACGCAGTGTATTCAGCTATTTTAAGGATAAGAAATGAAGGAGCACCTTTCTTCCAAGCCTTGATTCTGTCTCTTTCTGCTTGAACATCCCAGCAGGCCCTGTTGATAGCCTAAAATTTACAAAGTAAAATGACTTCCGAGGTCTAAATGAAGTAAAACTGATGCAGAACACACTCGATACTCAGAACGGTCATGATGTTCAGTGAAAAATGTGCTTGGGCAACTTAGCTACCTAGCTGCTTAGAAATGATGGAATTTGGGTCATTATCACCAGGACCAAAATTAAACACCAGCTGGGTAGAATGTTGGCTGGAAACTTCTGTCACAGGACAGTGACTGAACATGTCCCAGTTAGGATGCAAAGCGACAGGAACTATGGCACTCTTAACTCTTCCTTTACATAGCCAATACTGGGTTTTTTAAAGAAAGTATTGGGTTAATGTCTTTTCAGAGAAGAAGGGTGCTCTTGGAGTTTTGTATACAGGTAAGAGCTTTGTTTCAGCACACCAGATGACAGAAGGATGGACAAGAATAGTAGTTCTTGGTAATATGCAAGCTACTTTATAATCTAGGCATAAAGAGAATAGTATATTCCATTTCTTATAACCAGGACGACAGAGTTATTACATACACCAGGTATGCAAATTGTATTGTGGATTCACTTGTCCACATCTACTGCACTAACGATGGAACAATTCACTTGAAATTACATACAGAAAACCTGCAGAGCATTTATTTCTGTCTTCACCCTTTTCTCTGCATTTTCATAGCAGAAGAACACAATGTTTAAGTGCACTATGAAAGGGCACTAAGAAACTATCAGTGTGTTAAGTAATTTTTCAAGCAACCTGAGTTGATTTTCTGATAGCAAATTTAGAAGATTTTTTTTTTAGTATGCTCTTTTCTACACAAATTCTTACTGTGTCTAAAAGCCAAACTGTTTTTCATTGATACATTTTAAATGTTTACAGTTATCAGTCAATGACTTGCTGAGATTAATCTACAGAAATTGTAGTTTACCAGGTTTATTTTATTACACTTTGGTTCCTAAATTAACAGTTTTTTCCCTACATGAAGGAATAAGGAGCCGCGGTTAAATAATCAGAGTTATTGCTGGTATGTAACACAGGAAATTAGTAAGTTTTGGATGGTTACTGTGCCAAATATCACCGCTAATACAAATGTTTATTCATTCTGGGACATGAAAGTAACATGATAAAAAAGCAACAACAGAAATCTTTCAGCTTAGCTTTGTAGATAAACTACTCCTGATACTGTTCTAAAGGATACATAAATACTTATGGCTAGGTATCCCATGCTTAGAGTGAGTTATGCTAAAAGACAGTATTTGTAGCAGTTTATTCCCAGGACTCCTTTCTTACTTCACAGATGGAAATACTGAGCAGAATGTAAAATAAAAGTGAAATGTATTTCACAAAGCCACTGTCATCTCTCTATGCCCCATCAGTTAAACTAAGCCTCTTGGCAGGTCAAACAAATTGGAGATATTCCTCTATGTGAGTTGAGAAAGGGATAAAGACATAGTAGTAGAGAACACAGTTAGTATCAGAGCTAGAAGACTGAGTATTGGGAAAGGAAACAGTAAAACATATTGTTAACTCAAAAACCCCTATAACACTGATAAGAATCTTTATCAAAGTGAACTAATTGCCAGCCACTGTTGTAAAGTCTGAATATCAAGGAAGGAAATAAACTTGATGCTACTCTCCAACTGGCTCAGCTGAGTAAAATTAAAAAAAAAAACTACTAATTTGGGTTTTAACACTGCAGTACTGTTTTGTAACAAGTTTTGTAACTTGTTTTGTTTTGTTTTGTTTTTTTTTGTTTGTTTTTTTTGATTGAGTCCTTAAAAAGCAAAGAAACAAAATAAATACACACTATAAACTGGCCTAGCCACTGACAACAGTGATCCAGACAGTTCTGCATTTCATCATGTCAGTAAAAGAACTTTAAAAAAACAAAACAAAAACAACTATAACCCAGCTGGCCAATCTAGACAATAAAAAGCTCAACACTGCAAACTGAGCAGAGCATAATTCATAGGCTGTCATATAATTCATTACAAGAACATTAACCTTTAAACTGTGGCTAAAGCAATTCCAATTTCATTACTCCCCAGAGGATTCACTTTATTAATACCCTGCAACCCTCCTGGGCTTTTTGGTGTGGACGTAGGGGGTCTCCTTTGATCTTTGCCCTCAGATCTAGAGGGAGGGCAATAGCCAACCCACATTTTGTGACTGACAATATTAATCCCACTAAAATTCTTAGTTTTAAACCTATTTCTCATCTCTTCCTTGTCTGATTCATTTCTAACATTCAACTTTGTCTCCCCAGATACAAAGATATTTGCAATTCTGGCAGATGACAATACCAAGACAAGTAACCATTTTAACAACTACACCAGATTACAACACTGTTTTTTTATGGAGGGATTCTGTATGACTGAATTTTTTTCTTGATGAAATGCAGTGGAAATCTTAAAGATCATTTATTTTCCACAAATAAAGTACCTAATTTTGCAAGTAGGAAACATCATTTACTGCATTTTGGTCACATAAAATTGAGACCATTTCTGCTAGAGTCTAACAGCTTTCCTGTATAAATAAAGCCAGATTTAGGGGATTCATAGCACAATCTCTAGAACAACAAATTGTTTTCCTCAAGTTTGGTAAATAAAACATATGGAGCATGTTGTAGATGCACATCTTTGCACCTGTTCACCTAAACGCCTGTCTTGAAAATGATTCTCTATAATAAGAGAAATGTATTAAGTATTTTAAGAACATGCATAGTAAAGAATACAGCTATTTAAGGTATTACACACAATGTTTTGAAAACATTTTCCTTTAAAAGTTTCAGACTCCCCCTAAGCAACCAGATATGGGCACATATGGGAGAATAACACCAATACCTCCACTCCCAAGTCCACTTGGGACTAATTAGGGGCTAATACAGATGCTATTTATGCGTGTTAAAATCCCCAATCCTCTTTTCCAAGCTGCAGCAAAAAGTACACCCATTACTTAATTGTGCTAATGAGTAGATGCAATCATCAGCTTCTCAGGATCTCCCTTATACATATAACTCTGTGGTCCTCATAACTGTAATCCCTGAGCATTTCACATAGCTGTTTAAATATTTAGCCTCTGATCAGCTCAGGAAGGATTTATGATTGTGTCTATTCTGCAAATTAGGGACTAAGACACAAAGCCTGTCTTTGCTGTACTAGAAAGTGCAAACTCAAGAGCAGATTTATGTAACCCAATCTTCTTGATCTTCTGTGCTTCCATAATATATTATTGGTTGTAAGCTTGGCAGAGAAAACACCTAAAGTCATAGCAAAAACTGAGCTCAGGATATTTGCTTTGGGACTGATTTTTTTCATGCCTATTCTGCAGTTCTTCTTTAGCCCATGTGCCCATATACGGCCAAAAATTCTTCTCAGGCAGTAAGCATACTTAAGAGTTCTAGAAGACTGCTAGATTGAACTTGGAAACGTAAATTGCAGGCAAAACCATGCCTTGAGAACAGCTAAATAGCAATACAGTCAGACATGCTTGAGCTAGCAGAGGAAAACTAGCCCCATACCCAGTGTAGACACAAAAGCAATATGCTATGCACAGTGACTAACTTCTTTCAAGCAAGCAATTACAGTGCTAGCACAGCACTGCCCTACAGGGTAATGCACATTCGATGCAATTTGCCTAAATCAAAAAAGAAGCCACTAGGTTTTGATTTCAGGCCCCTATAAGAGTGACTGTGGACTCTTTGTTACACACAACTTACTGGATTTAGATGCTGAGTGTAGTGTGGTGCAACCCACACTGATGCTAACTAGTGTTTGTAGAGCCAAAAAATAAAACCCTAGTGCTGCTTTTTTTTTTTTTTTTTTTTTTTTTTTTTTTCTCAAAAGAAAATTATCTTCTGAATATTAGTTTATTCCAAAAGGAGTAAAATGTTACCTTTGCACACCTGCCTACCTGTCCTGGTTTGGGCCAGGATAAAAGTAATTTTTTTGTCTTGTAATTTTGCTTTTAGCTAAGTTTCTTGTAAGTAACTGCACTTGCTGAAATTAACAGCAAGTTTCTCAGACAGTGTCTGCTTCTGGGACTGATAGCACTCGATGTTTATAGTTACAGCTAGAGACTGGTCTGCAGAAACAAGGCCACTGCTCTGCTCTGAGGAACATTTTGCCCTCCGGAAGGAGAAAAAGAGTAAAGAGGTCACACCTGCAACCCTCCTTTAGGGAGGAACAGACAAAATAAATGACCAAAATTGACCAAACAGAGTATTCCATCCCATACACGTCATACTCATTATAAATTTGAGGGATCATGAGGGTGAAACCCTTCCCTTGTCCCTGTTTGCTTCAGCATCCTGGGAGGATTCTGTGCCTGTGGTCCTGATCCATACCTGCCTGAATCTGTGTGTTCCTGCCTCCAGCTCCCAACAGCTGCTGACATCAGGAGTCCAGCCTGGATTTTCCCAGGGCTGCTCTGCAGCCTTGGTGGTGATGTGAGAGTTACTGAGGGAAAGGGGGGAGGGATGGGGTATCAATTTTCCTGTATATTTTTATATATTTAGTAATTTTTCCCTTTATCATTACTGTTTATTAAAGCTGTGTAGTTTAGTTTCCAACCCATAAGCCTCTCTCCCTTATTGTCTCTTCTTTCTTTATCAGGGATGGGAGGGGGATTAATAGGGAGCATCTGTCATTGTTTAATTCTTGGGCCAGCATTAAACTGTAACACTACCCAAGATGAGGTCTGAAGTTTGTTTTATAGTAGTCATGATTTCAGTGTAATTAATAGGTCACAGAGAAGTTCAATTATTTGCTGAGACTAAACATGCCTTCACATAGCTCCCATTCATGGAAATATTAAAACCAGAGAATGGTTGAGCAGATACTAAACCCCACATACCACGGTTCCAATAGTAAAGTATGCCGAATGTAACAAGCACTGTTTCTGAGAATGGTACTGAAAGAACAAGTGTCAAAGCACAGCGCTCACCACCTGCTCTTCAAGACACTTCTTGAATATGAAATTTCCATTTTGTTCTTAGACTGCCTTTATATTACCTACTGAAAGTCATGAACTGAGAACTGTTGCATTTCTTTTTCATGCCTGTGGAAATCCTTAATATTTACAGTACACTCTCAAAGGACTACCACCTAAAACAACGACACTGAAGTAAATCGTATATCTTTCATCCAGATATTAATTACAACTTTAACTTCTTTCCAGCCACACACTTGACATTTTCCAAAATACTTATAAAGGAAGAAGAAAGCTTTGCCTAAAAAATGTTGTATGTTTCTCCTGAAAAAACAGGCACATCACTCAAAACTCACCTTACATCTTTACCTAAAAAGAGCTTTCAACATTATTAGAACCATCCACCATTTTCACTTTCACCTTCTGCTACTCAAGGCAAAAGGACAGAGCTCTTACTGTTTACCATGTCCCTCCATGTCTCACAAAGAGAAAAGTAATTTTATCTCCTAAAAGTTAAGCAGCAGTTATATTTCTTTAGCCCATATGCTGGTCATTCTCTTTAGAGTGTTTGCTACCTAATGTCAGTGCAATTGAGAGCTGATAATGAAATAGTAAAAGATAAAGCTTTACTTTATGAAAGAGTATGTGCAATAGTTTCCATTTTATAAAAAATAAATAAAGAAAAGAAAGTCCATACTTTTAAGAGGATAATATATGTGCCAAAGGATTTCACATGGCACCATTCTTGGCAAATACCTAAACGTTCAAGTATTACAAGACATTTACTGTATGATGCAGTATGCGCATTCAAAGCCGACTTTCAAACTCAGCTGTTTAAATTTCCTAGATTACTTTAATTAGGGACAGTCAACATGTCCAGACTCAGCTACAAATAAAGAACATGGGAAAATTTGTACCACTACGTTCCCTTAAGACCTTCTGAAATCACTGCCATACTCAGATCAAGATAAACTTTAAGTATTGACTCCAAGTGGGTTAGGATTTCGGTGCTCTATTTTCAGCATCTCAGTTTCTGCTTCCTTCTAATTTGTTTAGAGGAGATAATGGAAGTGTGATTCACTCCAGTATAATTCCTAATTATGGGAATTAGAACGTACTTACTACAGGAAAGAACCCAAGTACTTGTGCATGTAATATTCCCCCTCCCCGACTTGACTGTTCAGTGGAAGGAGTAAAAAAGTACAAACAGCCTGAACCCTCCTCGCTGTGCAGCCTGCTGGGCTAGTCTGAGAAATCTACACCTCAGTGACTCATCAGAATAGTTTCAAAAAAGCAATTAAGACCAATCAATAGAAAGTTACTGTAAATGAAGAGATCTCTATCTAAATGTAGAAAAGGAAAACAAAGTACTGATCCTATGAAAAATAAGTACTTGTCAGCACATCTATACATATCCACATTTGAATGAGAAAATGCATCAACTGCCCCCAAATAAAGCAATTTTAATATCCTAAGATCGAAAAGGAAAGGGCAGATTCATATGACACATTAGAAGAGAGATTATCAGCCTATACATTTTACTGTCGTTTCAGAACAGAAGAATTATTTTAATGCGTTTTTTAATTCTCCAAGGCACTTATTTCTAAGCTAAAGCAGCTGAATCAGTTAGAGACATACCCGGGAGGAAGTATTTAGAATATTTTCCTTCAGGGTTAAGAACCAATCTATTAGGCATTTATAAGCTTTTTTTTTTTTTTTTTTTTTTTTTTTTAAATCTATCACCAAAAAGAAAAAGGCAAAAAACTTCAGATATATTGGAACACATATGAAAAATTATATGTTTTGAAAAAAATGCAATAAAATAGGCTTAGACTGAGTCAAAAGGAAGTAGAACAACACTAAGTATATAATGCTTTTTTCATTTCTTGTCCAATTTTAAGTAACCAGATCAAGGTTAAACAGCCATTATGGCTTTATTCTTTAGTACTTGCTGAAATTTAGCTAAAATTTAAGTACTAGACAATATGTTTCATAATTTTCTCATCTGCCTTTTCCAAATGGGGAAAACCACAAATCTACTACATTTTTTTTTGGAGTGTGTGTGTGTGTATGTAATACTGGAATTCTCTTTTCATTCAAAAATAATTAAGAACTCCACTGTTAATTTTGAAATGGATTTTTTTGTGTAGTCTTTTTTCTATAAAAGTGAAAATGAAAAATGAAAAATATTGTCTTCCAACAAAAGAATTTAAATCTGGAAAGAGTGGACTCATTTTAGAATAAAATCAGTTTAAAAGACTTAAAATCTTTGTAAAATAGATTTTCCACTCTCTTCCAAACTGGATTATTAAAATCCTTAGAGACATGTAAGAACTCTAACCAGAGGCAAGCCGTGTTGGGACAGAGAGAACAGACATTAAAAAGGAATGCTGCCATCCCACTTCAAATAGAAAAATTTTCACGGTGAGAATTTTGTTTCTAAGAAGATACAGACAGATAAGGACTGGGAACAACTAGACCACCATACAAGTAAGGAAATCTTATGGAACAAGCCAGAAGATGTGAGTCAAAGAAACAACACAGAGAAGGAAAAATTCCACATATTTCAGAGGATAAAAACAAACCAAATAATTAATTCCAATGTCTATGGCATAGGCCACAATCTAATTGTCTGCTAGCATACCAAAAAAGTGATCTCCTCCTTCCTGCCCCTAAAAACTGAAGATGTCCACAAAGGAAACAACTAAGAAGTTATGTTAGTACCTCAGGATTTCTCAGAACATTTCTGAGTGGAAGTCTTTTCTTTGCAAGTCACAGTGACAGTCTTTCAAAACTGCAGTCTTGACTGCAAAACCAGAATGAAACAAAAACATGAAATTCTGTAGCTACAATTAGCTTAAAGTTCTGAGAACTCAAGAGCATGCAAAAAGCAGGAAAGACAAGTTCTGAAAAAACAATCAGCATGAAATTGAAAAAATGAAAATGGGGACATTAGGTCTCAATAGGATGTCACTTTCATTTGCAAAATAATTAATACCACTTGTTTTATAATCTGAAGAAATTAACTTTGAGAGGTCAGCCCATAACAAAGAGCTTGTAATATTCCTTAAACCAATGGATTCCTAAGCAATACCCAGTTTCCAAAGTATTATGGTAACCTTTTAAACCTCTTTTTGATCTCAGCAATTTCTATACATAGCTGCCTACCACACAAGTACTGAAGAAGCTCACAGAAGTGTCAAGATATGTCAAAAAAACCAAACTAGTTTTGACAAAATTACAAGACATGAGGTAACTAAACTAAACCTGAAGCTGAATCTAACTAAACAGCTAATCTAAAGAACGTTAAGCTCCTGGATTTAGGCCAGATCACCACCAGGTCCCTTCTAACCCAAATTATTCTAAGACTCTGTTAATTAAAAAATTATTCTGAAAAACTATTTTTAAAGAATTACATTTCTGTATTGTGTCTACAGTATTCAGAATATTTTAAAACCAAGCCATTTAGTTAGTTGCCTACAGATGGTCTCAGAAACCCAGCTCCACCCATAATTATTTTCCAATATTGACATAACATGCATTTTTTCTATTTTGCTTCTGCTAACTATCATACTAAGAACTTCCTACTCACCAAATAAACAAAGGTTTAGAGAGTTCCTCTAATATAAATTACATGGCATTATTCAGCTATCTTCATTTAAAAGCTTCCATATAAAAAAACCTTAGGAAGGCACAATTTCATAAGCCTTCCTTAGTCAACAAGCAGATAAATAGAATATGAAGAACTTGTTCAATGGAGTTAAATTCAACTTGCACTGCCACCAAGTAAAAACTCAACCAGTTATAAAAAAAAACAAAACAAAACAAAAAAAAACAACCAAAAAAACCCCCCAAACAGCTTAAATTTAGACACTAATGGATATTTAAAATGTTTGTAAATAGGAAGGCTATGAAAGAGTAGAAGACTTTATTAAGACTCCCAATATGAAAAATATAATAAGAACAACTAGTGGTCAGTAGTTACTCAACTGCACAGTTTTTCCAGAAGAAAAGCTTATGTTTTAAAGAAAATACGCACAAATACAGCTAAAGTATGAATGCTGCAATCTGATGCAATCGTGGGCTTATCCCATATCTCTAGGTACAAAAAAAGCACAACTATTTCTAATCTACAATAAGGCAAGTTTAAAATTATCTAGAATACAAAAATAAGGTTTTTAAGGGAGTTAAATACACAGAAACAAGAAGAAAAACTCTCCTTTTTTGGTTTTAAGCCCTAACCAAGTTATTTACAAGCATGTAATTATTAATTTTCTTTCATTCCAAATAGAAACCAATCCCAAACAAATATGAAATAAACTTAAAATGGAATAAAAACACCACAAAGACAGCAAGCATTTAGGTGCTTAATCATGCACATAATCAAAAGCTGTGAGCAAACACATCAACCACAATGAAGTCAAAACATTTTAAAAAATTACCATACCTCAAATTCTTTTCCAGGATTTGTGTGCAACTTAGCTGGCCTTCACATAAACCCACCCTGAAGCTTAGCTATAGGAAAGAATCCTGATGGCATGCACCAGGCCATCCCAGGAAAAACCCTACTCCACACAAGTTCTTCTGTCAGCAGAGCCATTGCACTTTCTCAGTTAACATACTTGTCTTATACTTATACTCTGCTTTTTCCAGAGTTCTTTGCAGGACACTTGTTTCATTTCCTCCTCCTAGTTTGTTTTTTGTTTTTTTTTTTTTTTAAGCACAAGTATGATGTGCCCAGGGGCATGTTATGAAGACTTAATTGCTGGATCCAGGTGACCCTTGAACCAAATCACAGAGCTGATTACAGGAAAGAATACAGCTGGTCACATTTAGAATGGAGTTAAAAAACAATGGGATCATCATTTAAAATCACAGTGAGAAATAATTCAAACCCTGCCTTTACATTTAAAATTTAAAAATTTTTATCATTTGGTGAAGTGAAAGCATTCATATTTCTGTTTTCACAAAAATCATCCCAAACCCTCTAAATTGTGAGAACAGTTTCCAGCTTGGTATGGAATCACTACTGCAAGAATATATGATCAAAAAAATATTTGTTTTCCCCCTCCCTGCACTGAGAACTAGAAAT
Organism: Calypte anna; assembly: GCF_003957555.1. NCBI lineage: Eukaryota > Metazoa > Chordata > Aves > Apodiformes > Trochilidae > Calypte > Calypte anna. Next base: position 10,623,405 of record NC_044265.1, read on the forward strand.
AGCCTTGCCAGGGCAAGCTCAAGCAAATCCTCTCCCTGCCAGTTTGTTTTTCTGTCATAGGTTTGTCAGTTCCTCACCATATACAATGGTGGCACTCAGGGATGGCACTCAATGTGGGAACAGTATCTCCTTCCTAAGAGCAGACTGCTAACTGCAAAACAGGCCTTGAAAGGGACTGTGTCCCACTTCACTTGTATTATATTCCTGCAGAACCTGGACAACACCTTTTGTCACTGAGGAAGGGATCAGATCATACAAGGTGGTGGTGACTTGGAATGGGAGGGAGGAAGAAAGAGAAGTAGCTTTTTTCTTTTTTTTTTTTTTTTTTAATTTTCTTTCAGCATCATAACCTACTCAAACTAACTAAGCAAGCCCCACCTTCAAGAGATAATTAGTTATACCCTCAGGCTTTGGATTGCAAAATTCACTTCTGTCTGCACAGCTGAAATTGTTTTTCTACTATTATATTTAGAGGAGCACAAAGAACAAAGTCACCCCTTTCCATAATGCTCTTGAAGGATATCACTACATTTAATTTTGTACATAGAATATGAATGAAAAAACTAGGAGAGGAAAGAAACTTCGGGAGCTAGATTTGCTGTAAGATCCCTGGGTCAGCTTCATCAGTCTAACACTAGTGAAAAATTACTTTTCTTTAAAAGCAAGCTAGGCAATCAAGTAAATTGTATGCTTTTAGCACTGTCTCAGAAATTTCTACTGACTGATTTTCTACTTTTTGGCTTCTAAAAAAAATAACTAACAAGGATCATTTCAGAATATTGACCAGACTTTCACGGGTCTCTTCAGGAATATAACCCTTTTCTCCCTGGAAAATGTAGGGAACAGGGAGAAAGCTGAAAGGATTGGGCAGGCCAAGACATGTTATGCATGGCCCTTTTGCCAAGCAATCAATGGTCAGGTGTAACTTGAAGTCTGAGCTAATTAACAGATAAACACCACTGAAAACATGTTTTTCTCCCTTACTATGCAGACTCTGAAAGGCTAAAGAAGTTACTTGCTGGAAGCTTAAATGTGTTATTTCACCCAGGGTCAAAAAAGTAACAAGCTTTTGTTGAGACCATGTAGCCCATAGATTACAGTGGTATCCAGACATTACCAAGTTATTTACTTTACATTCTATCTTACATTTACATACATATAAACTGTGTACTCAGGGCACAAGATTATATTAATGGAGCAGCAAAATTTGAAAATGTCAGGCATGGAATTTGTGCTCAAGACATGTTGATTTCCATAGTTCAGACATGCCACTGGCCCTGCTACTTGCTAACAATGACACTTAAAGGCCGTAGACCTATGCCAGGCTCAAGGCTGACCCTGAAGGGCAATGACTTCCAGCCATTCTTTCCCCTTGATATAAATGGGGATGATTCATTGACATTTTTACTATCAATTCAACCAAATGGCAGCACCAGGCCAAGTCAACAAAGGCTCTCTGAGAACATAAATACATCATAACACCAATAAAGACACAGAAATAACCACCTAGTTTATTATGGCTATTCTATTTACCTGAACTGTGATGTGTGTAGAGTTTTTCAAGCCAGCATGGCATGTTAGCAGTTGAAGATCTAGGCACTGAATTATATATACAGTCCTTAATATTCAGCTGTCACACAGAGTTAGAACTCCAAATGCTTAAGTCATAGTTTACATCTGTACACTCTTATTTGTAAATAGTAGCTATGCTTGGGTTGGAACACACAAAAAGGATTTAGTCAACAAATATGCTTCACAAAAGCCATATGAGGTTTTAAGTAATGCATTTCTTTCTCTCAAGTGGAGACACTGAAAGTGCAGTTCCATGATACTGCTATGTCAACTGAACACTTGGTTTCAGTCAAAAGAATTAATCTTCACCTTCACAGCAGCTGCACTCTAGCTGTTTCTCTTGTATAGGATATGACTCTTACTTGTAATACAGCAAGATATTGTAGGGAGCTAAACCAGGAAAATAACCCTACAAACAACCCGCCCTGCTTTCAGCTGAATTGTCTGAACGAAGATACCAACAAACACCTTAGCTTTTACAAAGAAGTGGTCAATAGCACAATGAAGGTCATTTTAGCCACTGCTAATTGTTAAAATGGGTTAATTTTATCATAAAAGCTGAATTTAAACCATTTTTTGGGTGAAATTTTTTATCCCAAACATTTTTCTTGTGCAGATCACACACTCAAAAATTAAATGAAATAGAATATACTGAAATATGATAAAATTATATTAATTGAATTATTGTAGAATCTGTATCCATTTGAGGAAATTATGTAAAGGTAAAATTTTAAAAAAGTGAAATTGAATTTTTTATTAAACTTACCTATAGAAGTTAACTAGCACAACAACTTATGGGAAAAAAAATAAGGGCCTTTAGCTAGAGCAAAAAAGGTACTTTTAACTTCTAATCGTTCCATTCAACTAGTGAACCAGAAAAAAATAAATTATTCCCACAGCTTTAGAAACAAGCCAGCATAATATGTTCTTCTGATTCCCTATCCATTTTAATATAATTTATATCTTATATGTAAAAAAGGAATTATTACACATACTTGATTTTTATCTGGAGATCTTATACTACTATAACAGAATTATTAAAAACATTGTTTTTCTTTATGGTTACAGAGATGCAGAGGATAGGAATATGCAAATAAGTTTCTGCAGGGCAAGCAAGATTATAAACTTGAAAAGCTCCACCTGTTCCGTGAGAAATAGCTACATGCCCATCCTTATCCTAAAAAGTAATTATTTCAGAAGGGGACAAATTCTTTTCTCAAGTGGTAACTATGATGTGGATTATCTTCTTGTTTTGGAGTAAGAATGTCTGCTTGGCAACACTGCCAAGACGTTTGTGTGTTTCAAGTTCACACAGCAGTTTGCCCTGCAGTAACCTGTTATGTGTCCGTACTTAGAGACTTGCCCAAGGAAAGCAACAAAGCCAAGACAGAATGGTGCATGTGCCCCATGCCCAGCAGCTAGAGGAATGATTCATCACTACATTGGGCCAAATAATACAGTTTTAATTGCATTCACACAGTTCACCAGTATCACCTAACTATTTTAAGCAAAGTTCCCAGAAAAGAACGTAAAAAACATTGCTTATTTTCCACATGCTTTTATGATATTTTGCAAACTTAGTTCAGCATATTTCAAGAAGCCTCATTATTACACTGGAGACCATTTTCCTATGGCATTTTCTAGGGGTGTTGATACAGCTTCATTAACAGATCTATCTCTTGCTTATGCACACTGACATGTTTCCAAGAAACTAAAATTTCCATCACTTTAGTCTTAGTCGATGTCATAGACTGTTTAAACCTCCATGTTTTACATCTTACACTAGAAAGGACTGGAAAAAACCTAGTCATACAGTGTGTCACCATTTACTGCAGCAATTCCTACTAAAAACAGTTTCTCCTCATTTTTTTTTTTAAACTTGTTTTTTTTCAATGTTGTTAGAACCCCTCTGCTGTATGTGTCCCTTATGTTTCTACAGACATCACCATATCATCTGACAGCACAGAAGTCCATCTCACAGCACAAGGCCCCTCGGTTCCAGGTACTGAGCAAATGTAAATTTAGCCAGTAGTCACTCATAAGTGACAAGCTCTGTCCCAAAGAGTATTTTCCCAAGTGCATTATAAAAGCCGTATATATTGCCTTTGAAGATGAAAACCGTAATACACTTAAAGTAACGTGATGTTATGACAAATTCAACAGAGCTAAGCATAGTAGCTGGACTGATCAGCAGCACGTTAATTGCAATATGAAATTGCCAGCACCATTAATGTTTGGTTAAAAATTCCACATCAAAAATGGGTAGAGGGTATTTACACCCTTACTACTAAGGGTGTAAATAGACAGGTATCTTTCTGTATCTTCATGCAGAGGTTTTGCTTGGCTGCCTAGTTTAACTTCTTTATTTCAGGACATGTATGACCAGCTCATAGAAAACTGGTTGAGAGACAGTTCTAGAATTTTAATTTCCAGTTTGTTTCAAGACATTGCCTGGCTGCAGCAAGTGAAACTGAAAACAGGAGATGATAAAACAGGAAAAAAATAACTAGTAGAGGTTTTTTAGATATATACTGTAACTTTCAGTTCTTAATCTACTCAAAGAAGTTGCAAAAAGTTCAGTGAGATAAAGCACCTGTTTGAAACATCTACTTCAGTAAACATGTGCTTTTCTAGGAAAAAAATATATGGGAAAAAAAAAAGATTTCTTGAACTGCTCTCACATGTACTGTCTGAAGGCCTGGTTAACTTTTTTTCAGACAGTAAACATGCTGTTTTAAGGTTACAATTTGGGATGGGTCAAAACAAGCTGAGGAAAGGATTGTGTTGATAATTTAACCAAATGAACTACTGTTTTTATGAAAGCCAGACAGTTTGAATAACATAATTTACTAGCACTATAAAGCCACTATCATTTAGTTTTTGTTTTAAATCCTTCATGTTTCTGACTGTAGTCATTCCCTTGACACAACACCCATTCAGTGTAACATTACTGGGAAGCCCAAACAAGGGTCTTTTTCTAACTTATTATGCCCACTTTACAATTCAAGCTGCTTGTTGGCTACTAATATGTAATGATGAAGAAAGAGACATTTTGTAGTTTCTAAAGGGTATCCTATACAGGCATCTAAGTTGACTCCCTCATTCCCACCTCAGTGATAATATCTCCTCCTTTGGGGCTTCTATTAGCCACTAAGCATGGCATTTAATCATCAGAACTAATAAAGAGTGACTTATGCTTAGTGGGAAGTAAGGTTAGTCAGTTCAACCCAAAAGCCAGGGAAGCTCCTTGAAAAGATCAAGATCCATTAATACCAAGAAAGTGCTAGGAAAATCTTTGAAAATGTTGCAATAGAGTAAATCATAGCATAGGGCTCAATCTAGGTACTTCTAGGAAGGTACTTGATCCAGGATGTTCTAGAAAGGCCAGGAAAACTGGAAAGCCCCCAAAATTCCTAAAAAGTTTATAGACCCCAGGAGTTGAAAAAATACTTGGAGAATTCCTAAAATGCTTCAAGAATTATAAGAAGAAGCTAGACAGATTCCTACAAAACTCTCAGAATTTTTCAACCTGAAATACTGAGGCAGCCCAAACAAATCCCTAGCAAGCTTCAGGAATTCTTAGAAAAATTCTAGATACTACCTTGCTGCAAATTCCTAAAACGTCTATGAGAAGTCTGAAGGACAAGGATTCACAGGAATGCTCTATATGCAGTAGGGCAGTTGCAGAAATACACGGAAATATGTCAAACACTGGCATCCCTAGAACACCTCAAGGAATTCTTATAAAAATCAGAATTTTCTAGAAATTGCAAAAGAGTATGGGGAAAATCACTACAAAGGGCATGAAAAATTCCTACAGAGTATCAGGACATTCCTAGAGACTGCCCAAAAGTTCCTAGAAAGTTTTGGGGAAATTCCTGTGAACTTCCCCAGGGGAATTCCTAGAAGGCACTTAGGGGCACTTGGAGGCATTTCTGAAATGCATAATTGAAATTCACAGGAAGCATAATGGAAAATTCCCAGAAAGCCCTGAGGAAAATCTCTAGAAAGCACCTGTGCTGATTCCTAGAAAGCAGGTGGGAAAATTAATAGCAAGTAATATAATCCAATAAAATAAATTTCAACTGCTTATCATTACTTCCCCTAATCCCACACTGCAAATATTTTAAAGATCTGGAGACAATCCAAGTTGTTAAAAAAAACCTCCAGAGTCCTCAACAATTTTAAGAGGATGGGAAACTGAACCCTTCCTGGCCCCGTGAGTGACAGAGCATCACCTACAAAATCCATTAGACATCACATGGATAGCTACTGCCTTGGGAAATTAAGGCCAGATTTTATTTTTCCTTTAAAGTTTCGATATTATTGAATTTTTACATGTTTGTCTCTGTATCTTAAAACAAAAAGCTCCATTAGTTTGATCTATGTATGTTAACAGTATTAAAAACTAAATAATTAGATATTCTGAAACAGATCCCAATTTCAGTATTTTCATCTGCTTCTGAATATAAAAACCATTCAACCAAAAAGAAGTTAGTGTAATGAAGTCTATAGGCACTGATTTTTTCCTGCAGAAGCTAAGACAGAAGATAAAGAATGAAGAGTTAAATACAAACTTTGGTTAATTTCCACTCAAATCCATGCAAACATACAACTCAGTAACCTAAGTAGTCTAGTCACTAGGGAATACATCTGTGATTATTTTTTTAAATAGTTTGGTTCAAGTGTTGTAGTAGCAATGTGAACTTTGTCACCAAGTACTTCACATCAAATCTGCTAGTTAAATTTTCAAGTTTACCACTGACAAACTAAGTTGCAGATCAGTAATTCAAAGCATTTATCTTTTTTTTTTAGCCTGGTTTACTTAGGTGCTTATGTGATGAATACTATTGTCACAGGTAGGGACATTTGCATCACCATGTGTTTGCTCCATTTACACAGCTGGAACTAAGTTATTCTCTTCAGAATCCATTGTACCCCCCTACAGACTTTCTGACTCAGTAATGCTTACAGAAGCAGTAGGATTTCACTTCAGGATAATAAGTGGATTTGCTTCTCAGCACCAATTTATTAACTAAGGAAACATCATTCTGCAACAATCCCTTTGCTGACCACAGCTACACTAATCACTTCCTGTAAATATAACTGCAGACCTGATGATGAACACTTTGGCCTTCTGGGCTGCTCCTTATCTTCTGAGAATATACTTTCTTCCACAATCACTGTCAAGTTTTAAGCTACAGCTTTTCCACCTCCTGCTTCTATAATAAGCTGAAAGATACCAATGACTTCAGTAAGAAAGTCTTCCTAAAAAGCACACTAGAACTCCAAAAGGGCAATGCGTGAACAAACCAAGCTCTCTGACAGCTGATTTCAGAAGGCAGTATGAGAATAAAAACCACCTCAAGGCAGAGATACTTCTAAAGAAAAGAATAATGCATTTTTCTTTTCTAGGGGAATATGGGAGATGGGCCATATGAGATCTACAAAAATACAGTGTTGATCAGATAAGGAAACATCAAATACTAGGATCAGGAAAAAAGGAGCAGATTCATTAATGCAGTATTTTCCCTTTAAATCCCCACTTCTAAGAATTTGCTTATATATTTTACACAGATCCACTCTATTCATATTTGCTGAATCATAATTATTTGAAGTAAAAGTTTTTCTGAGTTTTTCTTTTTCTGAGAACTAAGCTAAAATGGAACTAGATTTACCAAAAGTTATCTGTACAGTATGCATCAAAGCATCATAATTCAGTCTTATGGTAAAAATAGCCCATATATTAATTACATTACAGATCCCTGTGAAATTCTAATGAGCAAACATTAAAAGTTGTCACAGAGAGTATATGTAAAAAGAACCCACCAGAGTTACTAAAATCTTGGTATAGTATATGCTATTTTGTGCAACATACAATAAGATTCATGGAATTGCCTTTCATATCATTGAAGTTCTCCAACTACCACACCCTACTTTGGAAAAAATACAATCACATAGTGCTCTCTGGTGGATGTCAGTTGAAAAACCTCTTCAGGCTGCACTCCTGAGTCTAAAAATACATAAAATAAAAATATTTATCCATAACCCCCTGAAAGAGTAGTGCTTCTGACAAAGAGGATCAAACTTAGTATGCAGCTTTCCCTGCCTGCAACAGATTGTAGAAATGGGCTTGAAACACCTCTAGCTACAATTAATCAAAATTAATAATTTTGAATGTGAATAAGAAAGTAAAAAAAAAAAAGCATTTAAATGAGAAGTCAGGATTTTAATATGTCTCCGGACTTGGTGACCTTATATCTCTAACTACTCACTGAGGAGTAGATAGTGACTTAAGACTCAGGCAGAACATGATGCAGAGCAAAAGGTAAGTGTTAAGCTCCTGCTTTTCCCTGGATGAGTATGATCACATTCCTGCATGTTTAATACATTCCTGTGAAGTTGCTTTGAAAACAAACTTTATCACCTTGTCCAGATACACAAGCTGGTCAGTGGATACAAAAAGAGTTATCGTCAGAGTGTTTAAAAGTATCTATATAAGAAATTACCAAGTCTTGGGAAAGAGAAGGCACTTGAGTTTGCTTCAGCCTTCTGCACTGACCCAAACCTTGTTCTTTCTTAAGGACTGAATTCCATAACAGAAGGGCAAATACTGATGCATCTGGAATTATACAGAATAATTTAACACATTTAATGATGCTTTAGTATACTACTATGTCACCAGCTTGTATCAGAACGTGGCATCTTTTGACTCTAACAAACTCCAGTTGTGCCAGATTTTTTTCTCATCCTACAAATGGATTTCTGCTCCAACTAGATTTTGCAGCTGAGATAACCATATTGCAAAACGGGTGTCTGCTACAGCCTGTTAAAACTGTACTATCTTACTGTGCTTAAAATACAAGTCATAGAACAGGCCTGTGGCCATCAGCCTTCTACCTCTCCCTTGAGTGTTCCACAAAGGAGATTTCTGTGAAGACAGGAGCTGAGCTGGGTGAGGCTGAAGACAGACATGATGCATATGGAGAAGGGTCTGGTTCACTGGGCTGACCCTCTTCAGGAAGTTCATCTCAGCATCCAGCCAGCAAATGCAGCTGTCTGGAACCTGCACATACCTCACACCCCAGCCAAAAACAAGACAAAAAGTAACTGTGAAGTTTTCCTATTTTAATTTTTCTTTTGTGTGGGGAGATTCTTTTTTTTAAAAAAAATCAAAAAGTATTTAGGGACATTTTCAAAACTGAATGGCCAAATATTTGCCTCTAAGAATTTCATGGCAAGAAAATTTTAAGATTTCTTGAGTGCAAAAAGTACAAGAATTCAGAACACCATAAGTAAAAGGCAAGTTCTGGGAACATCCAACTCAAGTATACTTTTCCTTAGTATTGAAATATGAAGCATCCCAGACAACTAACCCACATTCCATTCCAGTGCCAAGTAAGGGTGGGAGTTCAGGGAAATGTACTCTAAAAAAAACCAAAACTATCATGAATTTTTTAATAGTGCAATACTAAAACATAAATACACAGGACTTCAGCTGCTACCAATGTTGAACTTAACCTTGTGACTCAGAAGAAAATAGAATCAACGAGCACTCCAGTGTGATTTCTTCGTAATATATAAAACTTCTTTTTCTTAACCTTTCAGAAAGCTTTTCTCTACAGCTTTTTAAACTGCTTTTTAATTTTTTTTCTACCCACACTGTAAGATTTGTGATGTAATTAAAAGATAAGAAAATTCAATATTAATAGCTATTCTTTACATATTTTAAGATTTAACTGAAAATTGGCTCTGGTTGTTTGCATACAAGTGCCTGTAACAATTTAAAAAAATATTCAGCAGGCAGATTTTAGAATAATAGCCTCACATCATGAACCTGATGAGAAAGAAATCTGAAATGGATCAATCTAATTCTGATCAATGGTGTATTTTTAAAAACATAAGGAGGATAAATGGAAGAAAACCATAAAAAACCACTTCAGTGATCAAAGTGTTAGTAACTGCAGCTAAGATATTTGATTTGATATTATTTTCATGTTAATACTATTTAGGAAAACGGCTTCAAAGTATGCTCTCTTGTAATCATTACATATCATTATATATGTTTGGAAAAAACTTCTGAACATCTGATTTCTGTAACACTAAAAGTTGTTATGCAAGTCTGAAAATTTTCACATTATTACAGTCTACTGCTGTCTGAAAGCAAGGCTGGCAAATACGAAGAACAGCAGTACAGACATTTCCATGTCTAAATTTTTTTCTGGCTTTGCTTATGAAAATGTCATAATTTCCAGATCTGAAGCCATTGAACAGAAGAACCATCTAATTCTGTCTCAGGCTAACTTTTCAGGTTAAAAGTTTACTATTAGAGATGATCCTAGAAAAACAACCACTACCTCTGCTAATCAAATTTGTGTTTACATTGCTAAGAAGCCTGCCTTTCCAAAATTTGCAGCAAGATGGCATCTGCACACTGAATTGCAGTACAGTAGATGAGCTGATTGTATAAGAATACTTGCAGTTATGGCAATATACACGATTGTCTAAAAATGAAGGCAAACCCAAGTTAGGTCCAATTGTATGAAGTTGTGTTCTCTGTGAGATGCTCACAAATCCTAATTATTATGGTCTTTACTATACTTTGGGGCCCCAGGAACTGCAAACTGTGACCTACTGAAGGCAGTTGAGTCACAAGTCTCATGTAAGCCTGGTCCCCAAAGTATTTTAACTCTCCAACTATGAAATTTCTTTTGTATGAGTATGGTGCTCAGTGTGTGAAATACCAACCAAAGTCCTGTATTACATAAGAAATGAAACTGATATACAGATGACTTGAAAATGTCAATGAGGTATAAATGAAATATACATAAAATGAAGGACTTGCCTTCTCTGGAGATATTCAAAACCCACAGATGGAGTCTGTGTAATGTGCTCTAGGTGACCCGGCTTTGGTGGGAGAGTTGGACTAGATAATCTCTAGAGAGTCCCTTCCAACTCTGACAACTCAGTGATTGTGTGAAATTTATACTAAAATGAGGGGAATCAGAATTTTGTCCTGCAGCTCCACATCAAATATTCCTCAGATCTCATCCAATTAGCACAGAACACTGATTTTCCTTTTCTGCTTCTGCTGACAACGGAATGATCTTCACTATCTGAATTAATTTGAAAAAGTTAAACATAAAAATAATTCCAGAACTGGTAACAGCAAGATGAGATCTGAATCAGAATTTGCTGTCTGAATAAAATACACAACAGAAATAAATGACATCTCTGGTTCACGTTATCAAAACTTATCCTGAAAAATGAGCTGTGTTACTTCTAAGGTGCAACCACTACCAACATATATATGCGCCTAAAATGTTTTCATTAAATAAAGTTCCCAGTTCTGAGGAGCTAACGTTTTAAACTCCAGGGTCAAATTGAGATCAACTCTTGTTAAACAGGTCAGGATTTTAACACAGGGCTCGGCTAGGATTCTTGCGTACTGTCTTTCCGCATCCTCCACCCAGCGGGCTGCCTGTGGCAAACTCCAGGGAAAGCACCGGCCAGGCTGTGTTAAACCCTGGGAAAAGCTTAAAGGGAAAGCGGGGAAAAAATCCCGTCCGTGGGGTGTGTACCTCTGACACGAGGTGTGTACCTCTGACGGGGATTCCTCCCGGCGCCGAAGCTCGGGCAGGGTGCGGAGGTTCCGCGGCTCTGAGGAGAGACTGCTCCGCGCGCGCAGCGACCGTTACTGGACCTGAGGGCTCCGCGCGCAGCGACCGTTACGGGCCCGCGGGCGCGGCGCCACCTGCCGCTCGCGCTTGTGCCGCGGGGCGCCGCGCGTGGGTGGTGATGGAGAGGGGGGACACAGGGGACACGGGACACACGGGACACACGGGACCCGCGTGGTTAGAGACCTCGGGAAAGGGACCCGAGGAAAATTCCCCTCTCAGCTCTGAGGACACTTCTGAGCCACGGCCAGACTGAGCCCGTAGAAATGCGGATAGGACATCGTTGTCTCGCCCTTGCGTGTGTCAAAGGACAGTTTAAAGAGTTAAAGGGGAATTTCCTAACTCCAGTGGTCAAGTTCGTCTCGGATCTTACATTGTATTTTTTGTGTCTCCAGGAACTACCAAATAGGTTGTTTCTGTTGTCCTGAAGCCTAAACCCTGTACCACTCGTGTTGCAAGAGTAGCAAGAAAACTTCACTGCTTTGCCCATACTATTTACTAGGGCTTGCAGGGTCTCGGTGACACTGGATGTGGCTTCCAGAAACCCGATGTCTGCAGTATTTTGTAAGTTTTGGGTATTTGAGACCATGGAACACTTTGAGAATGAAAGTGAGAATAATAAGAAGCTACAGACTTATGATCACAGTGCCTGTAAAAGAGAGAAAGATCTGTATTCAATAATATTCATTCCCCAAAAGGGAAGGAATATTATTTCCTTCCAGAAAGGAAGAAAATTTATGCTATGAAAGTTGGGTTTATGCCTCTTTCCCTCAGATATTAAAGGAAAACTAAGCCAAACCAAAGCAAAAAAGGAGAGGAAAACTTGCATGGCACAGATCATGCAGCACATCACCTCCAGCCCCTTCGGTTTGGACAGCACTGAAGGAATCCTCACACAGCTGCCCTGTTCTTACAATCATCATGCACTGCAATCACATCCCTGTAACTCTGTTGGTCTTAGTATGTCACGGATAGGAGTTCCCCCCCCTTAAACTGACACATTTCTGTTACTATTATATACTGCATAATTTGGATTAGTGGACATAGGAATAGATGTCACTGCACTGCCACCTAGAAGGACTTTGCCTCTTCCTTTCCTGTTACTGACAAAATGATAGTGAGCACTTGAGCTGTGAGAGAGAGCAAACACAAAAATCAAAGGGGTGATTCCTACAACAGCTCTGGAATATCAGAGATACTAAATGTGAATGTGTGCATGAAGTCACCAATAAACAAGTCCCTGAGGCTTATTCATTGTTTTTAATTTGCTTTCCATGGCAGAACTACCTCATCATGCTCTGGAGAAGGCATCTTCCAAGACTTTGTACTTACAAAGTTGTGACTAATAGATGATATTTGTATCTCTCCCCAGTGAGATACATTTATCTTCTTCACAAACAAAGGCTCAAAATAGGTCCTATGTCCTCTTCACCAAGAAAACATCTGTGGGGAAAAAACCCCAAGCTAACAAAGACAGGAGCCTTTTGAGCATGGGAATGCTCATCTTTACTGTTTCTGTAAGCATACTGAGCTAGAACAAGCTGGCATAAAGTCTAAAAAACTAGGTTAAGGATCACAAGCAGGGAAAAAAATGTTTTCTGTTGCTAGATCTAAGAAAAGTGCTCTGATCAAGGCTATTTGTCCCTTGGTCATCCAAACACTTTTAACATGGAAAGCTGATATTGTCAATCCAAATGTATCCTGAGCTTTTTTTCCCTAAATAACAGCACAGAAAGCAAGATGCTCAGAGATCACTTGCAGGCTCCAGATTAATGGAAGTGTTTAACATTCTGCTGATACAAGAAAAACAACACTAACATGACTCACCTCTTTCTCCTCAGAGAATTATTCCTGTCTAAAATGAGTTAGGATTTTTCTTTATGTAACTAGATCGTTAAACAGCAATTCAGCTGTCTATCAAAAAGAAAGCAAATAAATCATATCATGCATATAACTCATATAATTGCATTTTTAAAGCTTTTGTCAGGGGAAGGAACAATCTAGTGGATATACATTGATTTGGTTGTGAAATATGCATCTATAAGCTAGATAAATTTTATTTTATCTTTTGTGTTTCTGTGTGGGTGTTTCATTTAAAGAAGTATTTTTTTCTGAAATTGAATGGATTTGAACTTCAGAACTATCTGCTACTAAGCTAGGAAAATATAATCATAACTTTTTATCATAAATACAAAGGTTAGAAATCCTCTGAGAGAGAAATAAACATCAGATCATTGTGCATTCTGAGGAAATGTTTTCAACTTGTTTACAGCAAGACTGCTATAGCAAGAAAAGAAAACAAATAAAAGGAAAATCAGGTTTCTACTAATAGTCGTTTGGATCCTGCTAATATTTTTCTTTGTGACATTTATAGAATTATATAAAGTAGTAAGTGGGAAGTTAAAGACCATTTTTAAAGACCTCTGCTTAAAACCCACAGGTAGAAGTAGTATCATTCCAGTTTCAGAGGGATTTACAAATAAATGTACTTACAATATACTAGTTGATGTATGCCTTCATCATCTGGTATTTACTTCTGAGAAAATGCTCCATTCCTTTGGCACTGGTCCTTCAGCATGAAGAAAAGACTTGGCCTCCATTTATTTTTCCTGTCAAGAGCTTTGTCCCCAAAGGAATGCAGAGCTTGCTTTAGAGTAAGAAAATGAAAAGTGCAAATCAATACATCAACATTATATATAAAACTTGAAATTAAGAGTCATGCAGATAATGATACTTTTCAAAGAGAGATATTATTTATTAGCATTGGTTTAAACAACTTAACACCATCACTGTTTATTGTACCCTCCCCCTCAAACATGAGGATGGTTGATTTGGAAACAGCAAGGTGGCCTAGGGGCAGCTCAGCAGCTGGCATGCACAGAACCCAGGATTTATTCCCAACTGAGCCTCTTGATGCTTGGTTTGTCAGAAATGAAGCTGAAATGTTTTAACTAACTTAAAACAGCAAGGCAGATTCCAGCCTTGTTTGACTGATTTCTATCAGACAATATTTTAGCATCCAAAGGGACCCTATACATTGTCCTCTATTAAAGCATTCCATACATGAGTTAGTTCCAAATATGTCAGTCTTGTGTACATCTATAGAGTACTAAAGCTGTCTTGGAGATACTCTTTCTTGGACTGAAAATATTTTTATATATTTAATCTTGTATGAATGCGTAAATCTGACATAAGAGCTTACAGAATGCAGGAGAGATGTCTTACTTGGGAAAAAAATGGGCTCAGTCAGACTTATGTCAGACTGTACTGTCTGTATGCACATAAAAATATATCATAAATAATTTCTAGAGTTCATGATTCCCTTTCAAAGTTGAGTCATGGCAACTCAGAAGCGAGGCTCTAGGGGGAGAGAAGTTCAAAATACATCCTGCTCTCTGTAGAGCATCTCTTTAACAAGAATTTTGGTTGTTTGTTTCTTTTCTTAGGAAGGTTTCATAAGGTGGTAAATATGGTTCATCTAGTTGTCTTTTTGAATTATGATGAGCTCTTTGGCCAGGCTTTCAAGAAATTACAAAAACTAATGCTGAAGATGTGTCCAGATGGCAATGATCCACTCTCAAAACCCAAACAATTTACAGAATGCCTTTGCTACCTTCATTTGTTCCATTGCATTATTGTACAGTTTAGATTACAATATCACATGCTGCTTTTTCTTTAGGATCCATCTTACACACAGCAAGAAGGGACAGTAGTCACTGAATGAGAAACTTCTTGACGTTTTGCTTCAAACTCTTTAAATTTCTGTTCTCATGACAGCATTCAGACTCACTGTTAGATGCTGCAGTTTACCCCAGCCATGAGCAGACATTACCTGCATCATATGGAACCTGAAGAACTTTCTTATCAAGCCCTACATTAAATACACACCCACAGATTTCCTTTTTTTAGAAAAGGTCACAAAGTTGACCAAACCATGGGTGACTCCCAAATGAGATGCATGTAGGTGGTTAACTCTGAAGCTCCTGCTTCGAGAAAAAAACACAAATACACTTCTAAATGTGAGAGATGTGAGAAATTTGGGGTTAATCCCCCCGCCCCACAAAGACACAACCACACAGGACTGCTGATTTCACCAATGGCTAAACCACAATTGCTTTATACAAGACACACAAAATGTTTTCCATGTGTTTCTGTAAAAACAACTATGTATATGAATGAACAACTAACTCAATCAATGGAACATCAGTGGAAAATATTCTGACACAAAGTTTAATCCTTAGAATCTGGTGAATTTACACCTGTTTTATTACAGGAACACAGTCAGCTTCACATATAACCATTGTTCCAAAGGTAGCCAAAGAAATCTACCTGCAGGGATGGGGATTCCTTATGCTAGTTCCAAACAAAGACAAAAGCAATGTTTAATGCATGCTCCTCAACATGGCCATGCTATAAAAAATGAGAAGAAAACCACATGAACCTAACTAGAGCTGACTGGGCCTACTACAGGACTTTCCTAGGGTGGGCTCTAAGATGTGTCTGGTTTTCACATGTCAAAACTCCAAGAAGATCCAGCCAGGAGAACTGGGCACACACAAGCAGTATTTTCCATAAAAACTGTTATTCCCTTAAAACGACTTCCCAAATCAAACTAGTCCGAGTGACAACACCCCGTTTCCCCGCTGTCACCCGCCGAAGGGGTGACCCAGGGCGCATCCCGCAGCACCTCCCGCGGGGACCTGCCGGCTCCGCGGGACCTCCGGCTGAGGTGCGCGGATGCCTCAGCGAGGCGCGTTCTGACGCCAGAAAAAACACCCGTGGGACACCCTCTTTCAGCCCCGGGAGCACCCAGGAGGTGGGCACCGAGCCCGGCGGCTGCCCCCGTGTCTGTGGGTCTCGCTGCTCCCTCCCGGGGTGCTAAACGCCCCGAGGGGCAGTTAGGGCAGAGAGGGGGGGGGGGGCTGGACGTGCATCCCGCGGGCTGGGCATCCCCCCCACCCCCGATCCCGTCACATGCTGCCGGTCGGGGTGGTACCCTGGGCCGCGCGCACCTGCGGCCCCCCCGCCTTTGTGCAGTGCAGGTGCAGCGCCCGCCCTTCCCTCCGTGACGTCACGCGGCCGCTCGCGGGGCACCATGGGAGAATCCCGATGTTTTCCAACGGATGCGCTCAGCAGCGCGGCGGCTTGAGGCGACTCCAGGAGAGACGCTCGGGGGGGCGTCCCGGGAGAGGGCGTCCCGGGAGGGGGCGGCGGGGGGCCGGGCCGGCGGCCCGCGCCCCGGCTCTTCCCCACCCCATGCCAGGCAGCATGGCCCATCCCCTTGAGGCGCCCGAAGCTGTCCCCTAAGCTCCCGGTGCCGGCGGAGCTCCCCGCCGCAGCTTGCCGACGGCGCCGGGGAAGATGCTGGCGCGGCTGGTCCTGCCCGGCTGACGCCCCGCCGCCGCCGCACCCCCGTCCCATTGTCCCCCGGCCGCCTCCGGCTCCATGAGCGCCTCCTCCTACCCCCGCCTCTGAGCTTCCCGCCCTCCACCTCATGGCTGCATCGGAAGAAGGGACCGGCTGCTTTCTCCCGCGAGGCAGGTCTCAGAGTGACCCCAGCATCCTCACCGACCCCGCGGGTCCCGGCGCCGGTGAGCACCCAGGTAACGACCCCTCTTCCCCTAGCAGCGCTCATGCCCCTTGGCCGGGCAGGCAACGGGGACCGTATTTCTGCAGCAAGTGCTGAAACGATGCAGAGGCTTAGCTCCAAACAGCATCACAGCGGAGCGCTTCCCGCGGCTTTGCGATCGCCAAGTGAGCGTGCGGGGGGCGCGGCTGGCGCGGGGCTGCGGGCGAAGGGCTCCTCCGGCCCCGGGGCTGCGCTCCGGCGGGGCAGCGGTTAACGCCGAGACTGGGGCTGGCACAGAGCTCGTTTATTACTTTCATGGGGCGGAGGGGGGGAAATAAGGTCTAATAAAGTAGGCTGTTTGCATGGAATCACCATGGAGACAAGGGGAAGCAGAGTCATAATTAAACGCTTTCTCCCCACAAGAAGGTAATTTTCACTTCATGGGGAGAAGCGTAATCTTCTTATGAAGTGCAAGCACAGAGGGTGGTGCTGAGGGGACAGAGCCGAATCGCTAGGATATAAATAGAATACTGTCATTAGATATTTTTTTTCTCCCTTAAACAATGGCTAATGATGATTTCAGCTTAACTTCACTTCGAATAATTCTAAATGTCTGATGTTGGTGACTCAGTAATTTCAGATTGTCAGAATCTAAACAATGATGACACCTTTAGGGAAAAAAAAAACCCACCAAAAAACTACATCAATTTGATGTTATATGATTGCACAACAATAAGCTGCACACAAAGGCTAAGAGCCAGTTTACTCCCAGTTCATCTGAATAGATGGCCATGCAAAACCTGGAAGGTTTATTTAAAAGGAGCAATCAAAACAGTATAAGACAATGAATGGGGTTTTCATCATTACTGCCTATTTAACTGAATTCTAAACTTAGAAATGGGTTTGGGTTTTCAGCCAGGCCCTATCAACCTGGAAGAGACTGTCCTTGAGTGCAATTTTGGATTGAACTTCAGTTCTGGCCTTTTTCAGATTGCTGAGTAAATAAAATATTCCAGGCTCTTTTCATACACCTGCTATATTGCTTCCTTCCGAGCCAACAAGAATATCAATATCTGTAACTATTTTAAGTTCTTCTATTTATTTGTCTTATCAAGCAATTTAAAGCACCTTGCTTTGGAGTGAAATACAAATTAAATTAAAGCAAAAAGTAGATGATTTATCTATGATGCCCAACTGTTCTGATACGCTAAGTGAAGGGAACAAAGGACTCTTCTAACATGAACTGCTCGACTCACTCCCAAAGGGGCAATCTTGACTGAAAGAGGAATGTATGTTTCTGCCATTTGATTTCTGGAAGCAGAAGTGACTAATGAAAGGAAGACACGTACAACCTCAGTTTTAACCCCTCTGTATTATTTTCTGCTAATTAATTGTTTCGACCTTTCTGAAATATACAACAGAAAGTACACAACATCTCTGATATATAGACAAAAATATAAACACTGTAATTATGATTTTTGTAAAGAGAAAGGGCTATCAATACTAAATAACATTTTTTCCCTCTAATACAGACCTCATTAGATAAAGCAGTGTCCCATTGCATGGCAGAAACTATACTAATATGCAAGAATAGATGTCTTCTATGGTCCTGTTATACATACAGTATGAGGAGAGAAACAAAAGGTGATAAATGCATATGGGTTTTGTCCAGGTAGGTTAAACAGCTAGTAGCAGAGTTAGCTTCTTGTTAAGCTTTCCAGGTTTTAAATTTATTTATCAAATAGTTTTGAACATCTGTATGCTTCAAAATGATAATAAAATAAACATAAATTATTGAATTTAATCACAGTTTACCCTACAGTTTTGTAAGTAACCACTTACTATGAGCATTTCATATAGCTGGCTACTCAAAACCCAGAAATACAATTTATACTGGTATAAGAAATATGTATTTTAGATGATGTAATTGTAATTTATCTTCTATTATTATTCTGGAGGATGATTTTATCATTATAATACCAACATAGCCATCAAAGTCAAAAGAAAGTCAGGAGCACCAAATGATACAGACAAAGTTAGTGTTTACATCCCAGCCCTGCTCGAAGAAAAACCACGCAGAGAAGTAAGTTTGAACGTGTAGGATTCTGTGTTAATTTAAAAACAAAATTGATTTTAAAGAAGTCATGCATTTAAATGACACAGACAAATAAGCTAAAAGTGAAATACGGATCTAACTGAAGGATGACTACAAAAACATTCCTAATTTTATATGGCATTTGAATGATACTGGATTTCTACTGGAGATGTACTCTTATTTTGCAACATTTTCTTGAACACATGATGTGGTACAGAATTATTCTGCACCAGTTCATTTGGCCATGTCTACTGTAGGAAAGTACACTGAGGTAGAAAACGTGGCAAAAGATGAAGCCAGCCTATATTCTTAAGATTTTTCTGGTGTTCATGTGGGTTTATTTAAAGACGTAATTCATATTCCTTTTGTGACCTTTACAATTCCAGTGAGCTTTTTTAGCCCAAGAAATTTCAGTGACATAACAGAGAACGTAGAGATGGCAGCATACAGCTTCTCATGTATTTACCTAAGAAAATTCTCTCATGTAAACCTTCATTTTCCTTTCTTGAGACACCAGCAGTAGTATTGACTGTACACAGCATGCTTACAAGACTTGCTGGCCCTCTTACACAAGTTCAGAATCTTTTATCACGGGACCATATAATCTCTTTCTTGCTGATACTGAGTAATGCAAGCATCAGATTCAAGGAACACAGGATGGACAGACCATAGATGGCAAGTGGTAGTTTGCTTCCTATTACTTTAATTTACGTTTTTTTAATGAACTACTGCTTGAGGTAATTTTTCTTGTTGTGCCATGACTTAATCCCATAGTCACAGAAGAATCACAACTAATGCAACTGTCATTTGGAAATCCTCACAGGAAAGAGTTCTAAAACCAGTAGCATCCTTCCCTGCCACTATTAAGATGTGTGCTGCAGGCCCATTGTCATAGAATCATAGAATCATAGAATTAGCCGGGTTGGAAGGGACCTCAGAGATCATCTAGTCCAACCCTTGACCCACCGGAGCAGTTGCTAGACCATGGCACTGAGTGCCACATCCAGTCTTTTTTTAAATGTTTCCAGGGACGGAGAATCTACCACCTCACCGGGCAGTCCATCACTGAGTTCAGAAGAGAGCCAGAATATCCAGTTGTATCAGGTGTTGTGTATAAAGACTTGACTTAAGTGATTGTAGAACTGGTGTTGGAGCTGAAAAACTAGTCTAGAAAATATGACATCTTGCCCTAACATGAAGGGGAATTTTTTGAGGCGGTTAAGAAAGTTTAAAAATTATAAAATACTAGTTAAATTTTAATTAAAAAAAAATAAATGGTGCTGAAGTATCATATAGATGGCAAAAGAGAGAAGTCATTTAATAAAACGTAATGTAAAGAGGCACTTCACTAGCTTTAGAGATGAGAGTTTTTCCCTTTTCTCTACTGCAGATCTCAAGGTAAGGATCAAGAGAGAAAGGAGAGAGGAAAGAAGGCAGAGATATGAAATTCAGAACAGATTTCAGTATCACCATCTATCTGAGAGACAGTTGCCAGAAGCCAAAATATTGCTCTCGTTGTCTCCTCCCAGCAGCCACAGAGCACAGAAAAGATTGACAATCTCATTTAATTTGTAGTCATAAAAGATGGGGCTCCACAGACTGAAGAGGAGCAGACTATGTCAAAACTCTGAATTATCTGAGTAGATACAGACAACCTTGACAATGTGTGAAAATGTCACACCCTCCCTTAATTTGGGGATAATCCATTTTGTAAGTATACATTGGTGCCATCACATTTTGCTCTGTGTGATGCTACTTTTCCTTCCTGGCACCATGCAATTAGAGAATGCTTTTTCAGGATTGGCTCTTCTGGGTTCAGAGACCACTGCCAGTGGTCTTGATGTCTGCCTTCTCCTGGGTAGGATCTATATGAAGGGAAGGAGCTGTTGTGCTGCAAGCAGTAGTGCTAGGTGTTGTTAAAAGCTGTATTAGCACAATTTCTTAGTGCTTTTGTTGGAGAAAACTGGTGTAGGAGGCTTCTCAGCCTCTATGCCCTATGCTGTGGTGTGCTTCAAATCTGACAAGTTAAAGCTAGTCAGGGAAAGAACAACTGCATAGAACTTAGAATTCCTTCACCACTGTTTCTAGTTATGGCAATTCAAAAGTTTAGTAGCAGAAAGTATTCTTGTAAGAATTCTTCTAGGATGCTAAAAAGAGAATTGAAGTGTTTTGTTCCTTTTACATTGTCTCTCTTAGGGCTGAAGGATAACCCCTAACCCAGCAGAGCCTCAAAGGTCTCAAAGGACATAAGGACATCAGCCAGCTAAGCGTTGCCCAGGGGAAGTTGTAACAAGAAACCATCGTACTGGAATTCTCTATACCAAGGCCTTTTACATTTTTATTTTAAAGCTGTAACCTAGCCTAGATAGGTTACCCTGTGCCACTCCCTTCATGTGCCTACCATTTAGTTCTTATAAATGTATAGGCTTGGATTATGTTGCTAAAGATTTAATTAACACTTGTTGCTGATGTACTTGTTGCTTAAACAAGTTTGCTTCGTTTGAGTCTTGTGCATAGTGTTAGGAGGCTTGTTAGAAATTGGAAGCTATGCTTTTCCTCCTTAGTCATCAGGACACATTGCTGGTAAACTGCATGATGTTGGGAGCTACCGGAATGGGAGGTCTGAAAACTCAAGAGCATATTAAAAGTAAAGTGTAGCAGTAGCAGTAAGTTAGGGCTGCAGATATGTGTAAGGAATAAAAGGAAGGTAAAGAGAGGTACAATTGGAGTGCAGGTAGATTGGTGACAGTTTTGTCATCTTCTCTAGTAATTTTTGCTGCAAATCTATTCATTCCATGCCCATCATTCAGAAAATCTTGTAACTGTGCTCCAAATTTAAAATGTGTGTTCAAGATGCAAGGAATTGGTAGCAGAGTGAGTCCCAGAAGAGAAAAAGATGCTCCTGATGCCCTGTCTGTCAGCTGGCTGGTGCTCCCATCCTTTTGCGGTCATTTAGATCACTACAACTAAAATCAGGGACTTGTAGGCTTATCTGTGATGCAGATACAACTTCAGTTGCATACATTGTGAACTTTGACACTAACAATTGAGCCAGGCCACCTAAGAAATGTTTACTTTTCACCAGAAAGATTCTGGTTTACGTTTAATCTTCCTGTACCAACCAGTCTGTTCTGTTAACAGTTTGTTTGCCCTGCATCAAATTTCTGTTCTGAAATAAGAACTGGACCTGCTCTCCTACATCCTTTCCCAACACTACTAATTTATGACCAAAATCAATAAGTTAATGAGTGATTCAGCTCCAATTTATGACAACCCTGTATGAAGATTTGTGATATTTTAAGTTCTCTCACTCAAAGTCAGAATGTTTCTGTTCTAATCCAGCCAAAGCATTCCCAGCAGCACCTCATTGTTCCACAGGTATTTAGTTCCTTGGGTGATACCATGGGGAGTATACACACAAATAATCAGTAGAGACTAGAAACATGCAGGATATTAATTTAAACTCCAACTTAAAATCCCATTTCCTTTAAAATTGAAATAGAAATTTCAGCTTCATAAGGATCCCCAAAACATTTGTTATTTGTGGGAAGGTTAGAGTTTTATATCATGCTGCACCACAAAAATCATCACCACATTACGAAGTACTGCAGTGCTAGTTATCCTTTATCAAACTGGCTATTGTGCTTTTGGGAAGATCTTTTTCTTTCTCATTAAATCCTCAGTCCCTTGCTGGTCAGATCTGCCTGGGCCCCTAGCCCCTATGGTACAAAGAAACTTCAATGGAAGTACAGAAGTCCCCTTTTCCCCCCTGTTTTGCAGTAATCCTGTCCTCTCCCAGCAGCAATCCTCCCTGGAGTGTGACTCATCTCTGGGCATGGCAGCTTTTCTCCAGCATTTTCCAGGAGGGGAGAGTAATCTCTCCATTTCTGGATAGCAGAATGGGCACAGTGCACTTGGGCAAGCTGCATAGGTGGGACTAGATGGAGATTTTATTGCTCTGAAGGTGTCATTTGGGTACTACATGTATTCAGATTTGTGAGACTGGTGGTATCATTATGCTGTATTTTACTTAACAGGGTGTATGCTTAATACAAACTGCTTCATGCTGGTTGCTTGGATATTTTACTTACTGAAACTCTAGCAACTTAGTTTATTTTTGGGATTGAAGAGAGCTGAGAGAAGTTATGTTTTAATGCTACTTTTGTAGCAGCTAAATTAAGTCAGTTAATAAGTATGCTATTCATGCTGTGGGTTGTTTTTAGGCTTTTCCAAGGTTTGACTGCTCCCAGTGTTTGGAGATTGTATTTAGCCAAATTTTAGAGTTCTGTAGATGAAATAAAGACCTTTAATGAGGAAAAAAAAGTGATTTACAGTTCTCTTTTGTCGTAAGTCCCAAACTGGCCGGTAGCTTGAATGTTGATGAAAAGATACTTAAATCATTTAAACCACTTTATCCAAGAACTGGAAATACTGATTATACACCATCATAACCTAGACTGGATTTATGGGAGTGAGGTCATGTTGGAAATACCTGCTGGTGTTTTATGAACATATTTTTGTATCTATGATTACTTCTGCATCCTTGAGCACTAACTGAGGGTCCTGTTTTCCTCCTAGCTTTACAATAATTTCCTTCTGAGCAGAAAGATTAGACAGAATCTCCCTATGAAATGCAGAAGCCTAAGGGACCACCTCTCACTCTGCTCCCACATGGCAGAGTTGCACTGGGATACTGATATTCCAGATGCTTTTTGGTTCTCCTGTTCTAAGTGCTAATAGCAAAACTCTTGGGATATTTAAAGGACTGGGTCTAAACTTGAATATCAGAGAATATAGAGTAGGTAGTCTGTCACATGTCAATGAAAAGCTTTTTCACTAATTATCTGATTAAACAGTTTCCATTATCCCTTATTAATTTAGAAGTAATTTATTAGTTCTAGAATGTCTTAAAATAATATATATATCCTGGAATCCTTTCTCATCCACCAGGAAGGTCCTAGTTATGTACACAAAGCTTGCTTATAAATCTTTGGTATGAACCTTTGCTAAGAACCTAGTTATGCCCACACTTACACTGCTTGCAGCAGCTAGAGGTATTAAAAGCAGCAGAGTTGATACTGCACACTGTGCAAACAGTGCAGGACTGATTTTTTAAAAAATGTTTATATTTATATCTAAACAATACAGTTGCATTTTACTTAATAAATTTTTAGGTCTTAAGTATACAATCATCAAAGCAAGCTGTATGAGTGAAAAAGTCTTTCAGAGTTGCAGTATCTCAGACATCACACAAACAATTACTACAGGTCTCTTGTATACTCTCTACAAAGGGCATTTCTGTTCCCCTCCTTAACTCTTCAGACATTTTCATGCATCATAAAAGAACTATTACAGATTAAAAAAAGATTCAGGCTCGGGTTTTCCAGACAGAGATGTTCAGTCTGAGAAATACCTATGGGCTATATCTGAAATAATGCATGATTGTGCCAGTTGCTGTGCAGCCAATAAAGAGAAACTGTTCCCACTTGATGCAGTTTGCAATCTGGGTTGAAAACGACAGAAAACAGTGTTGGGGGGAGGAAAAATATTTCTTATATTTTACATATGTGGAATTGAGCTGTAATTAATTGCCTTCTCGGAGTTTCTGGATGAAGCCAGTGGCACCACTTGAAGTTGACTGGATTTTTTGAGGCTCAGTCCCATTTCTTAACCATGGGAGCCATACACAGCAGTCCTAGTGTTGTGACAAATGCTGCTGTGTTGAGGTGGTTCAGTCTACGAGGCAACTCATGGAAAAAAAAAATGGAAAGGAGAAGAAAAAGTATTTTGTACAGAAAAGGAAACTGCCCTTATTGTAAGGCTAGAGAACTTTAATATTCTATTTATTTATTTATTAAAATATAGTTTATTGTTCTACATCTTCCAGTGCTTCATAGTACTGATTCTAGAGAAAACAGCTAAGGCAAGTACATCTTGGAAATCTGGGGAATAAGGAACAAAAAAATCCTGAAACTCTGTTCTTTGTGTAATGTCCCACTGGGACAGTTTATTTAAAATTATAGGCATGTCTGCTTGCCTGTCAATTTCTATTTCTTAAAAGTCTTTATAGCTTCAGCCTTTGTGCTGAATATTGTTTCACCTAATAGGAAAAAAAAAAGGAAACTCCTTTTTGATGAAGGATGCACAAGGATTTCTAATTACCTTTCTTTTAGTACTTCTCCTTCTGCCTGCAATTAATTTACATTCTAATGAAATATAGAAAATATATATTTGTCCACATCTTCCTGCCCATCTCTGGACTGTACACCAGCTTTAGTAAGGACAAAATTTAAAGAAAAAATAAAAAACAAGGAAAGAAAGAAGAGTAAACAAGCATCCTTTCCCTTAGTTAGGCAGACTGGACAATTGAATAGAAATGGTTCAGCCTATCAGCTGGTGTATGGAGTACTGAAACCCTGTCTTACCTTTGTCTCTTTAATGTCAGAGAGTTTATTTTAAAGCAAAAGTAGAATCTAAATTTGATTGCATACATTAAGTACAAATACTTAAGTACTTACTCAGACTTAATTTGCACACATAATAATCTGTGCATCCAACTATTTGATTCTCTCTGCAAATAAGATAAACTCATATGTCTGTCAAATATAAAAAAATAAATCACAGTTTAGCTATGAATGAAGATGGTTTAAGATTATTCAGTAAATTAATGTTTGCACTAAGCTCTGAAATGTAATGAGTTAGGTAATGCTAGGAGTCACGTTTATCAGGAAACTTAACTGTTTATTTGACTGAGTAGAAAAGTAACAGTATTAATCTTTTTCAATCTTTAGTTTTGGAACTCTTGTTTCAAGACTGCCCAATTAATGTTGTAATTAACAGGCTACACAATTTATTTATTTATAACATCATGGCATTTTAAAACCAAATTTGTGGCTTTGTGTTGTTAAAATTTGATTTGTAGAATTAATTACCTTGGCTTCTCTAAGCAGGTCAGATCTATAAATACCAAGAGTAAATGAAGCTAAATATGATACCTTCATTTTGCTTCTAAATGTACCCAGAGTTTCTATACTAATACAATGGATTCATTGTGCCCATTAAAACCCATCCCCTGCTTTTGTTTGAAATTCAGTTTGATTTATGGTCTAATCTATACACAATTTTTACATACCCTAGAGAGCACATCATAGAACTACTTGATGAAGGTCAACAGTTTCATGCTCGAGTCTGCATAAATATTTCAGTAAGATGATCTTAATCAAAGGGTATCTTATCTTGCTCTCTGCAGTACAGGAGTACAGTAATATCCTGTAATCACACATGCTTCATGCATGCAGACCTGTGATTACCACTAAAGAAAGAGATGTCCTTATGCATAAACAACTTCATGATGGTTGAATACAATGAAGAGACAGCTCCCGTGTTTACTTCCTTATTCTAATTTCTCTCTTTTAACATTCTCAAACTGTTCTGTTGCTGCATAACCAGCAACTGGACCTAGATTACTGTATTACATCAAATCACTGAAGCCTTCAGCCTTTTTGGAGGGCTGCTACATCCCTTAGGCCATGCAGTCTTTCCTATGCCTTACTCATATTGATCAGTTGTGAATGTCTGCCACATTTCATTCAGTTGCTCACAGAAATCTGCATCTTCTCTCCTAATGAAGCTGCCTACACCAAGGATTGGATTTTTAGTCTTTACAAGAACATAAGAAATGCTCTACTGGGTCAGAACCGTGGTCCATTGAGTCTAGGACAGTGGCAACAAAAGATGGGTGAGTGTACTTGCCTAGCCTTGAAGCTTGAGGCAGGCTAGAAGCAAAGCAAAGAGTGGCTGAAGGAACACACATGAACACCAAATGGAAAATCAGAACTGAGATAAACTACATATAAAACTTCAGACTTCATGAGATACCTCACTCTGGAAAACCTAGCAGCATGTAACACTTCCTCCTGCCAGTGAGGAACATAAGTGAACTTACTGTCATCTGGGAATCCCCTGCATTTAGCAACATAACAGAGATCTTAAAGAACACACTATTTTACTGTAAATTCCTGATCCTATTTCAGAATTGAATGGCATGCTACAAAAAAAAAACCAAAAAACAAAACAAAACAAAAAAAACCCATTACATCCTCACTAAACCCATGAGTCTGCTAGATCTGTAACAGGAGCAAATCTCAGCCATTGCCTGAGGCTCGTTTACTTGAGCCTTGCAATAGTGGTTAACCCAGGAGCTGACAGGAGCAGATCTGTATTTTCTTAAGGCAAACATAGGGTATGGGAACAGCAGCTGTCAAGATTGATAGCAAATAGACTTCTTAGTGTTATGATGTACATTTTCTGCTGTAATACAACCAGGAGAATAAATCAAAAGGAAGCCAAGGAAAAGAGACCAAGTAAAAGTCCAAAGAAATGTCCTTCAAAAATCTGGAATGTTGTGCATAAATGACAATTTTTCAAGAAGGGGCCCTAACCCATAATACAAATGTATCCTCTATCTCTTTTCTTTATTCCAAGAAAGTATTTTTGAAAACAACACAGGTCTGAAAAGCTGGCATTCCTCTTGATTTGGTGCTTTCCTACATTCTCTTGTTTTCTTGAGATGTTTCATTTTAAGTAGTTTCTTGAAGAAAGAGGAGAACCTCAGGTATTACATCACACTTTTTTCAGACATGGTAATCTTTAAACACAAGAAAACTGCTCTTTTTTCTGCGCTGTGCTAATCTGATTTTTAGCCTGGATAGTGTCTATAAAGACAAAATCATACAGACTTAGAAATATCTTTTCTGACAGAAAGGGACAAGTCTAAGCATATCAGAGCCAATGGAAACTCATGCAGTTCAGGGATTTTGTTGTTGTTATAGACCATAATATTTTCATAACGCAAGGGAGATTATGGAAATACAGTATAGTCTGTCTTTGTCTGACATTGTAAAGAAAGAAAGACACAAAGGATTAGTCTTGGTAACTTAGCTGTTCTTTGCAACATATTGTGATATAATAGAAAATAATGCAGTGCATATCCTGAACATGAAAGAGACCCTCTGGTCAGAATCTTGTTAATGCCAGAAATGATTTAAAGCTAGCTTGCAGTCCCAGTTTTCTGTCCCAGAAATGACAACAGAAGATGTGACACTTCTTATTCTAATGCTACATAACAGCATATAATGCATATGATTAAGATATTCAACATGATTAATTCCTCATAATTCACTTCTCTTCATTGTTAGAAACATGAGGATGTCACAAGAAGGTAGGATTAAGTTTTAGATGGAAGCTGCTACTTTGACAGGGAGTTAAACTAACTACTTTCTTTTCCAATGTTTGTTGAAAGGGATGGGTTAAGGAGGCAAAGTGAACTGTTTTTCACTCAAGTAATCTAAGCACCTAATTTGCACATTCATTGGACACAAAGCTTCACTCACTGTGCTAACAAATCACCATAATAAAGCACTTGCACACCCACACACATTTATACACACACTGTTGCTCAGCTTGCACCTGCAGTGATGGTGAATAGATGTGTAATTGCATATCTAAGTTGCTGAAAGAACGGCTACTAGGCAAGGTCTATATAGCTATAGTAAGTAGCTGCTTTTTCACCCCAAATTGCTGTGGTTAGCAACTTTTTGGAAGCTGTTTTACCACATAAATCCTTCTCTTCCATTTTACAACTCTCAAAGACTTTCCTGAGGAGTCTGTGTCAGCTCTACAGGTGTTGGTATTGAGTCATGGAAATGTTGGGTAACTGCTCCATGACTTCGTGTCTTGCAGAGCCAGAGAGCTGTGAGTCCCCCAGCTCCTACCTGACCAAGATAAATTCTGAGCAAAGGCCACTGCTGGGGTGCCACTAAAGTACTGAAGTCCTGCAGCTTCATTAAACAATCAAGGCACACTCCAAATTTTAAAATCAGGACCATTATTTTGACATTTTTAATTATAACTAATCATACCTTGTCAAAATAATATTTTTTCCTCTCACTTCACATGTAGCATACATCTGTGCACACAAAAAAATCATTGATAACTTGGATGGTTTGTATCCTCCAGAAATAGCACTGAGATTCCTTTGTAGTTGTTTTACCATTGCAACAAGCCTGACTAACCCAGTGCTCCAGCTCTCATCTTGTCATTAAGCTGACTTTCAGAAGCTATGACTTCAAAGCAACTGTTCCAAAATAGTGTGTCTGGAGAGATTTTAAAAAGCTGTTTTATTTCCTTGTTTTTCTGCCCAAAACACACTCTTCTGAAATGTGAAGAAGGCTTAATCCAATTCACTTCCAGCTAAGTCTACTTGAAGTCACCACCTTGTTATTTAGCATTATTTCTCATGAAAGATGGGTTATTTATAGCAATTGATTCCCAAAGATATATAGTATCATTTTCATAATTTGTCAGGAACTCTGGGATCCCAAGTATCACTGTGTGTTTGTTTAGCCTTCACCATTTCTCTGCAAATCAGGCAATTCAAAGTGGCTCCAGCACCAGATTCCAATAACAGTGATTGAATAGTAATTCTGTTCTTTTTAGAGTTTTGTCTGGAATTCAACAGTTCTAACTACACATTTTAAATGGGCATTTCATGTCTATGTTTGATACCCCTGTCTCAGTTCCACTGAGGACGATGGAGACTCAGAGTTACACATTTAAACCAGTGCATCACTGCAAATCTATTTCTACTATTTAAATTCATGGACACTTAACTGTGATTCTCTCTCAGGTCTTGTGCTACCATACCAACCAGATCCATTGAAAACTGATTTGATATACATAACTGCTTAATTGTATCTCCTGAGAAGGCTATTTTATATAAGTGAAAATAATAGTGTAGGACAAATCTATGGCTTTCCCTGATAAGCAAGCTATTCTGATTGCCCTTTCCTAGTAGTATAATTGCATTCTTTTATGGTCTCTCCTCAGCAACAGCTCTGGTAATTACAGTCTACATGTGATCCAGACCTTCATGGGAGAGGAAGAGGAATGGGTCTGGATTTGGGGTTACATTGTCAATGTTGTTGCTTGAATCTGAATTTAAAAAGTATGCAGCTAGAGTTTTCTGAAGCGCAGCTACGGCCAAGCTCTAGAATAAGATCTACAGTAGGAGATAGTAGCCATCAAGCTTTATTATTTTTCAGTTTCTACCACTGGTGCTGAAAAAATAATAACTGCAGCCTTCATTGGTGGGGGCCAGGGTTATGGAAAGGAGAGGGAAAGAGGGGGTGGGAGTTGTCACCTGTTTACCTTCATATTTTCTTGTGTTTTCCTGTCAATGTGCTGGGTGAAAACCAGAACCCTATGGGTAGTTTGGATTTCCCACATTTCCTTTCTTCATGGATCATGTATATAACTGCCCTAACAGAACACCCAAGGTCTGAAATGGCCCAAATAGCCCATCCTGATGATGTAGCTCAGCCCTGATTGGAAGGACTAGAAGGACAACTTCACTGCTATTGCATGTGGAGCTTTTGTTCTGTAAATATCAGAACCTCAGTTCTTCTGGGAATACTGCAGTCACTTCAAGAAGAGAATAGAGTTTGCAATTTGGTAGTTCACGTTTATGCACTTTGTTTACTATGAGATATTTAATGAAATGGCTTGGGGACTGAAAGAGAATTGTTCAGTTATTCATCATTTTGTACCTGATTTAGCCATTCACCTAGAGCTGTGATGCAGAGCAAGTAATTGCACATGTTAATGGCAATTACAATAACTAACAGGCATAATTAAGTGGTGTGCATAGGGACTCATGGGCTTTATGTGTATATGAATGATTTGTATATTTTGGCATCTGATTTTACAAATTTCCTCCATGGTATGTAAAGAACTCTCTTTTGTATGTTGTTACCACGGCTATTTTATTTTGCACAATATACTATAATAAATGTTCAAAGTATTTAAATACACAATTGCCACTGATAGGTATTTCAACCACATTATTGTAATTGACTGCTTAAGCAGGTTGGGTGAATAATGTTTTCTTAAAAATCTAAGACTGATTTTTATGTGATTGTCTAGTTCTGTGGTACATCAAGGTCTGTTTTATTTATTAGAAAACCACAAATTTTAGAGACATATTTTTGAATGTGACATTTGAAAAAATCCTTTATGTGTTTTTGAAGCCTTTCTCGAGAATCAGTCCTGGAAGAACTTTATTTCATTTATTTAATTTATGACTTTGCTTACTCATCACTTCAGCTTTAAATGTGGCAAATGCACTGATTCTGAATTGGTAAAGAGGTCATTGTGGGTGGGTTAAGGCAGGGAGTGCTGCTGGAGCTGCATACCTCCAGGGTGTGATCATAGGCTCACAAGCAGAATAGAACAAAGTCTTCTCATTCCCATTTACAAAGAGCCTTATTTTAGTCTGAGTGGCTCCCAGGTTGTCTGAATGACAGAGAAACACAGGATCTGTTATTAGGCTTATCCACTTCCTCTTGCTCCTGGCTTCCCCACACCTCAGAGATGCCAGTTCCTTTCCAGAGTAACCCAGGTAGGGTCCTCCAAGAGAACACAACTGATGTGACACTGTGGTAGGGTAAAGGTTTTCTCTGTATATCTTAACTTTTGGAAAATTCTGCTGAGATTAGCCTTGAGGTACCTGCATAACTCATTTCACCATGAAATGGAAAATTCAGAGAACCAGTTTACACAGGAGGACAATACAGATAGTTTTAGCTGTAGTGGCTGTAGGGTTTGGCAGTTTAATAATGAGGATAGACTTTCTTCAGAGAGCAGCATAACTCACTGCAGAAGAGACTGAGCTAATGATGGTTGAAGAGTTCTAGTGATGCTTTTTGTGTACAACCAAAGTAAAAATCCATTATATTCTGCTTTAGTTTTATTATTTAGTCATCTAGTACCCAACGCACTATCAATAACACCCCTCAGAATAAATTCTTAATATCTTTCAGTTCCTTTTATTTATAATAAATATATAAATCTCTGAATATATGCCTGAATTGCTAGGGCAGGTTTAGATGATACAACATAGTCTGCCTCTTTGGAGTATAACCCAAGGCTCTAATGACATCATTAAAGGATGCTTCATGGGCAGACCAGCTACCCACTATGTGCTTCTTCAGTGCTCTCTTCCAACGTCTTAAGGTTTATGGTTCAACCTAAAATCAAGACTCCAGGAGTTTCTGAATATGCACAGGTCTCAGAACACACTGATTCAGCTTGTGCTGGAACAAAGTATGTAGCAAAGCCCACTAACAATCCATGTTTATTAAAATCACAATTTCTTATTTCAGTGTTTTCAAATAGATAAATTATTTAAATTCTCACAAGTGAGGTACCAAATGGTTGTTAGTCTGGGAACACACTCAAATGTTTCAATCTATTATAATTTGGATAATTGATCTTAAAAGTTATAGGGGTCTTTCCTATGTAACTAAATTAGGCAACATCTGTGCAGAGCAAGGTTTGAATAGTCAAGTCTATGTCTTGTGCACATGCAAATAAACTTCATTAAGAGTTGCAGTCAGTCATAGGGTGATCTGACATAAATTATTGGACTAGAACTGAGTAATGCCACCTTTTTTTGGCTGCTGAATTAATTCAATGCACATTTTGAAGACTGCACAAATAACCAGGCAAGTTCAAGTTGATGATATTCAGTCAGGAAAGCTGTAATACAACCAAAGGAATGTGCAGATAGAAAGTCAGAAGGTGCAAATACATTACTCAACAGAAATTATTTGCTCAGCTATAATGGATATTGTTGAATCTGACTAAAACAGTAAAGGCTGTAAAAACAAATTTGGGGCATTCTGTAGCCATAATTAGTAACTACCAATCTTCCTAAAATTACTGCCTTCTCAACCAGTCAAAAAACCCAAGACTTCTGCCTCCTGTTCTCCAGATGACCTGTAACAACTTTTATATTGCAGTTTATTTAACTGATTCTGACTAGAAACATGTACATGAAAGTTCTACCCTTCTCAAAAAACACAGAAATGACTGAAAATGAGATTCAGAGAGAAAGTTCTCCTTTTTTCTTTTTATAGTCACAGTTTGAATTTCATGCATGGCAGTACTCTAAGGCATTGAAGCTATTAGATAATTTTTAGTTCTACCTATTATGTGAGCTGTTCTAGAAGGGAGAAAAACCTACTCAAATATATTTAAAGATAAAAGCAAAACATGAAAGACAGAATTTGGAATGTATGCCAGTGTCTGTATCAATGACATTTGTGAGCCAACTGCATTCTAAATTGCACAGGGCCTGAATGCACATCCTGAACCATTACAGCCCAAACAACCAGAGTTAATCTGTGCAGTTGTCTAAAACCCATTGTAGCAGTGGCAGCCATACATCCTGAGCACACTGCTTCCTTCTGTCATTACCTTACACCAGCTCCTCCCAGTCATAGCAGGCTAGTGCAAAGGGTGGCTTTGTACTTAAAGGAGAGAAAGTTGTAAGGGGAAGCCACGTGGTTGGTTACTGGTACCAAACATGCTTGAACATGTGTGATTCCTATTGGGCTTGATTCTCAGCTGATGGAGAACTGTTGTCTTAATCAGAATCATGACAGGTAACTCAAGCTGAGGAACTGATGTGTTCTCTTCACTTTCTCCCACATATACCCCCAATATCTTTAAAATGTTTTAACTGCTTCTACTGGGAGGGAGGGCAAAAGAAACAAGGTAGCTTCTTGTCAGAGTGAATGCCCTATTCTCTGTTTTAGCTGAGTTGATAGGACTGTGTGTCCTCACTTTTAGGAATGTGATCTGGAATTGCTGTTGAAGAACCAGCCTTAGAAAAGTATGTATAATGTACTTCCTTTACTTAAGTCACACGTTTGTGAAACAGCACATTGAGATGTACAGAATACCTGTGAAGATGAGAAGAATCTGTATCTCAAATTTCATCTTTCACTACTGAAATGCAAGTGGGAATAGAAAAATATTTTTTCCTGTCCTCTGCCTCTTGTGACTGTTAGACACAAAGACCTTCATTCTGTACATGTAGTAGAAGGATGCTAAAACAGGTTCCTTGTTAAAAGCCATCATTCATTCTATTTTTTTATAGAAGAAAATCTGTGCTGTCATGACTATAAGTCACGTGTTGCTAGAGTGTAAGCTGAAAAGATCTTTCCGTTTCCATTGAAGAAAAAAAGTTGAAATTCCATCTACTTCAAAAATCCCTGTATGTACTCCTGGCCATTTTAATGATTCTCTAGTAAATCTGGAGGCCAGGAGATCAGTTGTCATGGAAACTGGCAACAGATGACTCAAGAAAACAAAATTAAATGTTGGCTTGATATCAACAGCTAATCTAGTGCCCTGCCAACTGAAATCACAGTTAACACAAGCCATGCCTAACAAGCTGTGATTTGAACAGAGTTGCAGCCAGAGATAGAGTTTCTCACCCCATGAACAGGAGAACATTTTAAAAATTGAAACTAATGAGGAGACCCAACAAGTCTGGGAGCAGTCAAACTTAAAAAAGCATTGTTTATAATTGTTGAGTTTGAGCCTTAACAGCTACAAATCTGAGTTTCTTTTTTGATCGAGATCATGATATCAAATTAATTACCATTTCAAGATGTCTTAATGTTTTCACAATCCGTAAGATTGATTTGTGCTGGGACACAGTCCAAAAATTGTTTCAAATTGTTTTTTTAGTGCATCTGTTACCTAGAAAATCCAATTCTTATGCCATACACTATTCTGCAAAGAAAAATCCTTAGGCATATAAATTTTAGACTTGGAATTTAAATAAATATTCCTTTTTCCTATAGAATAATATCTACCTTCTTTTGTTTCTCATCAGTAGAGTTTAAGGCCTACAGAGGTACACTGAGGACTGGAATAAAAAAAAATAAAATCTGTTTTATACAGTGATGGAAAATGCAGTCTCTGTTAAGAACAATCCAATAATACTTGGCTTCTCTTAGTGACTGTTAAATTAGTCCATATGGAGTGTAATAGAAAATAGAACAGTCTTGAAATTAACACGAGTGTGTTTAGAGCTTGTTTACATAAACATGGACTATGAAAATCCATGTAGTTTAACTTCTGAAAGTACATTGGATTAATTAGCAATTAAAACCTTTGTGGACACTCATTTTGAGAATTAAAGTGAGATCACTTGAATTTAGCTTTATTCTTTTCAGAAGTAAATTAACTGAAATCGAATTAAGAATACTTTCATTCTAAGAAAGAGTATTCATGCAAACTTAGCCTGGTTTAATTAAGCTACGCCAAGCCCACACAGTTAGATGATATGGATCAGATTCTGTAAAAGTTGCCATGGACAAAACCACTTACATTAATTTAAAAGACAACTTTTAGGCTCAAATGCCCTTTTGTACAGTACTATATCAGTCTGGTTACTTAGGAAAATTTATAGTGTTTGACTTTTCTCTTTGTTTTGGGATTTTACCACAAGTTATTGCCTCATTCTGTATGCTGATACTATGTATTCAAGGCTGCAGCACTGGGAACATTGGGAACCTTCCTGCAGTTCTCATGGTTTGTTTTTGTTTTGGACTATGTACTGGACTTGTCTACTACCACCACAGAAGAATCTACACAACTTCTTTGAAGTTTTGGAAGCACTGCCATGTAGCTTTGTTGTCACTGGTGGATTGCCAAAATCTTGTTCAGAACCTATGATGGTTTGTTTTCAAAAATCTAAAGCACTTTTTGGTTTGTTACAGAAGTTCAGTAGGACTTACGTGCCTTTTTACACCTATACAATATATAATGTCCTTCTGAGTTAGCATTTCACAAGCATCTAGATAAGTTTAAGGTCAGGAATAGATTAATCTCAATCTACCCAATGAATTCCCATGTTTCAAGTCCACACTTGAAGGAAATATAAGTCAGCAAAACCTACACAATAAAAATTCTCTAAGTTGTGAAAGACTGCCCACATCTGCTTAAGTGAGTGAAAATGTCTGTCTGCCTCAGTCTGTATCCAAGGGGGCATACAAGCAATCTGTTATCTATGAAATTTTACTCTGGGAAATGAAGTTGAGGAGTTGACAAGGAGAAGTGGAAAGAGAAATAGGCTTTTGTTGTAGAAATGCAGTGGCCTGGTTACTGAGAGCATCTGAGACACTGAAGACATGCTGGAAACTGCTTCTGAAAAAGTTAATTTGTGGCTGGCCTATTGAAGCAAAAAGGGAGCTGTGTTACAATATCATGTCTTCTGAGATTGTGCAATTTATGATGTTTGTTCGAGGCCATGCCTAAAAGCATGAGTTAGCCCATACTTTACACATAGGTAATTCAAAGAAAAAATTGCTGCAAGCAGAGTACACAATTCATCTGGCTTTTTTTTTTCTTTCTTTCTTTTTTATTTTTTTTTCCCCACAATGCATACAGGTAGCTGCATTGTGCATTACCAAGAGTAAATAATGTTACAAGCTGTATGATGCTATATTTTAGATGGAAGCTTTGGCTTTTTTCACAAATCAAGGCCCTTCTCCGAAGGTTCCGTGTGGTCCTGAACTGACCTTGGTGCTGAACACTGGAGTGGTCTCTGGGATGCTTTACCCTGGCACTGGTACCCTCAGAGCTTGAGATAGGAGGCTGTTTATCAGTTATGTATCATGTTCTTATCTCTTACTCCTATGATTCATGTAAAGCCAGTCTCAAATTTGTACAGCAATTTTTGAGGGAGGCTGATGAAGAGTGGCCCAAAAAATCAACAATTCTGACTCCTATCTATGTAGATGAATAAAAATATTACCCAGTTTTAGTTCTCAGAGCAATAAAAACATAGGTTCAAGGCTACAGCCTGTGCAATATACAATATGCTTATACACACTTAATGATTTATCCTGTATAGCAAAGACAAGTCTGTGTTTTCAGGACTGCAAATAAAATACTTTTACAGCGTGCAAATTTTACCTTCTCATTGGCAGAGAGATCTTAAAAGATCATCACAATTTCAAATGAAAAGGCAAGAGAGATTGTGAAGCAAGGCACATACAATGTGAGAAGAGATAGAAGAAAATCTTAAAGGGAATTGCAGTTCAGTGTTAAGTGATGCTGCTTTTTGGCATTGATTTTTTCACTTTCCTTTGGTGAGAAAATGGTAATCCATCTTTCAAGTGATGTGCTCCATGGTGATGAACGTTAGAACCTACAGGGATCTTATTTTAACAGGTGAGAAGAGACATATATATTGTGTATATCCTGGTTTGAGCCAGAGACCAGAAGAGTTAATAGAGAGCATCTGTCATTTATTTAATTGCTAGCCCAGCATTAAACCATGACAGTGTGATATGAGGAAACATCAGTAACATTTCCCTCAAAATTTATTTGGAGCTCAAACTAGCAAGTTCAATTGCAAATATAAAAATTCATCCCGAGAAGTTAAACAATACCAGCTATTGGTTATCAAGAATTTTCCCACTTCTGCAGGTTGTATTTATTTTTTTTAATGATCTAAAATGAATCTGAATTACTATTATTGTTTTAAGGTTATTTTAGCAGTCTAGAATGTGGATAATCTACAGGATTCTAAACATTTCTAACTCGATC
Organism: Calypte anna; assembly: GCF_003957555.1. NCBI lineage: Eukaryota > Metazoa > Chordata > Aves > Apodiformes > Trochilidae > Calypte > Calypte anna. The sequence continues at coordinate 10,660,786 of NC_044265.1, forward strand.
TAGTGGATTTTTCTATTGTGCTTCAGTGTTTCTGACTGAAGGTCAAAAAGATGTTTTGGATATCTGTAAAAATATAGGTAAATAATTGATGGATGTGGACATGGATTTTATTTGTAAGTGTTACATAAACAGATCACAGGATCACAGGTTTAGGGGTGAGTTAGGTTGGAAGGAATCACAGAAGATCACCTAGTCTGATACAAAGGTTCTTTTTAAGGAAAAGTTTCTAGTTTTCCAGATAATGTTATATTTGGAAAATTTACTGAATTATGAAGTTATATTGTGTGACTGCAGTAACAAGTGTATACCATGATTACATTTTTAATGCTGTCAAATACTTTAAGAGGAGCTTTAATTCCTGGGGAAATCAGAGCCAGTGAAATAAAACTGTGATGTTAGGACTCTCATGTCTCTTGGAGTAGTACTTCCATATAATCAGTTTAGAGTCAAATTATCCAGCCTTCATTCACAGCTCTGCTGGGTAAATAATCACAACAGTGATCAACAGAAATATGTAGGATTTAGTGAGGTGAGTGAGTAATACAGACAGAATATGCCCTTTGCATTAGTTGCACCCTGATCCTCAGAATAGCTGTAGATACTGTCACAGTCACTAATAAGCTGTATCAATGACATAATATTTCCCATCTGCTGTATTAATTTACAGGATTATGGAGTATATTGATAGAAAGCCCTTGAGTCCTGACATGAGCACAGCTGGAATACTGAATTTATCATTCTTCACCTATTCTATTAAGACCAGGCTTGAGTACTTTAAGAACAGCTCAGCATTGCACCGAGTAGCTTCTGTTGGAAAAAACTCCCCATGTAATGGGCCTAGCAATGGTATCCTGGGAAATAATAATTTCAGACTTATGTAAAACATATAAAGATGACATACTCCCCATTGGCTAAACTACAGCTCTAGAGTTTTGACTGTGATAGGAAGAGGCAGCTGACCTCTTGACATGAGGTAGCTACCTAATCTTTTCTTCCCTGTAATACTCACAGGGTAACAAAGAGAGTAGCTCCACGTATAAAAGATATAAATACAAACAGAAAACATGTTTAAATTCTCAGCCTTTCACCATTTTCTACCCTAGAGTAATTTCTGGGCTTGGACAGGATTTTGTACAACTCGGTTGCATAACAGCCTTCCAGTGAAGCATTAAATTGCTTACACATACAACAAATTTTTATGACAGATGACAAAAACAAAAAATGACAAAAGGCTTTATTGAGAAAACAAGAGAAACTTACTGTCACATTTAAAATACAAAAATTTTCCTAATTAAGGCTGATTAAGAGAGAGGGATAGTGTAGTATGAATTTTAACATGTAGAATTATAGAATCGTTTTTGGTTGGAAAAGATCAGGAAGATCATCAAGCCCAACTGTGAACCAGCACTGCCAAGTTCATCACTAAACTGTGTCCCTCAGCACCACATCTACAGTCTTCTAAATCCCTCCAGGGATGGTGACTCAGCCATGTCCCTGGGCAGCCTGTTCCAGTGCCTGACAACCCTTTCAGTGAAGAGATTTTTCCTAATATTCTATCTAAAAATACTTTTTAGGACATTTTAAACATACTTCCAGGAATATACTAGAATGTATGGCCTGTTGTTTTTTTTAAAATAACAATAATATTAATTCCAGATCAGAAAAGATTACAAATGTTAATTACTGAAGTACTCCAAGCATGCTTGTTGTATTCAAATGAAAAAGGCTTTAAAATAAGAGGGATTTCTTCAGATTCATGACAATACAAGAAAAATGTTTCATTCTACAGTCTTTTCTATTCTACTTTTAAACCAGATACTTTGAGATTAGATTTAATTGTTTCTAATTTTTATGAATATGTCTCTTCCATAGGTATTCATTAAATCTGGTAGCAAGTCTCAAAACTGAGTCCAAACACAATTTACGAATATTTAAGAAATACTGAATAAGTTAAAGATCCAAATTCACCTAACGTAAAACATTTTGAGAGATTCCTCAAGTGCCACTTTTTCTTCAGTGTGTTTTGAAGAGACTACTAACTCTGTTTGAAGAGTTCTAAAATTAGCACCCAGCATTCAGATACACAGATGAATTTTCACATGACCATTTTTTCTTGAAAAACAGAAATTGGAAGCAAAACACCTTGGAGTTTCAGTAACCAGAGGGTCTTTTTGCATGCCAAATCTTTGCTACATCAATTGCTCAAGTCATTACCTGGTAACTTTGGCAATTTAATCTCTTTTTACTGAAACAAACTGCACAGTAAAACACCAGAAGATGGAACGCTGCCCAGCTTTAATGAAAGGGCTCACCATTTGCTATCAGCAGAGAATATCTTATATTTTATCTGTAATGCAAAGAAGATCTATGATCTCATAAATGAATGAATATCTTATAACACAGAACTCCCCTGACAGCTGAAATCTAGAATAATATATCCAAAACTACTACCACATGCACACAATTTTAAATTTAATATTTAGGATGCTCTACAAAATTCACATGCTTGAAGTATGTTTGCTAAGCTTGACAAAAACATAGTTCTCTGCTACATGGAGAACACCAAAGCATATGAAGGGAGTTGGGAGGTACTTTATATATGGAAGTGTAAAAATGAGAGTTCTGAATCTTGTGCAAAAAAGCAAGGTTAATGTCTGGGTTCTGTGAAGGAGGAGAAGTTCTATTTTATTTATGGCAATGGAAAATCTGAATTTGAATCTAAGCCATTCCAAGCTTTTGGAGAATTTTCCCCAAGAGCAAGAGTACAAAACACCAGCTTTCCCAATATATTGAATCATTTGTTAGCTCAGTCTTGTATCAGAAGTTCCAGCTTGCCTTGGTGACAGCAGTCAGCCTCACAAGCCCTCCAGCATCACCTGTGTATCCATCACACCTCTCCTCCATTGCTTAGCCACCAGTTCTGTTGGGCCAAAGAGTAATGATTCATGTAAACTTCTAAGTCTTACAAGATATGGTTCATTTTTCAGCAAAATATGTAAGAAGCTTTTGTCAGATTTTAAAACTTGCTTGCCTAAATTTCAAGTATCTAGAAGCTTAGCAAACATGGTTTTAAAGCTCAAAGGAGCACATTTGAGCATAAGGCATCTCACTGACATATGAATCCCAATAACCTTATTAAGACTCCATTCTTAAATTTCAGTAAACGTTTAGGAACTTTGCTGGGTTAGAGTCTTTAATTTTTTCAGACATTTAATTTGTCTGGGTTTTTCTCCCTGCAGTTTGGAAGCTCAGTAGCCATTTTGAGAGCAAGAGGTATTCTCAGTGCTTTGAAGTGGAATTGTTTGCCAGACCACTTTTTCAAGAATTACATGACCCAATACCTACAGAGGCAGACAGTGCTTGGTTTAAAAATATATTCCTTTTGAACTGAAAAAATACAACCTTGGAGCATGTGTCTAATGTCCAACATTTCAACCTACTACAAGATATAAAATAACACTGCACTCTAGTAGAGACAAGATATTTTGGGGCAGTCAACAAAGAGCTGAAGCAGCTGCAGAATGAGATTTCAACACAGAGCTGTGATTAGTGATTAGACTTGAACGTGTACAGGAGTTCCTCTACCTGTGTATTTGGCCAGCTCTCTCCAGGCACCTTGCAAGCAAAGAACTTTTCAAACAAGAACTGTTAAAACTTTGATCTTATTTTCTGTATCATAGAATACTTGAACAAAACAGTCATTGGGGCTTTAAGTCTGCTTAGTCCTTCATGCAAGGAAGCCAGTGTTTTTAAATTTAGATAGTAATAATATGTTCTCAGTGACAAAATAATGTGCAAAACCATTCTGGGATATGGCTTGCTTGAAGCTGAGAGCAATGCAGCTGCTCACAAGTCCTCTCTTGTTTCTTTTAAATCTAGAGCATCTGCCCTTCCAAAACACTTCAGTATTAAATCTCCCTAATTAAGGCATTTAGGATTGCAGGAAGGAAAGACTGTTTTTCCTGCATTCTGGGAAGTACAGTTAAGAATGGGTGGGGAATAATATGAAATTTAAATAATCCAGAAAAAATACTAAGGGAAAAGCCCAGAACAGGCTTTCAGTACTATAATTTAAGCTGGAATCTCTTCAAGCAATTCTGAAGCTGTTTGCTGACAGTGCTGTAAGATAAAAATTGTCTCAGGAGAAAGGAATAAAGGGTTTGATGTGGTAGCTGACCAAAAGTTCCAGTGGGATTAGAGGAACTTTAATGTCCCAAACATCTCCAATGTGTTTTTGGTGTTAAACCAAGTGTAGAGGTCTCTCTCCAGCATTTCCAGTGAAAAATCTGTACTGGTTAAACAGTGACTTCCATCTTCTTTCTACAGCAGAGAAGAAGAAACTTTTGCATCAAAGAGAAGTTGATTTGCAGATTTTCATATGGTTCTTCATTTAGAAAACTGAGCCCAATTCTGAACATTATGTGGGTTTTCACAGTTGCATCCAGGATACTATTAATGATCCAGGCGCCTGTCAGTGAAGATGTGATTTTTATGGTTAAAATTGGAAATGCATTCATCTGTTTTACATAATATAAACAGACCTGGAGAGAACCCAAAGGGTCCGTCCTTGTATTTGTATGCAACTTGAAAGGAAATAAGTGAAGGAGTTTCAAGGGAGAACAGCATGAGGGGTGAAAGGAAATAACCATTTTCTTCCTGGGACTGAGCTGCTGCATTCTGTGTGCTCCGAGCAGCAGCAGCACTCAGAGGTAAGTAGCAAGGAATAGAAGAAATGAATAGAAAAACGGATAAATACTTCCTGCTACTGGTGCCTTATTTTGTTAAGCTGATCTGCCGTATTTACTTGGAGTTTTAACTGAGGTGAGTGGACATTCTGTACCATAAAGCTTTGAGCATTTTTAAAGTATTTCTGAGATTCTAGCAGGAGGATTTGCAGCTCGCTTTTAATGTGGAGTTATGAGTCCTTTGATATTTTGCTTCTGATCCAATATGCAAGAATGTGTGTTAGGAATACAGAAGAAAAAAGAAACTCATTGGCTAGCTTTTAGTTGAAAATGTCTGATTGTTCCTTCATACTTAGTGCTCTGAAAATCATTTCATAAACATGTATGTAGTCCTCCAAAACTAGGAATCACTGATGGTGCTGGGAGATTAATTACATCATTGTCTTTTACAGATGCTTCCTTCAGTGTTGATATAAACACAATTTTAATAGGTAGAGGGATTTATGTCTACTGCAGGGAAGCTGGGGGTGGGAGGCAGGGAACAGGGAATTTTTCCCACTGCCAGTGTCACAATGCTCTTTAGTTTAGATGTGTATTGGAGAGCTGGTCCCTTTCCTCCTGGCACTGATGAGAAAGAGTTTCTCTAAACAAGACAGCAGGGTAAGAAAGTTTGTTCCTATGAAAACTTTAAATTCACTCAGGTAATCTAACAGTTGTCCATCATGCCTATGGTTGCATTTTGCTGCATAGTGTGAACATGCAGAATGTTTTTATGCTACGTAGTACTTAGGAGATTGATGTGTATTCATTTTTAGCCTTCAACTGAAGAAAAAAATCAGTTGGAAAGAATGGCATTATTTTGTAAAATATGAACTTTTAAAATCATGTATTAAAAAAATATTGAAGCAAATACTTAAAGAAAAAAAAAAATAACCAGTTCCCTTCCTTTCCTGCTCTTCCTACACATTATCATCTGCCACGTGAAAAGCTGTTCTGTGGCTTCCACACAAAAGCAAAGGAAAAGCAAAGCCAAAAATGTTTTAGTTAAATAACAATTATTCTTCAGAATCCTTTTAAAGCAAAACAAGATTTGCTCCATATACTGAGAAAGCATCACACACATAGTTTCAAATAATTCTATGTTATATACTGTAAAGCCACTTTATTAAGAGCACATTATTAAGATTTTAAGGGCAAGCTCAGAAAACCTTAAAAAATACCAGGGTTCTGGTTTCCTGTGCAACCATCGTTTGGTTCCTTGTGCATTATGAGGCAGCCTTTAAGTGCATGACCACACATTTTTCTCCAGTAATCTTTGAAGGCAGAAGTTTAAATACATTCTATATTTATGTTCTATATAAATATATAAATGCATTTATATATTTATAAATATAAATATATATGCTTACATATATGTTTATATGTATTTAAATATAATTATTAAAAAAATATATATTCTATATAAATATAAGGTTTTTCTGTATAAATATAAGGGTTTTTTGCTGTGCCTTTCACTCCAGTACTTGCTCCACAAAAGCCCTAGGCAGTCTGGCACTGGGGTGTCTACCTTAAATAGTTGAGTGTGCAGATCATCAGGGAGAGATTTAAAAATACTCATTTTGACTGCGTCACTTGAGACTTGTATTATATGATCTTCCAGAGCCATTAAGATAAGGCAGCATGTGTGGAACTATTTTGTCCAACCAGCAACCCCTTGGTTTTGCTGGAATTCTATTTTGCAATGATAAAGCAACCCTGAGTTCACTGATTTCTGTGGTTTTTGGAGGGTTCAAAAGGAGCTGGTTGGTAGTAGATCTCATATGTGTTTACTTCAGCATGGTCTTGTCACAGTGACAACTGCCCAGACTTGTGTGACTGGAACACTTTTCCTCACTGTTCTTGGGGGGTTAAGGGTGAACAAACCTCCAGTGGGAGTGAATAAAAGATTTCCATTTTTGCATTAATATTTTCCTGTTCTGTGGTTTTGACCTAGAGACTTAACAGGCTCTTGTGGTAAAGAGAGAGAAATGAGTACAAAGCTGTTATGAGGAAGAAATCGACTAACCTGGGGAAATAGAAATGTTCTTCTTAATGAATGGACATCATCTGAAATCTAATTAGGCAGATAAGGTATGAAAATCCCAAAGGCCCATGTGGTGAGCTGAATTAGATTGCTTTTTGATTTGTAGCAATCACTGTACCTTATTATTGCAGTTTGCTTTTTCTATTTATAATCTCCAAAAGAGATGTCTATGAGAAGAAGCTATGCAATGGTATGACGTTTCTCACCCTTTCTGCACCTCATAATGATTACTCGCTCTTCACTGAAGCATCTGTTGAATCTAATAGTGAAAATGCTTTCACTGAATTAGATGAATCAATGATTTGATTTGGACAGCAGTTACTACTGTGACCTGGGAAAATCTTCTTATCGTTTCCAAGAACTGAATTAAAAAACCTATCTTAACATAAAACATTGGAAAAATAGGGAATTTTTAATTGCATAAGAAATTCTGTTACAACCTATTTCTAATGTTTATGAGAGCACTTTCATTCCTTGTATATTTTTTTTACTTCTATTTACTGAAAAGTCCTGTGGCAGATTTGCAGTTAATATAACCAATAATAAACTTATTTCATAAGAGCTGTAACAATTTATAATACTTTTTTTTAATCTGCCCTTGAAAAATTATTTTTTTAAAGTCCTTAGTTCTCTGTGGTAGGAAAAAGCTTTGTGGTTAGGATACTGGACTAAGGGAACAAACTGTTCTATATCCGGTTCCTCAAAACTTTGGAAATAACATTAAAATCCGTGCCTCAGTCTGTTTTGTAAAGCTTGACTAACCCTTTGTTTTACAAAATAAAATTGCAATCTCCTCAGAAAAACAACCTTATTTGTCAATTGTTTTCTTGGTTGTTTTTACAGCTTTTATTTGGGACTTACATGGTTCAAAAAAATCCCAAACCTGCCCTGCAACTTTTACAACAACAATTTTTGAATTCTAAAAGGCACGTTGCAAAAGAAACTACTCCACATTTGGCATGATCCTAGAGACCACCACTGGAGATAAGCCTGAACCATAGACCAATAGAGGCTGGTTTGCTGGTAGTAGTGATCACACTACAATGTTATGACAGAGATAAAAAACACGAATGAAGATGTCAGAGCTACCTAGCAGCAAATGTACATTTAATCTTAAGATAAAAGCATATCAAGTATACCCAAGTGGCTTATTGCCAGAGATGCTAATTAGAAAAAACTATTATGCACACAATCATTTCTTCCAAATAGCTCTTCAGGGACCAGGTTAAGGAAGCATTTCTCCTCTATGGTTTCTTCTTGTTTACAGAGGTTGTTAATATTTGCAGAACCATCTTGGTAAAAATCTGAATAGAAATCCTAAACTGTTTGTATTCATAGAAAGCTGAATTTTAACCTGCAAATACAGAACTGTAAATGTGTCCTCCCATAACTTAAATATATTGTATCACAAGCCCTTCCCCAGCCACACTACCTCCAAAGATGTTTCCATTTTAACAGATTATTTGATATTTAAAAATACAAATGTGGAGAGATGTTAATGTATTTAGACTATGAAGCTTCATTTTGGTCATTTCTCCCTGTGGCTTCCTCTGAAAACATTTAAGAGCATCTTCATTCCTCTTGGCTTCTATGAAGTGGGGATTTTAATTTATTTATGCTGATGAGGAACTTTTTAATATCCTTTTCCCCTCTTGTCACCATTACAGAGAAGAGGGCAATGATTTTTAAAGGAAACTATTTTTTATCTAGAACATGAAAAATTAAAAAGATACTGGAAAACGCAGCATGATTCAGGCTCACAGAACTCTAGAGACCTACTTAAAAAATATCTGTTAATAGAATTTTTTTTCATTCTCCATATACACAGAGGAATATATTTCAGGGAATATATCAGCCTACAACATAAAAGAGTAAAAAGTAACATAATGGAATGGTAGAAACTTGACCTGATAAAAGTATTGGTTTGATTAAATATCCCATGACTTGTTAATTGTACAACAACTGCTCAGCTTCACTCCTTGCCCAGAGGTTGATAAGGAAAATGCTACATGTGACTAATCTGACAGTTACTTGTAATATTTTATGCAGCCGCCCCCCTCACAACCTTCTGCTTCTGGTTTATCTATTTATAATTTAGCTGCCAAGTGTTACTTCAAACTAAAACAAAAGACAGGATTGAACTATGAAGCATGGGTCACTGCCATCCTGTCTCCCCTTGAGGCTCCTGGTGCCAGCTTCCTCCAGGGTCTGAACATGAAAGTCTTTCAAATTTACTTTCCCAGCTCTTCCTTGTTCTTTAATTCGTTCTACAGGAAGTTCACTTCCCTCCCCAGAAAATGTTGAGGTTTTCTTAGAAGATGTAATTTAAATTAAGCCATGGATTATTGAGCCTTTATGACTCACTTTACTGAGCTCTTCGGAACAACCATGTGGGCCAGAAAATTAATTAATTTCTATTGTCTGTTTGCAAAATCTATTAGTGTTCTTCAAGAAGATAGATGCTCTGTCACTCATAGAATGCTGAACTATCAGACCCTAGGTGGTTTTTTTTTTTTGCAGTGCTATAATTTTCTCCAAAAAGGGATGATCACCAAGCACCATACTGCCAAGGCAGCACTTCAGATGAACAAATATATTCAAGTAACAGAAACTTTAGGAATTTCTGAGTTTTACTTTTGGAGCGAAGGCCTTCACACTTTGCTACACTTGAAGAGACAGCCAAGGACATCCCAGAATTTTCTCCCTTTCCCTTGTCCCTCTCCCTCTAAAAAAAAAAAAAAAAAAAGAGAGGAGGATGCCATTTTCAAGACACTGTTACCATTCAGACACCTAGGAATAGCAATATAGACAAAGGACTCTTTCTCTCCCTGTATCAGCAAGCCAAAAGTTTTCTCCCTCATTTTTAGTGCCAGAGAAATAGGATTGTGTGGCACAGGCAGAGTGTCCACTGTAGCCTGGACCTGTCAGGTTACACCTGCACTGCCACAGGAACAGAGAAAAGCAGCACAATCCTCTCCCATTACCCTGGATAATAAGTAATTTTGCCAGTTTTTCTTACTCCTCTCAGGAAGATGGAAGATAAGTGGTAATTCCTGTTCAATACAGCATTTAACAGTCATCTGGAAGGTTGTAACTGCTATACTCCAGAGAGGTTAGCACAGTGAAGCACAGGTAGAATGAAAAAAAAATGACTCAGTAACTGCAGCAATCTGCAAAGCCAGAGACCTTTGGAGCTGTGTGAATAACTGATATTTTACTATGCTGGCTGTTCTGAAAATTATGTTAAAAATTTCCATTTGAAGTAATTTCATACTTTGATAAACTGAGGGAAGTTGAAACAGTTTTGTAACAAAAATATTAATTAGAGGGGGGTTTCTGCCAATGGAGTGTAAATGTAATCTTCAACTCAAAGGAGTCACTGAAAAATTTTATCCAGAATATTTCCTCCAGCTCCAGCCCTTGCTGTCTCCAACAAGTTGATGGTATCAATAAAAAGCCACTGGATTTGCAGAGATGTCAACTAGTGCAATTCTACAGCAAGTATCACAGCTGAAATTTGGGATTATAAAATTCTGTAATCAGAAAATTGCAATCTATGTAAAAAAGCTTAAAGTTTTTTTCTTTTTTTGTTCTTCCTGGCTGCGGACAAGAAATGAGGAGGCAGCCATTAGGCTAGAGAGTCCTTGAAAGTAAAATCAAATCCAAAGTCAGTCATCCATCAGTCAATCAATCTCATGACTCTGGATCTCCAACTCATGCTTTTAAATAGTTTGATGTGAAGAAACCTGGTTTGGCCTTTCTTAATGCAGATGTTTATTGTGTATATGCACTTTTGTGATCATTCTTATAACAATTTATGCCAAAAGACACACTATATTATTTTATTCCTAGCATAAAATAGCATGGCAGCTATCCAAATGTCCTCCTGGGAACCAGTTACTGTTATTTCCACATGTATCAAGATGCAAACATATATCTGTCATCCCATAACTACTAAAACACAGTTTGATGCTCTTCCCACTGGACTTTTATTTATTTTTTTTTAGTAGTTCATTTTTCAGTATTCAGAATTCATCATAAAAGACAACACATGCCTGAATAAAGTTTATTTTAGGGACCATCCGCAAATGATGGGCAAACATGTGAATTAGTCACAGTGCAGTTGTATTCTGGTCTATGTAGCTCTTGCTTAGTTCTCACTTGGGAATAGAGCTGGATTTATTAGCAAATGAAGAAACAACCTTTTCTCCTGCCCAGAAAGACAGAGAAAATCCCAGGAAATTTGCATTACTTCTCAGTACACAAACGAACATTGCTGAAGCTTCAAAATAGCAGTTGGGAGATGTTGTGAAATTCTTTCAATGAAATATTGAACAGGAGTCTAAAACTGAACTCTGGTTACTCAAAATAAATGGTGTAGAAAGAACATCAGTATTATTGTAGAAGAGAAAAGAACTGTTTACTTATGTTTGTCCTCATTAAAGGTGTGATTAAATTGAAGAAGGCAAGATAAGATAGCTCCCATGTCATTTAATTCTAATGTAGACAGCCAGACAGCATCATATTTGACTACCAAATAGATTCCCCTGTAGCTGTGCATCCTAGTAGGGCTTGATTTTATTAAATGTCATACTAGAAACTACTACATTGCTGTGTGTGTATGAAGTAGCTACTGGTGCTATCCCATCTGTACCTCAACCCTCATTAGCCTCTGCTCTCATTTCCTACCAAGATTAATCTATTTTGAGAAAAATCATGGCAAGAAATTATGCTTGCATAGCAAGGTCTCATTCTGCAAATTATGAGAACTGTGAAGTTGTCCTTCTGTTTGCACTGAATATAAAGCCACAATGTTAAAGAGAGAGGATTAAATGAATCTGCAAAAAGGCATTAGATTGCCAATCCTTGGTTTTCCTTGTGTCACTCAGTGGTTACACGTACACAGGCAGAACTGCCTGAGAACACAGCCATTATATGATTCATACATACAGCTGAGGCAACTATATATCCAATTAGGTTTAAATATGCACATATTTCATGCACAGCTGCATGCTACAATCATCGGAACAAATATTTTCCTGTGCCTGTCAGTGCAGTCATCCTACACACCATTCAGATCTGTTGATAAAACAGTTACATTACCCATTTCTGTCCCTTCAGCTTGCACTCACTCCACTTAGTACTGACCTCAAAGCTTCTTAATTCTATCACATTCAGAGCAAGGTAAGATAGATCATGGCACTGGGCAACTCCGTGGAACTTCTCTGCCCTGTCACTGCAGTCAGTTTGTTGGCTTGCAAGATTTATCTAAAGAAGCTACAAGACAGAGTGCTGGACCTGTATTCAGAGATGAATGTTATCTTTCCAACACTGGCTCAACCTGAGAGGTCACACTGCACCCTGGCTTTTAGCATTCCTCCTTTGTAAAGCACTTGGGTATTGTATACATGCAAAAAAGGAATCATGTAAGATTCAGCTGTTATACTACTGTAGCAATTGGAAAACAGGATACTGATACATGATATTTCATTATTTCAGGTTGTATTTTGACAGTTTTTAATGACCATAGATTATCCAGGTAAAACTGAGCAGTTTGTATGCCTCAAAGTGGATTTATAGTTGCCATGGCATATATTTGACATATATTTGCTGATTATCAAAATGCATTGTGGAAGAAGAGTTGTTTTCCTTCTTAATGATCAAAATATAAGGTTTCAACAAATAAGAAAAGTTTGGAATTTGAAACAGGAACATTTGTGGGGTTTTTGTTGTTTGTTTTTTTTTCAGCTGGCTTTGCCAGTTTTAGCTTGGGAGGTTCTTCACTGCCAAAGCTGCTCACTTTTAATGTTAACTAAATACTAAGTATTCTGTATTCTCCTTGCTGTTCATGTAGCATGCAAGCTGCTGTTGAAAGGTGAAGTCACTGATCCGCAGTGATCTATACAGAGGCCAGAGCCACCATGTGATGTCTCATTTTGCTTCTTGCCACCCAGACCTCTGTGCTGGGCTAGCAGGCAGAGACATTCCATGGGTGTCACATCACCTTCTGGCACCAACACTCTCTGCCATCATTTCAGTGTCTGATGTTAACACCAGATCTGTGCACGATTGTTTTTAACAGCAGTACAGGTTTCATCCAGATCAGACATGGGCAAATGATCATATTTCTGTCAAATCAGCCAGAGCTGTGATATGGCATTTATGCCAGCTCTGTGCTTTTATGCCAGATTGATGCCAACTGAGGGAAGACAGACAATGCTTGATGTGGCATAAAGTGCAAGCAGCGTAGACAAATGATACTGATCCAGCAAAAAACTTGCAGGGATAAAGTTGACTGATCAACATTTTTTGAACACATTTGAGAGGGCAGGTTGAATCTCTACAGGATCTGCACTTTGTATCATAGGAACCACAACAGTTTTGATCTCATACCCAATTCCTTAAAACTAGATTTCTTGGATACCAGCCCAAGACTTTGTAAACCAAGGTCTACTTGTTCATGTCTGTACCTTGTAAGGGTTTATCCACTGTGTGGAAGAGAAGCTGTGTCAGGGAATCTGAGCTATTGTATCTAATTCAATGAACTGCATAGATCATGGAAATAGAGAACTCGTGTATCACATGTTTAGAGTAACATAGCCAAGTATTTTAGCAAATGATCCCACCAGGAAGACACAAGCCACAGAACTCTCATAACTCCAGAGTAAATTGCTAGAACAGTGCCTGGGCTGTGTGGGCAGCATGTGAACAAAATCACCAAGTGCCAGGACATGTGAAAGAAGTAAAGCCTAATGGATCAGGTGCATGGAAGCAGGGTATGAGCTGTTCTGTATAAAATGTCCTCTTTAAAAGCCTGGGGAGGTATTCTGTGTGCTGATTTATTGTGACAGGAATTCTTAATCCTGTGCCCACACAAAATGTCATCCCAGCAAGTATCAATTTCATACCTCTGCAGGAGGATCACGGGGTCAGACAAACACCTGCTCTGCTAACCAGGGGCCAGTTAGGTCAGGGTCAGGCTCTGCTGATCAGCAGCATGGGGAAGTCAGGCTGCTTCCTTAGATTTGCCTATTTCTGGGTATGAAGCAAAATCTGTGTTTCTCAATGCTGTAAATCCATTGTCTTCAAATTTGCTTCCTTCAGCACTAAGGAACAATCTGGTTGGGCTTCTGGCATATCTGCAGCTAGTGCATGCAACTGTAAGAAGAAAGTATGACTAAAAAGTCTATCATCCTGCCTTATTTCCACAGAAACGTATTTATTTTATTTTAAAGTCACTATCTGAACTCATCATCCAAAGACTACACTGATAGCTACATGCTGCATTCAGAATTTTTGTCCTTTCAAGCTTTTTGCCAGTAGCTTTAAATAGAAGAATAAATTTTCCACAGAGAAGGAATCTTCTATTAATAGCATTAGATCATTTCAGCACTTGAAAGGAAGAAATTAGTTGAGTTTTTAATGCTGAGTTGTGGTTTTTTGGTTTTTTTTTTTAATAGTTTAAAAAATATTTTAACTTCTTTTATTGTGCAGGCAAGAATGTCTGCCTTCAGAGTTTTGATTACTGGAGAAAAAAAATTTCTGAGTTTAAAAAAAATGAAAATAGTGAATGAGACTGTGTGAAATGGCTTAAAATAGATACATTCAAACAATGTGATCTTATGTGTGAGTTTCTTCTCATGCTTTGATAATCTCATATCAGTTATTGAAAGAGAGCTACACAGATGGGATGGGAAGCTTGAAGATGATTGAAAGGTCTTCTGCTTATCCAGTGAAGTAAACTCTCAATAAGAGGTCATGTTCTGAAGGGAAGTCTCAACAAATTTCCTCATTATATTTTCTCAGAAAAAAATTGCTGGAGAGAATTTGGCCAGTTCCATGATCTTACATTCCAACATCTTTCTCCACATTCATTTAGGAAAATGAGAGCAGAACAAGCTGTATTTCCCACATAACCTTTTGTTTCCCCTTATGTGAAACACTAAGAGTATATTCCAAGTGGTAAAGAGCTCTATAGACAGCTTCACTTAAAAGCAAAATCATAAAACATGTTTTGTTCTGCAGTCACAGAAATTTCAGTCATTTATTGTAATGAATGGGCAATGTCAAAGGAACATATGGTATTTTTAGCTCTGCTTCATTACCCAATGTGGTAAACAAATTCAGAATACTTGTAATGTCTAAAAGCTTTTTCTGAGAAGAAAGGTTTTTCCTGCATAGTCTTGATTAAAATCAGACCCATAATGTCCAGTGGATCAGTAAACTGAACCGAGCAGGAAGAGAAGGCTGCCTGCAGGACAAGTAGTCAGGTCTGTAAAAATAGGGAAACGATAGTAAAAAAGCAGAGTTAGGATAAAAGCAGAAAATGTATGGAGAAGAGAAAGGTAGCCCAGTGAGAAAGGGAATACACTCTGATACTAGGGAAATGGAATTTCAGTGGGACAACCTCCTTCTCTGACTGTCTGTTTAGGAGTTTAGGACTGAAGCTCAAGCTAACATGACTGAAACAGGGCAGTATAAGGCACAACAAGACATATCTCTACATGCAATAGGGCTGATAGGCACATGGAATACCAATGTTCTTCTGTTTCACAACATTTTCTTGCTATTTTATTTGCTGTAAGAACCCATTTGACCTGTTTCTGCTTGAGGAAGTTGACCTTCTTTTTCCTCTCTTACTCCACAATATCTTTGACCTGGTTTGAAATGCTCTGCTCAGTCTAGGCATGAGCCAAATTGTGAGGGATCTGGCTTTTTCTAAACAAAGTTACAGGATTTCAGAATGAAGACTGGTTTTCTGCCATGAGCTTCCCTTCTTGGTGCTAAATATAATCTTGTAGGTAACTTCAAACAGAGATTTACTTTGGATTTACCTTGCACTGTATGGGAAGGAACAGGCAGTGTTGAACACGGTAGCTTGGGATCACATGGATCAGCCTGGCAAGTATTGAACACCCTTCCAGTTTTCATAAAAGCCTGTAGATTTTAGGGTTTCTTGGAACACCACAAGATCAAATCTAAATTATGCTTAGACCACGAAATTCAATACCATAATTACACAAGAAAAGCCACAATGTCAACAGCAGTCTGAACCCTCTGCAAATACCAAAGAAAAATGGCATAAATTCCAAGCCAGAGTGATATGGAAGGAAATCTTTAAATATCTTAGTTTTAGTTACATTCAAAAGCAATTAGTTTTTGCACCTAAGATTTTGTCACTTCCTCCATGTGCCCATGTGGGTTTCAGGCACAAAGAAGCCTTCAGGAGATTTTGGTGGCTTTTTAGTGGTACACCCCCAAACACACACAAGGTTCCTCTTGAGGAAGTGGTTATTATAACATTGGGGGGGGTCTTGTTTCCAGCTCTCCATGACTCATGCAAGCAGCTGACAACACAGCTAAAATATGAAAGCCAAAAAAAAGAAACTGAGAAGAGGGAGTAGTTATTCCACTTCTCTTTCACTTGGAAGAACTAAAAACCACATAAATTTAGGGCAGACAGGGTAAAAATATTCCATGCTGGTTTTCCTTCTATGCTTTGTGAGACCTGTAATATGGCTGCAATGAACAAGACTCTTTACTAGTTTAATAAAAACTCATGCACAGAAATGGAAGTTCAGTTCATATTGTATGGTGGTTTTGAAATGAAACCTTTGTAACAGATTTGGTTAACCCTTTTGCAATAAAAAAATAATAAAAAGGAAAAAAAACCCCAAACTAAACCAAAACAAGGAAACAAGAAGAAAAATTCCAAATAGTTTTGTCAATGAAAGGATGATGTTAGAAAAAAAAAAATCATTAGATGATTCCTTATCCAAAATTGGACCCAAAATAAGAATAAACTGCTGGAGACCAAAGGACTACCTGGGACTGTGGGATTGTTAGTCTTAAAAATATGTGTGAATTCAAAACCTGATGCCAGTAAAATTAACAAAACTGTACAAAGACTGAGCCTTTAGTTATTTTTTGTTCTTTTGCATGAGAACTGAGCTGCGGGACAGAAGTGTAATCACATCCTCCCTAAACCTGGAATGGATGCATTGCAAGAGCTGCAGAGGAGATAACTGTCTATATTTTGAATCTTTCCCATGTTCATCCCTTGCCCTGAAGATCCTGCCATTCCCATTAGGATCAGCTTGTAGTCTTCTTTCAGACAAACTGAAAATCACTGTAATTTTACTGTAGTAAAATTGATATGCAATTATTTCTCTTGGCCCACAACCAGAGAAGAATTTGTCACTGTAGAAGGCACAGTGCTCTATTAGCACTTTAAAGATTGTTAACCAGAGCCCATCAATTTGGAAGCAGAATCTCAGTTTGTGGAGTATGGACCTCACAGGGACTCATTTATTTTTGAAGATACTCAGATCTCTACAGTTACATCTGTTGTAGTTTTGATAAACCAATGCTTTAAAGCCCTTGCCTGAGTCTCCTGACTGTGCCATGATGAGGAGCAGGTAACACAAACTTTAACACAAGGTTTCACAGGTGAGAGATGCCATTGCCCAGGGGGACTTCACACTGCCCAACTCTCTGCTCTGTGGGTCTGCACATCTGTGTCTGTCTTTTCAAGGATGCTGAGGACAACAGAGAGTTTGTGGTACCTTTCTTTTCAAGACTGAAGAGTATTTAGTATAATTGCCTCTTTGGAAGATAAGTGGGCAGTAGGATAAGTGGATCTTGCATCTTTAAAACCAATGTTTCCCTCTGGGTTTTTCCTACATGCATCTAATATTTACAGCTTGCAGTGGACCAAGCCTTTTCTAGAAAGTATTTAACAACTCATTCAAATGATATGACCTCGTAGGAAGGATTTAATCCTAATTTTCATACCAATAAAATGAAAAAATCACTGGCAGCTTTATAATAGTTTACAGGGAGCCAAATTGGATGCATAACCTTTAGACAAAAGTTGAGTTTAGTCACAGTGCCTGTTTTCTATCTACCTTTCCCTCTAAGTGTTCTGGTTTTTGTTGTCCAATTGTATCTTCTTCCAAATCTCTGTACTACTCTGTATAGCAGGCCTGGAGTATGCACCAGAGACTGTTGACTAATGTGCATTTTTTGCCAATGGCTGTAAAGAAAGTGAAAGTGCAAAGCAGCAGGACTGATAAAAGGAAAAGAAAGGCAGATGCTTTTGCATTTCACCAAGCAGAAGGAATGTTTTGTATCTGCAGCAGAAGCATTGAACAGTGACAGAGAGCTGTGGCACATTTGAGGGAAGAAGGAAATTATGCATTAAATTACAAGGGCATTAGAGTGCACAGGACATGAGGATTTGATTATTTCTCCAATATAAAAGTTTGGAATGGATATAAAGTGAGAGTTGATTGTATGCCTGGTAGACATATAATCCCATAAACAGGAGAAACTGAAGAGTTTAATTCCGGTACATGAACCCCAGAAAAAAACAATGCTGGCAAGGATGGTGCTATTACACCAGTGACTTTCCTAGGTGTGTCATGTCCCTCTAAATGTTAACTCTTACCAGGGATAAGCTGCAGTGAAATGGATTTGAAGGTGCCTCTTGGATACAGCACAGGGTGTGTTTCACTCTGCAGACTCCCTGAGGAAGCTATAAAAAACATCTTTTCAACAGGTTTGCAGTAAGGCTACAGCTAATTAAACAACTGCAGATGAAACATTGGTCCTGCAGTGCAGACAACACCTTCACTACTACAAGTGCATAGAAAGCCTAATCCAAACCATTCCTGTACTTCTGGGCTTGGCCTCCCTGTGTCCTGTGGAACAGCATCTCTCCTTGGGGCTTGGGGAAACTGCCCAGTTTTGGGTTTTTACCTCACACAGTACAAACTCCCTCTGCATATACAGGGTGGACAAGGCTTGATGCACTGACTGGCTCTTGGCCCTCTACAGAACTGGTGCTCATTTGACTGTATTTGAACAGAGTTTTCATGAACTTCAGGAGGTGCTGCTCTCTCTGCTGCCTGGGCAAGCTCTCACTGGGTGAGGTGCATGCAAATGTCAGATTTCCCCTCTCAAAAGATTGTGTGCAGGCTCAGATAACTGAATTAACTCTGATTATACTGCAATTCTTCATTAGTCTCATTTTCTTACTGCGATTTAGTTCTTCCTTACCCAGGGAAGCATGTTGTGTGTTCCTTTACGCAAACACTGAAAAACTTCTTTTGTTAATGGATTGCTAATGTCACACCCTGCACTGTAAATCACAGGAAGTGCTATTAGGACTTGACACAATGATCCAAAAGCATGAAAAGTTCCTGATTAATTTATTTGCACCTTGGCTCATATGGTGGTAATGCTGTTAGGTGATATGTCAGCTTCCCAGAGAAACATTTTCTGGAAGAAATTACAAATCTCAGGCATATAAAGTGTTTTTTTGTCTAAAAGATTTAGCTGGAGTTGCCACTGCTCTCTTTTCTTTGATAAGTATAATATGTTTACCCCTTCATTTCAGCTAAAGCTGGTTTTAAAATCCAAGTACTTTGAAGGGAGGCTCAGCATGACAGAGTAGAAATAAACTTCCCTGGCAAGCTCAGCCCCCTCCGACCACCCACAAATTAAGTTTTGGGCTTTTATTTTTTTTCCTCCTTCAATTAAAGAAAAACATTAAATCATAGCTTGACTTTCTAAAAAGCATTGGAAATTATAACAAGGATGCATGGCAAATGCTGGAGTATGAAGTGAAAATGAAAGCTCAGGTTGGAGACCATGTGAAAGGTAGGAAGGAAAGCACAGTTACTTACATTTTCATGCAGGGAAGTATAAAAACCAAATCAGGATTTATACCACCTAACTAAAATGTTATGCAGCCTACGAACAGCCTGTACTCAGTAGAAGCTGAACCCAGAGGTGGTTTGGGTACAGTGCTAATAAAGGACTCTACTCCCCTTTGTCATTCTGCCATTTATCTTAGCATTTTCACCCTGTCTTCATGTATCTCTATGAACCTGAAGTCTGCACAAATTTACTGTGCCAGACTCCCCCCACTCCAAGGTAACTTGATGAATGATGTAATTACCACATGGATGAATCTGGCCAACTATTCATCCATTTTCTTATGAGATTAAACTGCTGGGTGAGGTGAAATCCAAGGTGGCAAAGCATGAAGATAAAGAATTACAATTTTTGGAGAACAGAGAAATAATAGTCCAAGCCATTTTCACCTACACTGTTGACCTAAAAATTTGGATAGGTAAATGCCTGGATTTGTACCTTGATCCTGTAATTTTCTCTACTTGGTTTCAGTATTTTTTCTCATGTAACAAATATAATTTGTCAGAGCAATAATTTATGTCATATCAGGAGCTGTGCATCCAAAATTAGCTTATGATTGCATTCAATAGTGCACCACAGGTACCTTGCCTTTTCTAAGTAACTAAACTGTTAGGAACTAGGTTTTCTGTTTTGCAGCTGTTCTGTTTGTTTTCTGTGTGAATTTCTCCAAATCAGTCTTAAACAGCACTGAAATATTCACAGCTTCAAATATACAGTCCTTCAAAACTAAATAAATTTCAGGTTCATCAAAAGCTTTTTTCTCATTTCTAATTTTAATTTCTATTAGTCATTCAAAATTGGAAAAATAAAAATACTGTATGTTCAGAAAACTGAAATGGAACTTCAAACTTGAACATTTCACTGCAGTTTTCTTTCAAAAAGAGCTGAGAAAGAGAGATGTCTGCAGAAATGCAGGTGACAGAAAACATTTTTAGAACAAGGAAGAGCTCCATCACAGGAAACATTTAACTAGTGCAATAAAAAAAGGTCTTCAGTATGAATTCTGCTTCTCCAGAGAATGACTGACATGTTCAAAGGCTTCTAGAAACAAACAATTTACTTCTATCCTGTAGATTCAATAATTGTGATCAGTCTGTCCTCCTTAAGGATGCTGAAGTAAGGAAAAAGGGCTTTGTTCCTGCTGCTAATTCTCCTTCCCAAAGCTCAGGATAGTCCTTACCCTAAAACCATTACAGCCTTTCTGCCTTTTTTGCCCCACTAGATAAAAAGTGCCCTCTGAATAGAGTACCCCTTGTAGAGAAGTGCTGTGTCTTTAATAACCTCACAAACATCTGGTTTTAGGCATTATTAGGGACAGACCAGCAGTAGACAGGAACCCTCGAGAAGCTCAGCTGTCCCTGTGACATCTTCCTTAACAGCCTTTTTAGAGGCAGACACTAATTCTAGGTACCACTGACAGCTAGCAGTGGTAAATACACCTATATCCCAAAAGCTGAAAAGGTCATTTTGATTCCACTCACTGTCTCTACTCTCTGGAATGGATGAAACTCTGTATCCAAGTTGCAAAGACAGATGCAATGACAATAAAGAGGAAAACATGCAGAGCTGCATTACAAACTGATTCATCAGGAAACAGAGCACGCCTGCCTTACAAATTTGCCTGCAGCTCCTGTCTGCTGTGTTATTTTTAAACTGCCTGCAGGTTGCAGATTTTTCAGTGGTCCTTCTCCTAGCAGTGTACACAGAGGATTTAGCAATGCACAACTTCCATTACCATGAATTTCAGTGACCAAAATTCCCATCGCATTAAAATTCAGCATCCTTCATCTTCCCATAAACTTCTTGCAGCAATTTGTGTATTCACAGGAGGGCATCCCATGTCTCTTAGAGCCTCTCTCCATGGCAAGGTCACTATAACTCTGCTCTGCATTCCTGATGTTCTTCACTCTCGTGCATCAGCCTGCAGAGTGCAGACTGTGGATGCTGTCATCAGCAACCCAGGCATCAAGCTACTGATTCTTTGGCTCATCATGAAAAACCCAAAAAGGCCCAACTGACCAAACCCAAGGCTCAGTTTCCTAACACTGTTATCACTCAGACACGATTGTGTCAACACCAAAGCCATTTGCTGTTCAAATGAAGGCTAGATGTGCAGGCATAGGGCACTCCTCCACCATACATCCAGGACAAAAACTTCACAGTACTCCCAGCAAACCTGCCCCACTTCTGGGGGAAACTGAATGGGATAGAGTTAGGGCTTCCCATCTGTAAGTAGGAGAGCTTCTATATGCAGAAAAACTTCACAGTCCATGCAAAATTCCTATAGAGAAGGGACAAACACAATGAGTAGTCTATTTATGCCACTACAATATTTCCAAGAAGAAAGGGATGGGGCATTTTCAGGAACACTGATCACAACAACTGCTGCCCATGTAAACAGAAGCTGCAGGCACTCAGACTTTCTGAAGGGTCAGACCCTGCAGCCAAATTGAATGAAAATTATGGTTGGGTTTTTTTCCTTCTCTGTTGCCTGGCTTATTTCGCAGCATACTGCAGTACCCATCAGGTCAGAACATCTCCCCTCATCTCATTTGGGATGTCTCAGACATCAAATCATACACACTCTGGACCACTGTTAGAGAATCTAGAGATTTCCCCAGTTAGCACTGTAAGAAGCACTTGCCCAGCAGCAGCAGCAGAGCCACATTCACCTCCCCCCTCTGACACACACAGAGCAGATGACAACTTTGTGATATATGAGGTGTTTATTTTGGATGAGAAGCTCCAGCTCTGAAGCCTTTGCCTCTGTAGGGTACAGCAGGGACTTGAAAGTAATTTTGATTTAAACAGCCAACAAACTTCAGCCAGAGCAGAATCCTCTGGCCCCAGAGGGCTGACAATTGTCTCCTTGTGGGAGACCAATTGTTGTGTGTGGGACCACTTGTTCTGTCTCAGCAGTGATGGCCAGGCTGAGCCTGTTCTCCCTGTGTTGGGTAGGGTTAGACTGCTGAGCTGTGGGTTAAACTTGTGCTTGACCCTGTGTAATGCCTGTACCTCACCCTTCTACATCACACAGCTCGTTAAGTGTTGCACATTTCTCCCTGCTGATTTGGAGAGTCTTAATTTGGCTTTTAGCTGTTTATAACTTGCTATGTAATTGCATGGCCTGGCCTCAAGCTATCAGGCTCTGGGAGAAATAACCACATTATTCCACAGAACAGTTAAAATAATTAAAATATTGACTGCAGGTTAAAAAAATGTGCTGAATATTTCAGAGTGGTTGAAGGGCTGGCAAGCCTTGGCAGCTTGTTGGCTGCAGGAACTGGCTGATATTTTGGCACTCCTTCTCCTTCAGTATTCATTGCTGTACGTGGGAACCTCTTTTTGTGCTGTCAACTTCTTATTTTCCAAGCAGCCAACCCACAACCAAGAAAAAATGAACTGACTGGAAATGAGGAGCTCCAAGGGCTTTCTTGTGATTCTTATTGCCAGCGAGACCATTTCCTTGTTATTTATGAATCCAGGACAGCTGTCTCACTGTGTTTCTATCTACTATTTGTGTCCATCTCCAAATGCACAGTGTAGGAGATGCATATGGTGAGGATGTACCAGGTGATAAAACCATTTGCTTAACAACCATCTGTACCAAATGAGAAGCATTATTAAAGTTAAAAAGCCCACAAAAACCGTCACTGGAACATTTGTTTTAGCTACTATACCTTTTTTGACATTTGATTTCTAGCTGTATCTCATCTCTAACCAAAGTCTAATGCATAAAATCCTTACATTTCCACAGCCAAGAGGGCAGAAGGTAAAAAAGAAACCTATCTGATAGGGCTGAAGCACTGATCACTACAGGGCACTTAGGTAATTCTTAGTGCCTTTGCAAAATATCCTCCTTCTTTTTCTTAGGGAAAAATCTGGAATAATAAGCATTGCCAGAAACAGACAGGTTTGGGTTTGAATGACTTCCTGGTTCTGTCTACATACCTTGCTATCTGGCAAAAAAGCTAAAATGATCTCACACTACCAGTATTAAACAAAACATGTGGATGATGCCTAAACCACTTTGCAGACACCTAAATCCTGAATGAAATGCAGTAGGATCAGTAAACTTGCCAAGCTACTGCATTAAATCAGCTTCTTGTTTCATCTTCACTTCCATGCTTGAGAAATTCCTGGAATGGTAGGAAGTGTCTGAGCAGCAGCGCATTCTCACAGGCAAGGAGCAGGGGGGGCTGAACTGAGGGTGTCCTACGCCACTGTAGCTTCAAGGGACAAGAGCCTGATTTACAGTCTGATCTACAGCTCTTCTGAGAGGAGCTAATTTTGTGAACATTTCCATTTGCACTCGAGAGATATCGCAAGAAATGGCCATGTGCTATTTTCTGAGGCTTCTATTACAGCTTTAAAGTAATCATAATAGCAAATTAGTGGCAGATCTACTATGCCATTTTCCATTGTCACTGCCATGTCTGTAATGAAGAGCAGCTCTACTTCTTCAAAGCTGTGATACTTCTCATTTTTTAATACGCAGCAGGGGAAGGAGCGTGATATCTTGGCACTCCAGACGTGGTCTGTAGGCTACTGCCCTCCTCCTGTGCTAAGCTCATTGCTACTTTCTGCTCTTAACAATACTGACCCCCAAAATGCAAATGATAAATATCACCTTGAGTAGACACTATTCTTTCAAAGGCAAAAATGTAATTTTACATACATTTTAAATCTCTTCTAAATTAAAGCACAAGATAACCCTGTGGAATGAGTCAAAAGACACTCTAAATTTAGTACCAAGAGAAGTTAACTGGACACACACAATGGGGATGGTGGTGGGGGAATTTTTACAGCCTTTTCTCTGCTCTGGTAGTTCATGTGGCCAAGTTTTTAGTCTGTCTCCACTGAGTGATTCATCTCTATTACCACTATTTTCAAAATTAAATGGAAGAGGAGGGATGTGTTCATTCCCCTGCTGTATTTAATAACCTTCCAAAAATTGTTTCCTGTTTACTCGGAAATCCCACCTCCATGCTGTGATTTAAGCATTTTCTCCCTGTTAACTTAAAAACAAAGCCTAGAAGACACTGTATGGTTTTTATCTTGCAGTCATAAAGCAATTTATGATAAATGTTGTTGTTCCAGAGAGAAATGACTTTGAAATATACATATGTTCATAACTCCACCGTTGCTCATTTAAATCATAACCGATTGTTGAAAACACCACAAATTGTCATTCAGTTTTTATTTATGTATCACGTCTGATGACTGATGACAGCTTCTTCTTTAGCAGTCACTGTATTGGTGCTCAAATACAAATCTCAGTAAGGACATCAATAAACCCATTTGTGGAACTGTGCTGCTTTCTTTCCTGGTACAGCCTAGCACCAGGCTGTGAATAGTCAGTATGTACTGTTTAATGCAAGACTCTTCTATAAGCAAAACTTGCACTGTATTTTCAAGACAAAATATTAAAACATCTAAATTGCTTTTCTAGCTGAAGCATTATCACAGAATTCCTGTGGTTTGGCTGGACAAAAGGGAAAGAATTTTCCCCTTAGCTTCTTCAATAAATTTGCACAATAGTTCTGAAATTTTACTTACGTAGCACTTACAAACACACTATTATTGCATAAAGGATTTTAATTAGCTCACACCAGTCAGTGTGTTCTGTGTTAGCTTATGTGAAAAGAGTTCATTTAAAAGGCAGCAACATCCTGTGGCCTGAGAACAGAAGTGGAAGCTGGGAATTCAGGAGGGGCCTGAGCCCCTTCCTTGCACTTCCTCTCAGCTTTCCATAAAGGTCTAAATTTTTCTAAATAAACATTACATTTACGTGAATAACTGGAGGCCACGTGGTCCTGATTTATGGATGTGTTAAATCTCTGCTTCTCCTATTAAAGCTACTGGGAGCTTCCAGCTCTCTGCATTTCAGAAGGCTGTAATACAGTTACACACAGCACTTGGGAGGGAGAGGAACACCATTACCTTGGTGAGTACCAAGTCCAGACAAAGGCAGGAAAGCACTGGCATAAATTGTAGGCTGTACAAATTTAGTTCATCTTCCTCTCTATGGGTGTCATAGTCCTGATTAATCCAGGAGGGACAGTAGCAGTTGGGATACTGACATATTTGGCATCCAGACAGGTACAGTGGAAGAGCAGAGTCAGGAGAGCAGGTGGTAGGAAGCACCAGGCTGGCACAGTGAGGATGAAAGACTCTGGCTGGGATGCCTCAGCCTGGCTCCAGCAATTAAGAGACTTTCTTCGAAGTCCTGAGCTGCTTATCTGAGTGGCTGGATTGGCTGCTTGTTTGCCTTCATTTGCCTCCCAGTTTCAAGTCTGTGCTGAAGCACTTTGTCTAAAAGCTGGCTCTCCTATCTCTTTCCCCTTTCAGATGAGATGGAGCAGTCCCCTGCAATGCGTTCTGACTACTTGGTCTCAGGGATTCGAACTCCACCAGTGAGGAGAAACAGTAAACTGGCAACACTGGGCAGGATCTTCAAACCATGGAAGTGGCGGAAAAAGAAAAATGAGAAGCTAAAGCAGACATCTGCAGGTAGGATGAGAACGAGAGAGTGATGCTACACAGAGCAAATCTTACCTTGGGCAAAATTTTCCAATAGAATATTTTAACAGTGACCTCGTGTAAACCAAACGCAGAGATTTCAGCAAATTGCAGATTAATGTGTAAGGCTAGAAAGACACCATAAAGGCTGATTTCCAATATAATACAGTAAATGTAAAAGATGAGGTCAAAATACGAGAGTGAAGCACAAGCCTCGACACAGAAAGCTTTTCATGGACTGTCCTTTCTCCAAAATAGGCTCCATTTATGGCCCCAAGTATCATCAACCCTTTTATTTGGGGTGAAGATCAAATAGGTCACAGTAACATTATGAAAAGTGACAGGAGGGAGCTACAGCATGTAAAATGCCTTCCCTCAAGCAGCTGTCTCTGTGGTGAGGAGCCCAGCACACAGCACTGCATGCTCTTGCCAGTCACCAGGGATGTCCCAGGAGATCAGTAAGGAGACAAAACTCACTTCCCTTTTCCTAAGATAGGATGCTGTAATTCCCTCCACTTGCCCCAGTATCCTGTGGAGTGTCACTGCAAAGGACAGGAGCTTCCTCAGGCAGCTCCAATGTGCTGTATTGAACAGCATGAATGCTCTCATATCCCTGTTACTCTGCACCCAGTGTGATCTGAGAGTAGGTTAGATCATGAATCTCATCTCTACAAGTGGCAGATTTTACAGCTGTTCTAACAAAGGGAAAGGCACAAACAGGCTTAACAGTCCATACTCCCTAAAAAAAAAAAAAATAAATCCTTGCAACACCTTCCAAGCATGCAGAAGTTGATACTGAAGGGAATATCCAGGTTGCATCTTTCTTATTCCATTACATGAATACTGTGTTGTTAATGGGTGCTGTTTTGTTACTACTCCATGCAGTGCTGGAGAAGAAGATGACAGCCCGACAAGGTCGGGATGAACTCATTAAGAAAGGCCTTCTGGAGATGATGGAACAAGGTAAATAAATAAAATGTCTTTATTTTTTTTTATCAGAATCTTTTTCAGGATACTAGGAAAGATATAATGGTGAAAGACAAAACCTAACGATCAAATTAATCAAAAAGAAAACTTTAAATCCAAGCAGAGAGGAAAACTCAGTATCTGAATTAAGCATGTCTGTCTCCAGATTTCTCCCTGCTGCAATCAATCCATGGAGTTTAATTTTTGATGTTTTACCATCTTGAATGCAACTCCATCTTCTCCTGATTTATAGATGGTGCAATAAGAGCTGGTACATGTATTTTATGCAATTGCTCTAAACCTAGCTAACCCCTACTGCCAAGAAAATCAGCTAAAGCTGCTATAAATATAAACTTAAACATGCAGATGCATCCAGCCCACATGTACAACCCATGACTCCAAATCTCATAAAATGATACTAATCTGAAGCCTCTCTGATCAACTAAGTCTGTGACAAAGCATATTACCATTCTGCCTGGTTTTCATACACAAGGAAAAGTGAAACATTTGGTGCTGTCATTCTGAAGCTTTCCTGAGTACAAATCAGGTTCAGCAGGAGTCATTGAACGAAAGATGATAAATGTCAGAAACATACACAAAGAACCGTGGTTCTGGATATCCCTGATGCTCCAAAGACATGACAGATGTTCAAGGGAGACAGAGATCTAGTGCAAGATCAAGTGAGCTCCAGATATTATGGACAACATCCCCATTGCCATTTCCACCTTAAGAGAGATTAAAAAAAATAAATCCGTCTTTGAAAACTCTATAGCAGAAAGAACTGTCATGAAGAAAGACTGGCCTTTTGAGTTTGACCAATCTGATAGATGGAAATTATCTTCTTTGAAACTAATAATTAAGTTTCTTTGTATAAAAAAAAATGCCATGCCTATAAATAGTCTGTGGGACAATACTCAGTGGGGCTATTCTGGAGTCTAACTGAGCAACTGAAGAGTCAGAAACTGAGCATTTTAAGTAGCTCTTTTTTATTTTTTTTCCCCTGCAGTAAAGTTGCAGTTTTTACACTGCAGTAAAGCTATTTTAATATTATTTTATTTGATATATTTTAGTACAAGTTTTATGTTAAAAAATAAATCTATCAAACCATCAGTATATTAAAAACCCAAAGCTTTTAGAAAGCTAATTTTTAATTCTGCCCATCAAATTCTTTGTGTCTCAGTTATAGATAATTAGTTGTCCCATTAGCACTATGTGTTAAAAAAATTCACCTCACTTCTGCTAGCAGAATGGAAGTTCCCCCTAAGCCAAACCACAGTACAATAAAACTTCTTTAGAGCACATTAAAAGGTAATAATATTAATAATGAATCAATAAACCTCTCACATTCATAAAGAACTGTCTGGGAGGAAAACAGATGATGAGAAGTCACAAGATTATGTTAACAAAATTAAAATAGCTTGAAGAAATATATATAGTCCTGTGAGAAGTGATGACAGCTGTGCTTTCAAAAAGGCAGCTGCAAACAGACAGTTTACCTGTCTGCAATTAAGTTGCATAGAGCTCTGACAAACATAAAAAAATCTTTCATTCCCACTGCTGCCCAGATAGGGAAGAATGGCTAACAGTCAGCTGAAGGACATTGCAGCTGCCTGCAAGTTACTTTTCTTTGCAGAGTGCTGTGAATCTCCAGGGTTATTTTATTATATTAGGAGAACTAGCTTATTAACTGGAATAAAAAATTGACCCAAATAATTTTCAGTAAAAGATTAGTGCCCTACTTGGACTGAGCTGAAGAGGCAGCAGTTCCAAGGCTAAGTCTTTGCTTATGCAGCAGGTTGCAACAGTTAAAGCAGCAATACTGTGCTAAAAGAGTACAGTCAATCCTAAAATCCCCCTATTTCATCAGGCTCTACTCCACTTCTAGAAACCTGATTCCTGCTCACTTTCATAAATAGCCCAAACTGGAAGGAAGCTATAGTCTGAGAAATCTCCAGGTCTGCTCCATGCATTTACAATAGCTGTGTCATACTCCAGTTTTGTAGCACAAGGTCTGGCAGCAGCATTTTGAACTCAGCTCCTTGGCTCAGAGGTAGCGCAGAATCTGCATCAATCTGTGAGCAGCCCAGGGTGGAACAGCACTGTCCTTGCTTTGCTGATGAGTCATCCGAACAGGTTATGTCACCCTTTCCCTTACACAACCCCAAAATCCAGTAGCCCAGACACACTGCACAGAATTGCACAGTCTGGGCCCCTTCTGTCTTCCCATCTCCAGCTCTGCCCATGCAAGGCAAACACAGCTTCACTCCAGGGAAACAACTTGCACCCTGAAAGAGGTTACAGGGTGCAGTGTCTGGCATACAGTGGGATTCATTCCCAAGGAAATTACAGCTCTACTTCTCAGTACTTTGCAATACTGAAGATGCCCTGCAGCTTTCCTGACTAGGGTATCTAAAATCTGTGCTTTCTCCTGTTCCTGGACTATCTCAAAAATTTGGCATTAGGACTCGCTGTCAATCGAAGCAGCACACCCAGTCTGACCTAAGCATGAGCTGACAATTTCTGAGCAGGAATACCACTGTTGTAAACCTCAGAAACACCTCAACAGAAATTCTTCACAGGCTTGGCTTCTTGTCATTACTTCACTTGTCATTACACTTCCCATCAGGTGGGATCTGAGGGAACTCACTCATGTCTCTGACTCCAGTTTGGTTGTGGCACAGCTGTCAGCAGTTTGCCTTTCCAGAGGATGTGAGAAGAGTTACCTTGAAAACATTTAGGGAGCTTCCCCGAGCTTCCCCTGATATTTCTCCCCATTGTGAGCTCAAACCTGATCAGATTTAGCTGTACTTACAGGAGTGAAGATAAGGGCTGTCTGTCAAATAGTGCAGGCAGCTGATAATACACCAGTGATTATGTAGAGGCTGCCTTCACAATGAGCTGAAATGTAGGCAATGAACTTTTTCCCCCGCCCCTTCCCTGTATCATAGCAACTGTGCTACTGCAGGGGCTATTTTAAGAACAGTAACTTTTCACCAAACGTGATTATGAGACAGACTGAGTGAGCTCAGCGTACAAAAATACTGCATCCCTTCTGCAGCATCTCTGGGCCAATATCTGATACCCTTAATCAAAAGGACAATACATTACTCTGCAGATTGTCCAAATAGTATTAAAAATAGTAGTAGCTGTGAATGCCAGCTAATCTAAATCAATGCTAAAG
Source organism: Calypte anna (assembly GCF_003957555.1). Classification (NCBI taxonomy): domain Eukaryota; kingdom Metazoa; phylum Chordata; class Aves; order Apodiformes; family Trochilidae; genus Calypte; species Calypte anna. The sequence continues at coordinate 10,690,943 of NC_044265.1, forward strand.
AAAGTCGTCATGCTATCATTGCAAGAAAACATAGCTTCCAGAAAGGAGCGTCCAGGGCTGAAAAATACAACTTAGGAGGTCAGGGGTGGACAGCAAACATGTCCATCAGCATGGAGCCTGGCTAGAGAGGGAAATAATTACTTAGGTTTGCAACAGTGATGTAGATCTTGTAAATTCTGAGAGAGTCATGAAGTAAAGGGATACTTTGTATTCTGAGGACTCCTGCCTGAATAGCAGAATACTAAAAAAGCTTCAGTCATCAAGACGCATGCAGCTGCAGGGATCACTGGCACAAAAATCTTTCAGAGTAAGCAATGGGAGCAGTTTCTAGGTCTGCATGAAGATGGATTTGAATTTCTGATCAGCTCAATCACACAGGACATGCTTTTCAAAGCTCAGTAACTAAGACTATCCTCAAAACCTACAGCTTGGTAGGGAATATTAGCAGCCTTGTCTTCAGTAAGATTGTGGCATTACTGTTGGGGTTGTTGGATGTCAGGGTGTTCTCCGTGGAACCTGACACAACCCAGAGACATCAAACCAACCTGTCCATGTGTTGCACCAAGAGTTCTGCTCCTGTAAGGAATTGCTTTCTCCCAGAGACCTCTGCTTTCTCAAGCTTGTTCTCACCTCCCACGCTGCAGGTGCTTACAGAGTACAGTCTCCTTCCCCCACATGCTCAATGGCCACTTGCCCAGACTGCTGGATGTCCACAGGAAAAGGTGGCCCAGTGAGAAAACTGGGTGTAAAGCAGTATCCACCTGAGCTGGGCTCCACAAGTTCTCCATTACAGATGCTCAGCAGTGTTAGAAATCAGGTGCTGCTCCAAGACAAATCTCAGTGCCCTGAGCACCAGGAGCTTTGAGACTTACTGTTCCAAAGAGGATAGAGGGGAGTTTCAGCTTTCACTGCTCATGGTTTAGTTAAGATTAAATGATTTGCTGTTTTAGATACTGAAGGGAAAGCCTGCACTGGTGATGATGCCACAAGAGCAGCACAGAGTGACCCTCCAGCTCCTGTGTGCCAGGCCTCAGAAGAGGTTCAGCAAGAGAGTATCATAGCAGCCACAACAAATGTGACATCGCTTGGTGAGGAGCTGCATTTGGATGAGTTGAAAGAAGATGCAGGTATTGAGTATAATTTATTATTTAAAAAAAACAAACAAAAAACAAACTATGAAATGTTAAAAATTATTTCTGCTAAGCTGCTTTATGAGTCAAGTCAGTGCACCTTGTTCATCTCAGCCCATATTAGGTTAGCAATCAGTACATTAAAACAATGATTTTTGAGACTGCTACCAAGCTAAGGGACCACATAGAGTTTTGCATAATGGGATTAGTTGGATTATGAGATGACCCAGTCTTGGCATTGTGCCCTTTTGATATCAGCAGTGACTCCTGTGAAGATGAAACAAGCTTCTCTTAAAATAACTTCTTAAACTTCTGTGCCAAGCCTCAAATTTCTTGTCCTGGCTCAGGAGAACAATGTCATTAAAAAGACTACACTGTCCATTTCATCACCTTGTCTACAACATGCTGCAAATACAGGTGAAGTTCAATACCAGGAGCACAGATGAGAGAACCCATGCTCCCTCCTTTCACACAATTCTGCTCCAGCACAGCTCATCCCTGACAGCAGTTCCTTGGGACCAGGGCAGCCAGGTACAACCCAGCACCTGAAGTTTCCATTCACTTCCTGACAACCAAGAAATGCAAACCTACAGAGATAATGCTTTATCCTAGTTTGTGAGGAGCAACATATGGTGATTATAGAACTTCCTGCCCTCTGGTCAATCTCCTCACCTTTTCCATCTGCCCTGCTTGCCTTGTGTTCTTCACCTCACCCTCTCATGCCCTGCTTTCTCTGGGTTCACACTCAGGTGACATCTACCAAGCCCACCCCAACCTGCTGTAGTTTGCTGAGCAATGCTGCCTGGTTATGCCCTCACCCTGCTTTAGCAGCTCCAGATGGAAATCAGTCTCTCTTCCTTTTCATCCTGTCCTTTCCATCCCCATGACTCAACCAATTTTATGCCACTTTGGCTGTTTTACTTTTACTTAATATTACTCTTCTGGCCCATTTCTATCTCCACTGTGCTTTTGATTGCTCTTACAACAGAAACTTCTGTCTCCCCAAAAGTATTTCATCGTGTTTGCTCATCACAAAGATTTTTTGTAAGCTCAGCAACAGCTTTCCATCACCACCTTAATTTCAGCCACATGAGTTTTTTCATCAAGAAATATCCCTAAGCACAATATGTGGATTTCTAAAGATTTTTCCTATTTCTCTCTTTGTCTCTTAAAAGAGAGAAAAAAACAGAGAATTGGACACAGACAGCTTTTATTAATACATGTCCTTAATATTGTTTTCCTTTCTCCAAAATCTACCCTCTGCAGCTGTGTTTGCTTTTGAATCATACTAAAAGTTAATTGAGGCAAAACTCATTCATCTCCTCATTCATAGAACAACCAGGTCTTGACCAGAATCCTTCAGGCACTGCTATTATTAGCAATACTCTTCTCTAGAGAGTTTCGTTATGTATCACTAAGGAAATTTCCCTCTGAACTTCTAGTTCCTACTAGTGTGACAGGCTCTTCTGGATAAATGGCAAGAGTAATGTATCATGTATTTAACCTTCTGGCTCTGCAAAACCTAGTAAAATGATTTAAAGTTTACCTTACACTGCATTTGAAATTGCATATTGAGGCTTTCAAAGTCACCCCAACTTCTTCCGTCTCTTTCTCTAATCCTTTTATTGTCTTTCTGACAACCTTTTCTCTCTTCTGTATTTCATCTCCATTCTTCGAGGTGTTGTTCTTCCAAGTTCAAAAAAATAGCAGTGGTTTTACCCTCTCCTATCTCCCTGGTCTGCAAGACTCCACTCCTACTTGTTGGAAATCTTCCTACCTCCTTCAGCAGTGGCCTCTAGTGTTTAAAGTTATCATTGTTGATCGAGGCTTCCAGTACAATTTATCCCCATCTGTGCATGCCAGTGTTCCTGTCTCTAGTGACTCCAGCTTAAGGAATTCTTTGGGTAGGAAAACTCTTCAAAACCGTGGATTCCTAAGATTATTTTAATGGTGGATTTATCATAACAGTGAGTTCTTGGGCCCAATCCAGGACCAGTACGGTAGGGATCTTTCCATAGGTTCATATGAATATTTGGCTAGTTAGAAACAAAAGGAATCTGTTTGCTTTACAGCCAATATGTTGAACTGTATCCAGAGGATGTGGAGTATAGGCCAGGAAATATTTTTAGACTTCATGTTTAGTTAATACGCAGAAAATGAATAGCCTAGGCAGAAAGAGGGCAGTTTTCCCCACCTAGCCTAGCCAGTGGGCTTGGGGGCAGTCCCAAGAGGAGGATTTCTACATAGCAGTGAGATGGCATTTTGACAAGTGGCTCTCCATGAATAATTAGCTACTCTGGCAAAGAGTCTGGTGCTGAGCACCTGGAGATTTGTCAGGAGGATAATACTCACTCTGCTGTATGAAATCTGTTAATATGTTTTGTACTCAAGACTCAGGTCTGCCTTCAAACCGAGTTGAAACAGAAACAACCACAGGAAAAAAGTGTTCTTTGCATGGAATGTAAAATGGACATTCTTTAGACAACAGTGCACAATGCCAGGTGACTTTTGTGATGTCTCTCTCAGAACAGGATGGAGATCAGAAACAAAAAGATCTGTTTGATTGAGGCCAAGTGTGTTTCAGATCTACCTTCTTGAAAGGAAAGGTTCCACTATGGCTGCTTCTCTGCATCCATGCCAAACCAGCACTTTGTGTCACAGGAAACTCTACCAATTCCACTGAAGTTACTGCCAGAAGAAAGTATCACTCTACTCAGGGGAATGCATTAAAATCTGACTAATTTTCCTATCAAGCTACTAACATCTACTGGAGCTCTTGATCTTTCTGTACTGTAACCCATTAGTGACTTTTTCTCTTCCTTTATTTCACATTTTGCCTTCTATGCAGTAGGCCCTGAAATACAAAGTGATGTCAGCCTGAAACAAAGCATTTCCCTAGAAGTATATTTAAAGGAAAATTAATTCCTTCTATAATTCAGGCAACTATCACATCCAGCAGCTTTCCTATCAAGACAAATTTCACAATAATTTCTGTTAACAATGGATATTTATTCTACTTTCCTGTCTTTTTTTGCACGATAAACACTCATTCCTCCTCTTCTATCCATACTCATTAATCTGTTTGTCAACAAATAAAATGCTATTATCTTGCCAATGTTATTGTTTCCAACTGCCTAAGTGCTCTGCTGCCTCCCCATGCACTCTGAATGAGGATGCTGAATGTTCATTAATACAGGGAGTTTGTATTCCAAACAAGACACAAAACTGAGCCAATAAAAATTTGTGATGTGGCAGCTGTAGATACCCACTGCTCTGAGCTTTTAGGAGATGCTCTAGAATGGTTTGGAGGGAAAGGTACTTTGAACAGTCCAGAACACCAAAAGGAGTGGGATTTGCACTGGGTGAGTTTAAGCACTGCCATGGGCAGCCGATACCTAAGCAGGATTCCAGGATGTTAGTTTTGGACTTCTGAAATTCCTTCTATGTCCTGCTTCAGCTTCTTGCCTTTCTGGATCTCTGCCCATGCCCTCATCCCAGCCAGGTCCATACGATGAACTGCTCAGTGATTCAGCCTGTACTAACTTTAAGAGCCAAGTGCTTTTGCCATCTTTCAGGAGACAATCCTGAAACGATCACTGCTTCATCATCTCAAATCAAGGCTTTGGTGACAGAAGTTTTCTAAAGCACTTCAGCTCTTCTCAGTTCCACAAGAACTGCTGAGATCCACTGGCAAATGTTATTTTCTGGCAAGCTTTTCTTTAACCTCCAGAAAGACTCAATAGTTCTGGAGTCAGCTGCAGTAAGAGAAGGGTTAGTATGCAAGGTGATATAATGTATAAGTAAGATAAAAATTAAATAGTGAAAATATATGTTTACAACAAACAATTGGAAAGTCAGCTTCCATGGAATATTGCTGCTGGTTTGATGCTCTTTCCCCTTGGCTCTGTGTTCCTAGCACTGATAAGTACTTGCCAACAAAAAATGGGCTCTAAGGAAGTAACAGAAGCTCAGCAATTTTCTCAGGATTGTTAAAATTAACTTTTCTTTAATATTCTCATACATTTTTTTTTCTTTACCTGCCTTGGCTGGCTGGCTATATCACACAGTAATTATTTTTACTATGGAAAAGAAATGCTGTGTGCCATGTGTTCTGTTTTTGTGAATGTTCCTGGCACTGTCCCCTTGCCTATCATTATTATTAACTGCATGTTCCATTAATTTTGCTCATCTTCCTACTAGCCAAGAAACCTTCAGCACTCACAGAAGAATTAGAAGATGCCAGCCTGCCAGCATCTGAAGACAGTCCACAAGCCTTACTTGTATCTGAATCCACAGATTCCCCCCAGAAAATGACAGAAAGAAACCCAGCACAGCTTCCCAGCCCTCCACTGCTCCCAGCTCCACCACCTAAGGCAATCTCCAAAATCCCAAAAAGTGTAACAGGTCAGTCATTACTGGTCAGTAAGGAGCTTCCTATCCCTTATGTGTTGTTGACCTACACAGCACAGTATGTAATATTTCCTTCCTTCTTTTCCCTCTTTTTTCCACCCTTTTCAAAGCCTATTGTCACCAACTGCTGTCAATCAGGCTAGTTCTTCTGGCTGAGCAGAATGCTAATGATTTCCCTGAACTGAGCAGTCTGGTTGCCTGATAACAATGCACTGATCTTTGTACTTCACAGATTTTTCTGAATCTCTCAGGGAATTATTTGTTGCGAGTCTTGCACTAAACACATGTAAAACAAATCAAACCAACTGCAAACATCTGCTGAATCAGATGCTCACATCAATATGTCATAAAACACAAAGATTTCAATATTTGTTAACCAGACTCTGCTGGGTAACAGCGATAACAGCCTAAAATGAAGTTCATGTCAATAGGCTCTGTAGATGCTTCTCTCTGAAGGGTTTGCTCTCCATGGTAGGTCTAAAGTAGAGCTATGAAATCTGGTCTAATTACACAGAACACACATAAGTGATACACCTGGCTCCCACAAAGCAACTCTATGCCAGATTTCATTGAATGTTTCAAGAGTAATTCCTTTGGCCTGGTTTTCTAAGGTATTGCCAATGTTGTTACATTTTCCAACATTCTGGCATGGCAGAAAACGTGTTAAAGTGAATATGATCTTACTTTGTTCCAATTTTAGGGCCCCTACATATGGCAAAATCAGTTAAAAGGGGCTTCTTGCAAATAAGAATCAAGTCCTGACATGTTAATATCAGACCCATTGGATATTTAGACTTTGAAATGACAGCAATTATCTCAACTCTGATTTACATCCACACTCATCTACTGATACAAAAAATAGGGGTTTCAGAGTCACCAGGAAACACAACATCAGAGAGGCATTGTAATCCAACCCTAAGGATCATAAAAAATGAAGTTTTCTGTCTTTTTGAGGAAAATCACAAGTATGTATTTCCCATGAAAAATATCCATATTTTGTCCATGCTTAAAAGCTGAAAGAGATTAAGTGAGAACTTAAATGGTACCACAGACATTCTTGGGAACCTCTGCTCAGATTGCTTCAGCATTCTCTGCTATGAATTAGCCTCAAGCCTGCCCCTTCCACCTTGCAATGGGAACAGGAACAATCAGGACACCCCTCTGACTTTGCTCAACTGATGAGAAGGCCAAGCTCTGCATGAAATGTGGGACACTTGGAAAACCTGACACATAGAGGGTAATGATATTACAGGTCCACCAAGCACCTCACAGCATTTTGAGTCCAGATATTTTGCTTCCTCACGGAAGTATTTTCTCTAACATCGAAGACATTCTGAGTTTTGATGTTTCATTCTCATCTCAATTTTCCACAAAGAACAACTCTTAGTTTTCTCAGTGAGTCCAATACCTATAGATCCTTTTCCAATAGTAATTATACATTGGCTTATTTTTGTGTGGATGTGGAAGCAGTTAAAACTAAACAAATACTATAAATCAGTGAAAGGTAATACAGCTGTATGGGGAGAGAGGAAAGAAGAACAATTACAAAAGAAAAGGAAAAGGAAGACAAAGAGGTTGAAAAGCTCTTTTGTGTTTACTTTTTCCCTCTTCAACAATCTCAAAGGTCTGGTTAGCAGAGGACTAAGAAATAAGCCAAGCACCAATTAATCACAGAGAGAGGGAGAATGGGGCAAAGTGCCAAGATATCACTTTGCAAGATTATTCACTGAACAGATGTCATTAGGACAAATAAAGTGTGACCTAAGGCAACTCTCAACTCCAGATATTGGTCCAAGCTGCAGGGAGGATGAAATTGATCCTTGACCTGTTCCAGAAACAAGCAGGTATAAAGAAAGCAAAGTCTCCTCCCTTCCTGCATTAGGGCTGAGCAGAACCCAGGGCTCTTGCTCTGAGAAAACATGGACACCCTCTCTCAATGTGTATAAAGTGACTTAAGAAGTGGGGGTTTTATCCCCTCAGGCTATGACTCAATAGGCATTGATTGGTCATAAATTTCCTCTGTACCTCTCTGCAGTAGCTTATAACCAACATCCCCTTGAGTACTGAAAACCAACTTTGCTTAACAGGGGTTGTTAGTTCTCTGCTGGTGGCAGCAACCATCCTGACCAGCACAGGAGGAGCTTTTGGGTGGGAAGGTGTCTCATTGCCAAGACACTGCGCACCTAAACAACTGAAGAAATACCCTGTCCTTTCAGACATGTTCAGATTTTAAACAGTGCAACATTTGGACAAGTTTAATGGCTGATTTCTGGCTGCATAGAAAGGTGTATGAAGCTCTGGCCATTTGTTAGAGTTCTGGGTTGACAGGAGGGAAATGTGCAAAGACACATTTCAAAAATGAAAAAATAAAATCAATTAGACCTTTCTTTGAATAAAAGAGAAGACTGCAATGTGAATGTAACTCTCCTTATTGAAGGATGCCCTCCTATTCGCCCCACAAATGTGAAAAGGAAGCCAGGTTTTGTGTGGTCACTTTCAAATTTTTGATGTGTGGTTGTGGTTGCAGGTACAGGAGTTCTCCTTCCTACTTGTGCTTTTGCTGTTGTCCTCAGTAATTCTGCCCTTCCACTTTGAGACACTCAGCTCTGTTTGCAGCACTACCCCTATGGAATTGTAGCAAATTTCCAGCAGTTAACTTAAGAAAAGGCATCTAGTTGCAAACCATTATGCAGGATGCTGGTTCTGAGAGGAAATATTTAATAACTGAAGCTAATATTCAAACCTACTTTTGTCCTCTCCAGTTTTCTAGTAAGTTACTCTTCTAATCGGAATCAAGTCCTTTTTATGGGGTTATTTTAGTATAATCCTGGCCTGGGCAGTTTTCCTCTGCTGCGAGCTGAAGAATTTATCTCAAAAGTAAGTGAAAAAGGTAAAAGGGATCTGTGAAAACAAGTTAGTACAAAAGCTGTGCAAGCTGGTTCAGTTCCAATGCCTTTGTAAAACACTAGGTGGCAACAGGAGAAAAGAAATACTCTGTATGAAGAACTTGGATTGCCTTTTTACACTCAGACTGAGCTTTTGGAGTAAACAATGCCATATGCCAGAGCCTTCGGATGGAGATACAAGGGAAAAGGGAAGAGAACTGTGGAGCAGAAAAACCAATCAGCATATTTTTCAGACCAGATGTTCAGTTGTTTTAAAAGTGTGAAACGATGAAATTTACAACCAGGGAAATACCCACTGTGTTTTGAACTGAGGTGATAGAAAAATTTCTGCATCAAAGTCTAATTTCCAATAAAATGCTTACATGGTATAAAAAAATATCTGAATCTGGGCGTAAAAAAATATTAGATTGCCTCACCTTTTTCTCTTCTTAGTGTCCAATACTACATCTCACTTGGCAAGTTTTGTTATACAAATATTATCCTCATATTATAATGATTCTGGCATTTCCACAGCTGGCATATGAAAGCAGAGGTCTAGGCTGTGCAGAAATCACAGAGGAGTAGATAACAGACACTGGTACATTTTGTCCTGACTGAGAACCACAATAAATAAATTTTAACACAGTCTGGCAGAGTCCAGCAGAGAAAGTGATGGATTGGAAAGTCACCACAGTACAAGCCCTTACAGGTTAGGAGGAACAGTAGTGGAAATCAAGAATGGAGAACTGTGGAAAAGGAGTATCTGATACTGTGGGAAAGAGGAGAAACAAGTGAGGCACCTGCTTTTCTAGATCAAAGATCTCTGTAGTATGAGCCTTTTGAATTCAGAGAGTAACTCAGAGTACCCAGTTACCTCCTAGCAATAACAAATTGATTTCAGTGCAGATTCTGTCTGCAAACAGTAAGAATTGCACAACCTCTTACCCTCTCGTGTTTTGACAGCAGGAAGTGAAGTTGATGACCCAGCCATGAAATCTCCTCCTTCCACCATCCTGCAGAATTATGTTATTGTTGGTTCCTCCCAAATCTCAGGACAAGCTGCCCTCTTCCATCCCTCTGGCCAGAAAAGTTCAGAGCCCCATGTCAGAGGACAGGTAACAACACCCACCGGTTCCCCTCACCTGGCTGCCATCCACCCACCTTTACCTCCCAGCAGAGTCATTGAGGAACTCCACAGGGCTCTGGCCACCAAACATCGGCAGGACAGGTACCTACAGCATGGCTGCATGACAAGGGCCATTCCACTTTATCATTTTTCTCTGTAAATGTCCCTGCAGTGTTATTAGCATTTTATCTGCTCCTATAGTTCGGGTTTGTCTTCCTCTTAATGTTCCTCTTAATCCATCCCTACTTTAAATGCTTGATTTGGCTGTTACTTCAAAGCATGTTCTTCCTTTGTAAGGAGGCTATTGTGATTTGGAAGTAGGTTTTGAAACAGGAAGAATAATTTGATAATCCTTGACCTCCTGCAAAAGAAAATCTCCCCACAAGATACGAAGTTAAAGCAGCTAAGGCACCCCCTGCTCTTAATACCAGTGTTCTACAGATGAGAAATGCTGTTTCAGTCTGTGTGTGTTGGCTTATACATGAGCACATACAGGATGCATCTTGAATGCAAATGCTTGCATGGGAGTACACTGGGTACTTTGTCTGGTATTCATTATCAGTCCACCTGTGTATTATAGGAGCACAGAGATAACCTTTTCCATCACAGAGCTTTGGAGTTAAGTTGGTAACATTTCTCAATTCTGTAACATCTGTTGTCATGGGGAGTAGATTCATATGGTATTATTTCCAGGCCCTGTTAATCTTTGTCATGATCATAAAATATCAGAATGGTAATGTTTCATGCCATGCATGTTTTACATTAGAAGGGTGTACTGTGTGTTTTTTTTTAAGTCAGTCCAGTATAGCATGTTGCTATATATATAAGAAGTACATTAGCCACTACCCTTCTGTACCTGATTTTATGAAAGAGACAGGAAAGTAGATCCACATTAACCATTGCCAACACAGACTTGAGAATGTTTTATTGTGTTGTCCCATGTTGGAGTCTCTGTCCTGGCATTCATGGGCTACAGCATATTCTGCTCATTCTCATATAATGATAAGTTCCTACTGTGGAAATAAAACAGTCTTTTGTAAAAACTGGGCTGTGCACCTTCCACCCACAGCTTCCATGGAAGAGAAAGCAAAGGATCTCCAAAAAAAAGAGTGGATGTTCGTCCCTCCAGGACATCGAGCATTGAGCGCAACAAAGAAAAGGAGAACTCACTGAGTTCCAGCAGTGACTCAGAAAATAAGAGGAACTCAGTTAAAGAGTCAGATGAGAACAAAGAAAACATGATCATGAACTCCGAGCTCACGGAAGATTCTGTTTTCTATCAAGATGAGGAAGTTTTGAACGATTCTATTATTTCTGGTAAGGAAAGTCACCTATTATATTATAGAGATATAGTATCATTGTCTAAAAGAATGCTATAAACATGGCAGGATGCAACAGAAACTATTTAACAGTATAAAATCTTTTATTGCCAGCATCAACTTTTTCAAGGAATCCTGGTGAAAAGCTGAAGTTAAATCTGAGCCATAGTGACTGCAAACATGTTTGTCTTCTTTGGTACTGCACACAAAGATGGCACTTGGGGTTCTGTTGCTAAGTCAATGTTTCAGTTTCTGTTTACTAGAGTTGAGCTGTGGAGTTGCTGTATTGAAGATGGGTTAAGAACAATCTAAATGCAACAAGTTTTATAAGGCAATATTAGACCAACTGATGTAAAAGTTGAACGGAAAAGCCTTGATGGCTAATTAGGGAATATAACGAGGTGAGGCTGACATTCTTGAATGTTTTAGTGAATGAGGTTAATGGGCAAAATTAAATATGTTAGGGGCTAGAACCATCTACAGACTTGCTTCCCCAGTTCTCATGACAGTGTGCTAGCAATGGAAGTGATATGTAAGTATTCAGACAGATTCCTTATCTGAAAGGCTAAAAATACAAAAGTTTGTTATTTGGTAATTCTATACTGATTAGTGTTACCTGCAGATGTACAATGAGGGAATACAGAGCAAGCAAAGATTGTTTATCATTCAATAAAGAAGCACCAGATATGAATACAACCCCTTTTTCCGTACAAAACACAACCCAACTTCAACAAAAATTTTTAAGGAAGAATTTTCTCTCATTTCTTTGTTTGTAGCTAACCAGCCTTATTCCTCATAATTAATTTATCTCACTCTTTGGCATTCAAGTCTTTTCACACCTAAAATTCAGTCTCTGCACCAAGAAGCCTGTTTGATACACTCCTAAACCTTACTTACCCACGTCATTATGACACCAGAGCACTATATCTAAGATCATTTTATTGAACATAGCTGAAGATCCTTGTGGACTGCCTCATCCTTCCAGGTTGTAAAAATGCATTTACAAAATATCCAGAGCCTTGGTACAAGCCTGGCACGTGCTTTGCCAGTGTTCAAGTTTAGACACATTTTAGGAGCGCAGTAAAACCCCAGACCACACAAAGTTTCCACTGTTTGGCATCCAAGGAAGCTGCCATGGACATCTACACAGCAAGTTGGGTAACACAGCTGCTTAAATCCCAGAAGCCCTGGTGTGGGGTGAACTCAGCCCCCGAGGAGGCAGAAGCTTTGGGGATGTAAGAGGGGCCCATTTACTCGCTGGAAGCTGGGACAAGAGCAAGTCATTTCTGATCTTGACACTGGGTGGCACTGCTTGTGCCAACATTCCTTCAAAAGCACCCATTTACAATTCATAGAGGAAGAAGAGATCACTAACAGCGATAGCACCAGAATAATTCCCTGAAAAGCTCCAGATTCTTTACAGTTTAAAAAATCTGGACTGGTTTGCAAGAATTTTCAAGGCATTTATTGTTGTCTGAGCTGAGCTGCCATAAATCATGAAACAAACCACAGGCAAGATCCTACCTGAGATAGGTTGGTTATGGGCACTGAACATGCCTTGTTGACCAGGAAAAAATAACCCTTAGGAAGATAATATGTAAATAAGGGTATTTGCAGGTTCACCTTTCACTGAGATAGTCATCAGGAAGCAATTTACCTCAGGGTGCTGAAACTGCTGTGAGAAGAACTAGTTTAGGAATGTATTTTTAATTTGTTCTCTGGTTTTGTTTTATCCATTCATTTATTGTTTCTGAAATATCAAGAATGGATCCCTACAGCAGGTGGAATAACAGAACTGGACAGCACTGGGCTGGTCCAGATGAAAACAGATGAATTACAGAGTGTTTCCTGGCACATCTCCCTGAAAGGAGTAATATAATCTCCTTTAGACTTTTTTGCACAGGTAGTATTTTTCAGGAATTAAAAGTCAGGCCTAGGGAACTGCTCCTTAGACTAGCAGACCAGATTAATCAAGGTCTCTTGCATTTTTTTTTGATGAAGCACTCTAAAGATTAATCAGTGCATATGGACCATGGGAGTGGCTATAGCATAAGCCTTTTAGAAATGCAGACATCTGGATGAAGTGAGCACAGCTTATCCTCAGAGGGTTACATGCTGTTTACTCCCCTAATACTACAGCAGGATTTGGGTTAAAGTTGAGATATTTCAGATATGATTTGTGGACTTAATTTCACAAAATATTAGACTCTTTCTAACCTGAGAGTAGTCATAGTCCTTAAGAACAGCTTCACATTTGCTTTTTTTCAAGCAAAATATTGTGTTGTTCTGTCCCACTTTAAAATACAAACCTCTAGGGCATACACTGAGCTGGTCTAAGCCAATGCCTCCACATCAGCTTCAAAACTTGACTTCTTGCAAAAAGGTCCAGCTTTGCTTTGGTTTCACATAGCCCTCAAGGAGATTAGGGACAGCAGACCTTGTCTGAGAACTGGTTCTAGGCCCTTGTTCTTCTACAATTTAAAGATCAAGTAAAATACTGTATCACAAGTAGTTTTATAACAGCCTGAAGGGAGTCTGACTACTCCTGCATGCTCATAGCTTTGATGTCATTAATGAATGGAAGAATAACCATTTAGGGTGTATTTCAGTAGGGTGCTTCACATCTAATATGGACATCACCTCAGACTTTCAATCCACATTTGAAAATAAAGATGGCTTTCTAATTTACAGCCTTTTTTTGTGTACTTGGCCTTTATTGTGTACTTTTCAAAAAACCTGAAAAAAATGGTTTTATAAGCTCAGAAGTTTTCATTTGCTGAAGTCTACAGATTTACAGGAGAAATACAGAAACTCATATGGTCAAACACAGTTCCCTCAAGTAAGAATGAAAGAATATTTCTAATGCCTTCAGAAAAGCATCAAGAAGGACTCAACATCCAGCACACTAAGGAGCAGTGGCCTCCTAATCAAAACAGTTGCTGTGTGTTCTCCTATGAGCAGTTCTTCTGTAAAGGCAATGCTTTAGGTTGTCTGATTGATGGAAAATGTGTTTCTGTATTTTAACTATGAACAGGACAGATCATGCAATCACAGTATTAGTGTCTCTTATTGCCCAAATGCCAATTAATTCTTCAAGTCATCATAAAACCTGGCCTTTATTTTAATTCTGTGGAATATTTGCCCCTGCTGTCTTCAGAGGGGAAAGGCCTAATATCAACAGTATAATCTTGACTGCTTAACGAAACTCTTGTGACACAGTTACCCCGGGCAGGATGTAGATATACACAATGGCTTACACTTAGTGGTAAAGTTACACAGCATCTGCTCACAATTCTGATTTCTAAGTCCAGGTAAACAGAATGACATTTTACATAAAAATGCATTTATATATATATGTGTGTGAGTGTTGCTAAGCAACAATTGTTTCAGTAACCATTCTATCTATTCCTGGTTATACCTGGTGACCCAGAGAAGGTGTACATGTCCCAGCCATCTTGGCACTGAGTGAGCCAGTCCTCTGCACAGGAACCACTGTGTAGTGAAATGAGGCAATCAGGTGATGCTAATTACGAGGTAGGAGGTGCGAGCTTGTGTTAAGCCCACCTGTGCCCAATTAGGGCTGACCCCAGCTGCGCATGAGCAGGAGAAGCCCTAATTGGGCACATGTGGGCTTAACACAAGCTTACACCTCCCACCTCATAATTAGCAACACCTGATTGCCTCATTTCACTACACCACTGAATGGTTTAGGAAATCAGGATTGCTCTGGGCTGTAGGGATACTCAGAGGACTGAGGCAAGATGCAGAGCATTTGACTTCTAAACTAGGGATATGAATCGTGTTTCAGCTTCAAATAATTTTCATCTGAGAGCCCTGTTCACTTCTAATGGATAACAAAGATAACAGGGATATGATCCCTCGGCACTTGTAAGCAGTTCCGTGTCTGAGCCCTGCACAACTGTAGTGCTACTTATGGTAAGGTGTACAACTGCTCACTGCACACTACCATAAAGATCACTCTCACGCTGTACGTTTCCCACTCTTCTTATGTTTATATTTCATCTCCAGGAGCTGTCCTTCTAATAACTTCCCTTTCAATATGTGTCCCAGGTACTTTGCCAAGAAAATGCAAGAAAGAATTGCTGGCAGTAAAACTACGAAACAGACCAAGCAAGCAGGAGCTGGAAGACAGGAACATTTTCCCAAGGAGGACAGATGAGGAAAGACAGGAAATCCGGCAGCAAATTGAAATGAAACTCTCAAAGTAAGTCTATCTAAAACCAAGAGACTTTCCTTTACAATGAAGCATCCTCTGAGTACTGTCAGATGAGACACTGTCACCCAGCTCCAAACCCATTTCCTCCAGTAAATCATCCCCAAATACACTTTAGCACACTTTCAGCTGTCAATCAGCCAGACACATGAAAAAAAAATTTTAAGTCCCTCCTCAGTGAGGGTTCCCTCGGTTTCAGTAGAAAACAAAGCAGAAGTCAACGCAGGAGACAAAACTCTCTCAAATCTTCCTGCAGTTCCACTGACATAAGATTTTGGAGTCCTCCAGAAAGCTAATGCTTTTCCAAAAATAATAATATAAGTTATGTATTAACTTGATTTTGCTTTGTTAGCACTGGCTGAATGTGAGGATAAAGGCTATGTTATAGTCGTGTAATTACTTGAGTAAAAGAAGGCTGCTGTGGGCATTGGTGGATTTGTTTCTGCTTTACAGAAGAAGCAAATTCAGCAGCAGTGCCCTCATATGAGTAAGGTGTTTGTGGAAGTCCAGATGCAGGGATGGTTTTTAACAGTAACCACGGCAACAGGGCAGTGCTATGAGAGATACAGCATTACTGTGGTGTGCAGCCTGAAGCAAAGATTTAAGGTAACTGTAAGGCTCAGACTGCACCATTTGTTTTCTCTGTGTGTTTTTTAAGAGCTACATTTGGATATCTGATAACATGAATATTTTAGATGAGACAAAGTGGATTGTTAAATAATCTGTGCTGTGCCTGCCCACACTGGGACAGTGAGCATTGCTCTCTGCCAAAATGCTTGGAATCAAATTGAGAAACAGGAACAGAAGTTCATTTTCAAGGCTTATTAAATATTAAATATCTCAAGCTTCTCCTGAAAGAAACATTTATTGATATTTAGACTAGCTCATTCATGTGAGTGCATTTGATTAAACTTTACCTCAGGGGACAGGGAATGAAAAGCACGCATATGGATCAGAGAACAAGTCCTAATGGACCAGAGTTCACGGAAGAAAACATCACTGCAATCACCACACTTGCCCTCAGCTAAGGAACAAGCTGCTGAATGAACACAGATGGGATTTTGGGTGAGCTATGAGATGCTCCTCCAATTCACCTTCCTTCTGTCTTGAAGTAATCCACAGCCAAAGGGAACAGTCCATTGTGCCAGTGACTGCACAAGACAGAGCAGATGACAGTCCTTGTCACAAAAAAATATACATTCCATACAAGTAGAAAATATCACACCACAATTTACATTAGTTGGTAGAGGCACAGGCAGAGCGAGTCACAGATGTGCCAGACCCATTGGCTTAGGAAGGAAAATGTCATGGATCTCGATTTGCTTCATCTTGACCTTGCAAGCCCTGTATATTTATTTTAGGGAAATATTTCACGCTGTTATCCAATATTGTTAATTCCAGTATTTTGGCCAGCCAATTGCTTGTGAAATGTCTTCATACGTCACGAACCTAATTTTATGGCTCTAAAATTCACAACGTGGTTTCCACACCACCACATCCCTAAAATTAAGTTGGACCATCACAAAGTATTCACTTGAGTGAGATGATTATCTCATACCAACCACACCTCACAGTGCTGAAATGCCTGGATTGTCACTTCTCTTCAATACAGCCTGACTTTTCTTAAGTGTGAAAGGTCTAATGGAATTGCAGCTTCAGGTGGTGTAACTACAAGCTTTCTCTTTTTCTTTTCATTTATCATTTAGCTTGCTTAATGATGATCCTGAAGGATTATTTTAAAGGAGGCATACCTGTAGTCTGGTGTTCGAGCAAGGACTTAAAAAGGAAACTGCTATACTGGTGAAGAAAAGGGCTGATCTTTACTAGAAGCTAGGAAATGTATTGTCTATAGGTAAACACTGTGAAAGAAGCCTCCATAGTGCCTGCTATGGTCTTCCACAGAAATCTGTAGTGCAGGGTCTTTGTCTCATTGGTAACGTTTAGAGCATGGCTAAAAGCCATCTTTGTTCCAAGTGCTGCAAGACAGACTTTCATTTAGCTCCTTCTTCCTGGAACGTGAAAGATTCAGCACATCTCGGGGAACAGATGGTAAAGATATTGCTGGAATACCAGGAATGGCAGAACAGATTGGAAGCAATCTCCCACACCACTTCCAGCACATATGTGCACTGGCAAAGTTCAGCTCAGCTCTTAACTCATCCACAAGAATAGAACAAACATGACCACGCAAACAAGTACAGGTGGTGGATGCATGTAGAAAAATATTTACACCAGGAAAAGAACAGAGATGTAAAAAAAAAAAAAAAAAGAAAGAAAAAAATGTAAAGGCCAAAGAGTCAAAGCCCTAGAGATACCCCTCTTGAGTTTCTGACTAGGTTTCACCCCACAAAACCCAGGCCATCCCAGAGCACAACATAGTGGTAGTGTGGAAATGGAACCACACCAGAGTGAAAATCCTGCAAGACATTGAGGTCTTGAAATCCATTAATTTTATGGGTACTTGTGCAGCATAAATTTTTTGTGACAACTTAGAAGTTTGGTGCTAAGCAATGGTCTGCTAAGAGTTCAGGTGTGAAGTACTACCTAGAAAATAGGATCCAATAGAAATGCCTGTTCTCTGTATGATTTTGCCACTACCTATGCAAATAAGAGCACACTGCTGCTGCTGCTGTCCTAATTAACTCCTGAATTACAGCGGTGGGACTTGCCAGCTCAGTGCTCAATCCACATGTACCATCAGGCTGCAGACCTGTAGGTTAGGACAAAGGAATAATGCCTGGGCAGATTACTGAGTAGTTATTTAATGGCTGTCTGCATCAGAATGGCAAATAAACAGGCAGTGGTTTTCAAGAGCAATATTTGTCCAGCATATTCGTAGGAATTTGAAAGTCTCTAGCTGTCTAGCAAATTACCCCACAGCTACCATAGCCTAGCTCTGTACTCTGGAGGGAAAGCTCAGTTGATGTATATAATGTGCAAAATATATCAAATAATAGTGTCTAAGTGACGTCCAAAATGGGAGACAAAAGAATAATATTTTCTCAGAACTGTATTTTTAAAATGGTTCTGGTTGGAACACATTTCAACAGTGTTTGTGACCCTACTGATAAAACAAACTTTTATATCGTGCTAAAGAGTGTTTATGCAGTCAAAGGTAAAATCTCTTTCTTCACTTTCCACTCATTCCATTGCAAAAGAGATCAAGGAATTCTGTTATATCTTTTGGTCCAGATTTTAACTTTACATCAGTGCACATCCACTGACTTCATACCTATTATTGACTGACAGCAGCTTGAGTACAGACTCAAGTATTCATTTCTGTGCATTGCTGTTTTTGAAAAGTGTATTGCTATATTTCATGCTGCAGCCAATTTGGTCTAACACTTGTTGCTGTGGAAACATGAACATTTCCCTCCTCCTCCTTCCAAAACGGCAATATTCAATATTCCATTTTCCCCAGATTTCCCTTTCCAGTAGTGTTTTCTCTTACTAATTCATGCATTCCCAATGCCCCAGGCTATGGTGTACACTTCCAATATTCTGCTGTGCATTAGAACACAGGACTCCCAACAGGTCTTGGTTCCCATTATTGTGTGTTTGGAGTGCAGATAATAAGCCCTCAGTGGAATTCAGTGAATTGAGAACTCTTTGTATCAAGAGGCAGAAAAGACATTTGCAAGTACAATTATTCACAATAACTGCTTTCTGCCTTACAGACTCACTCTGTTCTAGTAGGGGTTTAAGATGAAACATGGAGTAAGATAGTTGCTAGCTAGCCTGAAGAGCGACACAGGCAAAGGTTGTTTAATTAGATCTGGTATCTGATTGTTAAGAAAGTCGATGTTTGAACCACCTGGGTGAATGGTACTTCTCAAGTATGCCTTGTATAACCACAGTTAAAGACACTCTATTATTACTTAATGTTTCAATGAAAACATTTTCATCCTGGAAAAGATTATAATTTTCACTTCATATTCTGCTTCACCTTCCTGGATATTTGCATAACTAGGAATGATACATTAAACAGCACTGAAGGGACAACGGAGATAAGAATTCAGATACAGAAACGTGGGCATCAAAGGAGTCAAACAGGAACCAAAAGCTGAGCACCTAAAACTGATCTTTACCACACTGAAATTCTTGGCATGGGAATGTGGATCATGCTGGGGCAAGGTTTTTTTGAAAAGCAAAATGGAAAGGAGGTATCTTTATTCAATACCACATCTGGAAATCTGCAGTTCTACTGTTGCCCTGAGGTTCTTGGAAAGGTATTTTCAAGTTGACTTGCTCACAAACTGCAGGCATGGCTAAATCCACATTCAAATTAGAACCTGGTTTGTATGTCAGCCTCGCATAACAGAGTGTGAAGTTATCAGTGCTGTTGGAAACAGAATACCAAGAAAACAGCACTTGAGATTTGCAGCCTAAAAGCATAGACCATAGCAGTTACACAGAGCAATCATAAAGGAAATTTTTTTCCTATTGATGAAACAAAAGCTGTGCCCAGTGCCACTTTCCCACAGGAACATCTCAGTGCATCTTTCCTCACTGAAAAGGTATCAGCCCTCCAGAGAGTGAAATTCAGTTGGAACCTGAGCTGAATGCACAGAAATTTGCAGAATATTGTATTTGATTTTGACCATGGAGTACAAACTACTAGCAGCACTAATGCAGAAAAGTATTAAGTAGACACTGAACTGAGCCCAGTTTAGTGACTTGCCTAAATTCACCTAGAGATTATCAAGGGGTTTTTTTTGATGAAGCTCCAACTGTGCTCAAACGCCCACACGCTGAATTAGAAATCAGGGAACTGCCCCAATTTCAGAAGGCTGGGAAGACCTGACACACATTTATTCCAGAGACAGAAAGGCAAGGGCAGACACAAAGATCAGCTGCCACTGCTCATTAGCTGTGTGTAATTTAATGCATTTCGTTCCTACTCCGCAGAAATCATTCAGGTAACTTTGTCGCTGCTGCTAAAAATAAACGCAGTGAGCACAGTGTGGGCTGCTGCAAAAGCTTCAGCTCCTCGCATGAGACAGGAGCTA
This sequence comes from Calypte anna, assembly GCF_003957555.1. Classification (NCBI taxonomy): domain Eukaryota; kingdom Metazoa; phylum Chordata; class Aves; order Apodiformes; family Trochilidae; genus Calypte; species Calypte anna. The sequence goes on from NC_044265.1 coordinate 10,711,056, forward strand.
AATTTAGAGCTACGATCTAATTCTGGGTGTGTGTGTGTGAGCTGAGGGAGTCTCCCGTTTTCCTTGCTCAGCACTATGCTCACAGCAGGACAAGATACTGGCAGCAGGGACAGAGTTTGGGGGGGTGGGTGCTGTTGGAGATTTGCGTGTGGCTGCATTATTTTACTAACAGCTTGCACTATGCTTGAGTGTTTTTTACTCCTGGTATCTGGTGAGGATTTGGGGTTTTATTTTCTTTTTTATGTTTAGTCTCTTTTCATTATGGGCTTAGCTTCTCAGGCTACATGAAAAAAAATATTGTGGGGAATAAAGGGAAAGGACTGGGGGAAGTGTAAGTGATAATTGAGAGCTTCTGGAGCTGCCTCTAGGATTTAGATGTCTGCATCCCATAGGCAGTACTATTCCCCATGCTCTTCCTTGGTGGCATTCAGTGACACACAGCTGGAAACCCTGTTATTTACCCAGGGACTGACATCACTGTCCTTACAGTGAAATGGGCTGAGGTTTATTATCAGCTGTCAGAGTAACTCTGCAACAGGCATAGGAGGAAAGGGAGAAAGCTCAAGTTTTGTTCATGTCTCCAAACCATCAATCAGTTTAGCCTCCTGTTTGCAGGGCTTTTCAGATCCAAGGGAGCTGCAGTGCAGCTCAAAAACATGTATTAGAAGAGGTTCAAGTACATTTTTACCTGCCACACCTTGGCTACCCTGCTCTTTTTACTGCAGTCTAAAAAGCTCTTGGCAGAGGTAGCCCTTGTCCCCTTACAGGTATTGCACTTGCAAAACTAGAATGAACTTCACTAATCCAAACCCCTGGTCAGCAAGTAAGAAACCATGAGTGTGTGGTCATAGTGGACCCTCTGGATAGAGGCTCTTGAACCACTTTTGCTTGTTTGCTACAGCACACTGCATGCACATTTCATTATGGAACACTCAATCAAATCTGGGTAAGAGCCATCATCTGCAGCTGAACCAGAAAGACCAATTTGCTGTCTCAGACCAACATGTTTGGCAAGAATTTTTGAACACACTTGTTCATTTATAAAGGGCCACAACAGAGACATCTTAGTCCTGTATGTTATTTTGATTTGAACAATGTGCACATGACTCAAAACTGTTCTTGGTGCAGGTTTGTATCACTAAGGATTTAGCATCTACCTCCTGTTCAAAATGTTGGGTATTTACTTTATGCCAATATGAAGAAAGGTCATTACAGTTACTTCTGTCCCAGGACAAGAAAAAATTTCAGATTTCCAGGACACAGCTTATGAGAGAGTGTCTCCTGGGGAGTCACTAGCTCCTTGCACTGCTCTTGTACTTCCCCGGCTTCACTGCCAGGAATTCATAATAAAACGTTTTCCAGGCACTGTGAAGGCAAGGGCAGCAGGTCAGTGCACAGCAGGGAAGGGAAAAGCAGATCAGCAGGTAGGTGTAAATACAGACAGGAATATCCAGGGCTTTTTCTGGGACACAGGGTCAATTCCTCAAATAGGCTTTCTAGCATAAGTGGCACTAGCAAAACTGGAATTAAAAAAAAAAATAAAAAAAAAATCAGGGTTCAAAAATCTGTAATGTGTCACAAGAGAGCATAATTTCATAAATAAACTCACAGGAAAAATGCTAAAGCAAATGTGATAAGGAGAAAATATTTACGGGAAGAAATAGTGCACTTGTTTTGCCCTGTCAAACTGCCTACAGGAAGTAGCATGTGTTCAGGCTCAGATCCTCTCTCAGAAATTAGGCATCTACACGTGCCTGAAGATTTGGGCTCTAGCCCTGTAGACTGACAAGCAGTCATAAACCAAAATGGAAATATTCAGAAAGCTAATAATGCTCTGTAATCCTTCACTTTACATTGGATTATGATTTAGGTCCTTAAACTAATTTGGCTTTGCAGTACAAGTAATTACAGAAAACTGGCTTTAATTTAATTTGCAAAGCATAATTGATAGGGGCCAAAATAAGCTGCTCTGGTTGTCACAGCCATTTGTGCTTTCTTATGACAAAAACCTGACCAGAACAAGGTGCTGTAGCAGTTAGGAGCTCCTGATAAAGCAGAGGTTGAGCAGGGACTCAGGCATTTGCAGTGACAGCCCTCATGATTTGTGGGAATGGTTGCTGTATTACTGATATTATTTAGGATTTAGTTTGTTTTCTCTAAACCTGTTCATGAAACTCAGGGAAAATGTTTTATGCTCTTAAAACCAAGCACTTTGCTCACTGTAGGTGAAGCACAAGCAAAACAGAATGGACAGTGTGTATCAGAAAGACTATGAACTGGTAGAAACAAAATCTCAGCTAGAAGGATTTTTTTTGCATGTTTTTCAATTTTAATGTAACCAATTCCAGACTTGCCACTCAAAAGCAACTAAGAAAAAAAGAGATGGGAGAAGGTGGGGGTGTAGTTTTGGTGTTGTGTTGGCTTTCCCCTACCCTCCTTTCAAACCTGACCAAGTTTGTTTGCAGCCTAGATAAAAGTTTCATCATAATGGTTGCTGTGAATTGCCAGTAGAATACCTAAGTGGATAGAATTAATTTCTCCCACAAAATTTGTAGTGTGGCTTTTTGTTTGGGAAAAGAAATAGGCAATTCTTTCTCAGTGTGTGGTGCCACATTTGCACACACCATACCTGCAGGGCATGACTCCTACCACAGCAGTTTGTTATCACTGATTTGTGGGACAGTGTTGTCAGATGAGTCATCTGCACCTTTGTGTGAAGAGCTCAAGCTCGTTTTTGGGCTCTCTTCCAAGAACTGGTTCACCACATGTGATCCAAGGCAATCAATACAGTGCAGTTGATTGCCCTCCAAATACTCTCAGGGTTACTACAGTTTCCTCCTCTTGTGGCTCTAAGCACAACTTCTACAGCCTTGATCATTCAAGACCTTAATTCCTCCCAGGAATTAAGCCTCCCAGGTTTAGGCTTGCTACTTTCTTATAAATAAATAAATAAAAGTAATAATAAAAAAAGTCTGTCAGAGTTTCTGCCTTTTTGTATCTTAGAGAAGGCGAAGTGGATCAAAAATGAAGGAAACAAATACTTAGAAAATAGGGAGGTAGGAAGAATTGTAAACAGGTCAGAACAGAAGGTCATCGTTTTAATCAAACAGCTCTTAATAAATATTGTACAGTCATATAAATTATTAAAATGTAGCTCTAGCTAAACCTTTTTGATTCTGTTGCCTGTGCCTCCCTAGCAAGCTACAACTGAATTATCAGGTCTTGCGGGGGTTTTCCTGTTTACGTGTGTAACTTAGGAGCTTCTTGGGTCAAACAGAGCACTGTAAGTTTCCTTCAGTATCTGTTTTTCAGGATAATTAAATCATCTAAGTGGCCAGCACACTTCCTTGAACTCTCCAGACTCTGTAGAGTGGGGGTTTTCCCGGAAAAAGCTCCCATTTTGTATCTTTTCCTACAGCTGTTAGATGTAACACACCAAAACACAAAAAAAGGACCCCCAGAATTAGTAAGACAAGTTCGAGTATGTATCCAGTGAAATGTAAAAGAAACACCTTTGGAAGCTGAAGACCTTCTGTTGAAAGTCTACTTATGCAGTGGATTGTGTCAAGACAATTAAGAAACAGGTTACTTCAATCTAACAAGTCCCTTGTTCAAAGATGTGAGAGTTTTTTGTTTTCTTAAAATTATACAAAATACTACAAACACTGGAATAAAACCAGGAATGCCTTGTTGTTGGAAAAAAAAGCCCTCTAAATCAAAATTATATGACTCACAGATGAACAGCCTTTGTCATTTGCTTGAGATGATCATATTCATTAAGCTAATTAAATTCTGAATGAATTAATACTTCATTAGTTTTTCAGAAATCATGTTAAAAAACTATAAAGAGATGGAATCACAACAGTCTTTCCAGATAGCAGCTGGTCTATTGCAAGGAGATCAGGCTAATTTGAGGGTGTCTGCAAAAGCCATATTCTAGCCAGGCTACACGGCAGCCTTTTTATTATAATTATCACAGGGTGTGGCTACAGTACTTCCAAGTACCACACAATATGGAAAGGGGGTGGTGGTGTAAAAAAAACCAACAGTATGAACGTGGTAAGGAAATTATATTTATAGGGATCACACAGTTTAGTTTCAAGAAATCGTTTGGCAGACTTTTTACAACATAAACGAAAAAGCAGAGAATGATAGATATGTGGAAACACCAAGCTTAGATCTACAAGGATGGTTGGAGCAGAAAGCTCGGAGTTAGCAGGGATGTTCTTGTGGACTGGAGGCCCAGCACTCAAATACAGCATTGCCTGTAAGTGTCTGCATCAGCTGCAGTGAAAAAGCCATGCTACAGAAGCCTAGAAAAGCAGTGTTTGCTGGAGGTCATTTGGAGAGAGCCTGTTCTAGCTTTGAAGAAGCCACTGCCACCTCACATTGCTCTGCTTAGCCCCCCCATCATAGCAGTCACACAGCAGCCCAGTTTAAAAGCAAACAGAATTGCTAAAATACCATTTGAAGTGGGGACTGAATAAATCCTTGGAGGCTTTGCAAGTCTGGTTTTCCAGACAAGACATTTTGTAACATGTTCCTATTCTGTACCCCGGAGAGAACCATATAGACCAGCTTTGCAGAGCACTATGAGATCTGCCAGTGAAATAACTACAAAATAGATGATTATTCCTGTCACTGGGACTAAGGGACTCACGCTCTCCAGAGTGCTTGAGCCACTGAGTTGCCAATGGAATTTCTCACTACATTTTGCATGCTGGTAGCAGGAACATGCTTCACATTAAAAAACCAACATAACCTCAAGAGAAATTTTGAAAAAACCCAGATTTAAATAAAATAAATGGGAATGCAGTAAAGCAGCAGGATTCAGAACATACTGTGGGCAAAGGATGCGTGTCCCTGGCCAGCTTTGGTTAGTGACAGTATGCAGGCAAGCTGTTGGTCTAGCTCCGTGCTGAAAAATGCTGGGCTAACAATAGCATACAGGAGAGAAATAGAAAATAGTCCAACAGATGGTGACACGCTATCTGAAGGCAGGGATATCCCATCCTTTCAGAGATGCTATGTGGGCGACTGACAGGAGAAAACTAGAAAGTACTTGCAATGCCAGGGAGAACGTTTCTAGAGAGATCCCTGCAATGTGAGAGCAGGTGTGCAGTCACACATATGGTCCCAGCAGGGACTGTCTACCCTAGAGACATTTGCAACTTTAAGAACCATTATCATTTAGGTTTTTTTTTTTTCTTTAGGGATTAGGCAAAGCCCAAGGAATGCTTCATTTTCTTTGATTTACTTCAGTGATTAAGAAAGCTATCCCTTGGCATAAAGCCTGACATTACAAGCAGTTTACAGAATGCAATGGCACACCCCACTCATGTTGGGGGTGATACCACCAGCTCTGGATAAATCTTTGCTGTTGCTTTACACAACACCCTGCAGTGGTAAATATGCCTGCAGATGTTTATGTGTCACTTCAAACTCTGCAGATTGCTGAAGAGTCCTTAATAAACAATACAGGTTACAGGGAACAGTGAACTACATTCTCCAGAGCTTGCACTGCATGGGGAAATCCTCAGCAGCTGTCAGGAGTGGCCATTTTGCACTAAATGAGGGAGTGGAAGAGAATTTATGTATAGTCAGCAGCATAGGCTGACAAGCTGTGCATACCAATATTTCTTTGTCTGCTCTCTGCAAATCTAGCTGTGGTTTCTTCCAGTGACCCAAATCCCACAGTTGTAGATCACAGTGGCATCTGTTGGTAAGGCCAACTCTTCATAGGCTTTGTGAGCAGTTGCAACAGTGTTATCCTAGCTGAATTCAGGGTGTTCTGAGACAGATCCATCCATGTACAATATTTCTATTTGATATACTTCGAAACACAGCTAGTGCTACAGTCCAAACTGACATGTCTTTCTCTGCCCATGTTCCCTCTGGCTGTGGTGGCTGAAATCCCATTGCTGGCTGCCCAGCAAGTTGAGCCATGAGCCTGCAGACACTTTGTTTGTTAAAGGGCTCAAGGGTGCTGGCAACCCAGCCTCAGTCTCCTTGGAGGAGATCAATACAAGCATTGTAAGTAGGCACTGTTTATACACTGAAGTTGAGATTTAACTTCTTTTCTCTTTCCAGTCACCCAGGACTATGCAACTGTTCCACTAGGAGTCTTTTTTGGAAAAATCTCAGTCCTTACCACTGCACCAAGATGTGCTTCTGATGTCTTAGTGATTGACTTGCAGACTCCCTCTGTTCCTCAAGCAGTTACTATCAGGGCTGATTTCAGTATTACTTCATAATCCCTTTTGTTTGCTTTTCCTGAATCATTAGACCCACAGTGTGCTCATTTTGCCCAGATCTAATACATAACATTTTTTACATATCATAGAAATCATATTACTCAGTTGTTTTTTGTGGAAACATGGGGCTTGAGTTTTACTCTCCTGCTTCAGAGGAAAAAAAAAAAAAAAAAAAAAAAAGGGAAAAAAAAGCTATTGCTTCGCAATGAAATATTATTCACCATTTTCAGTGACCTGCACAGTGTGACCTAGATCATAACAAGGATGTGGTTTCAATTGGCAGACCCTTCAAAATACTTTTAAATACACAGCCTTGAGACCCCCTGGCCTTCAGCAGAGTTGCACTGGGAGTCTGAACTACTTGCACTGTTGTTTGAAGAACATGTTCTTTCAGCAGTTTTTCTTGCCGAGCTATTTTTAGCTTGAATGTACTCCCTGAACCCTTTCCCTGCCCAGCTGCAAGACAAAGCAGAAGGAAAAGTGGTAGTGCACCTCACACTGACATTGCTACCAAAAGAATCACTCAGCAAACTACTTGGAGCATGTCCCTGGCTACATAATCAGTTGTGCTCTTGTCACCCTAATAACTAAATATTGTAATTCTATTACAAACAGGACAGATCTTCTGTGTAGCAGCTCAGTTAAACCACAGAGGGGGGCAGCAGATGAGAGAAGAGAAAGCTACTGTTCTGAAATAAGCATTTACACTCAAATATAGTATATTAGGTCTTGTATATTAAAAGACAGATCAACTGAAAATTAAAACCTTTATGTAACTTTGGTCCTGGAATGTGCTACAGCATTGTCCAAGAGTCTTTAACTGCATCTTGACAGAGTTATGAAAACAAAAGCCTCCTGAAGCTGATAGAAGGATGCTCAGCATCTTCACTGAACTTTACAGCAGGGCTCTGAACTGAGACATGTTTTGCTCTCCAGCTGTCTGGTCTTTTGTCCTCACACACTGAGAAAACTATGAAACCAAAGGTGAAATGCAGTGAGGCTTTCACAGGTGCTGAAAACAGTGATTACTCTAAAGCCTTCTCCATCTGAATCCTCTCACATAATTAGATAGTAGCATCCTTGGTGTATTTCAGCCCACACAGTGCTTATCAGCAAACTTGTGACAAGTATGTAGGTTGTTCTGGGATGGTGGGTTATGGTGTAAGGGTCACATGGGAAAGTACATGATTTGTATGACAACTGAAATCTGAACTGCTCATTGCAGCATTTCTATTATAGAAATCAGAATGATAGACAACTGTAATTGCCTGGGAGATGAGTGACAACATAACTAACTGAACTCTTGCTGATTTACAGCCTTGAAAACCCAGACAGAACTAAAGGACAAACAAATGAGTACAATATGCAATTAAGGCAACATCTACAGCCACTGCATTTATCCAGTATCTCCTACTGGACACCCAAAGCCAGTTCCATTATTTGTATGCAGAAAGTAGCTTACAAATGAACAGACAGAAATTTTGAATAATGTTAAAGAAGTAAAGTTTTTGCAAACAACTTGCAGAACCTACCATGCCAGCTCACCCTTTCATACTGCTGTTTAGCCTTCCAAAAATCAGAGTGGCAGCAACTACTCATATGCTGTTATGGGAAGTGCTGGCTCATGACTCACCTACCACATTTGACATGCTCCAGAATTACCTTGAGGTAAAACCTAATTTATTCCTCAGTGTCTGCCTTCTAATTTTGTAAACTGTGGAAGGCAACTGCCTCCTACCAAGAATTTACTATTACCCATAATTGTACTTTGCAGGCAGTACTGCACTGCCACAGTGCAGCGTGTGGGTGACTCAAAGTCCTGGCACACATCCTCTTCACAGCCACTTATGGGAAAGATGAAAATAAACTTCTTGTTCAATTGAACATGATGTTCTGATAATAGAGATGCCAATTTAAGAGGCAGAGCCTTTGTCTCCTGATGGGCAGCAGACACAAGCTGCTTTATGAGAAGCAAGTTCAGGGCACTCCCATTTCTCTTCCTTTTGCCTTGAGCTCTCTTGTGAGAGGGATCCTCCCCGCTGCCTCCCTCCCAACTCCATCTGCAAACCTACCTGTCATGAGAGACAATCAATGTAATTGCCACTGGATACAGCTGATTTACTGAAGGCTGAATTGATTGCTTACTTGTCAGTCCAGAGTCAACAGGCACCTGCACGTGTCCAAGTTTACCCAGTCTACTTCGCCCTTTGTAAGAGATTATCAGAATCACATGGATCGTACTAAGAAGCAGAAAAAGGATTCTAAAGTATGGGTTTTGGCTTCAGCTACAAATCTGAAAGAGATCAAGTTCCTTGATAATCATACATACCATATCTGTGCAAGAGACTCCATGCAAAAATACATTTGGGAAATAAAGAAGCACATTTTGGGGACAGATAAGATATGCCACGTACAAAGAATGCAAGCTTTTTGCAGTAGATTCTGCTGAGTGCTTGCTAGGGTCTGCTAGGCATAGGAGCTAGATAGGACAGACTGAAATACAGGAAGTCAGCATAGCCCCAAGTGCATACAGGTGGGCTGTACCTGTTCCCAATCTGTCTCGTCAGTTATTCTGTGCCCATACCTGCAAGCCCACAGCTTGCTGTGGCTTTGTGAGAGGCAGTTCCCACAACGGACAAAGCAGACACTGCTAAGACTAACAAAGAGAACAGAGAACCTGGCAGTGTCTCATGCTTGTGGGACATATTGATGCATTGCCCATCTGATAGCAGACCCTGGGATCCTAGTGACACATGCAAATCCTTGGACTGCTGAGGGTTCTGAGTCACCTGTACCAGTCCAATACCATCAGCCTTGGTGCAATGCTGGTCCCAAGACATTAATGCCCTTCAATGTGAAGGAGACAACCTGGCTGTGTGAAGTAAATATTGATGTATTGATCAGCAGTCACAGGCACATGTACAAGTCACTGGGCTCACAAACATGTGACCTTGCCCCAGAGGGGAAGAGCAATTAGTGGTTTTCCTGTCAAAGGCAAATCTAGCTTCTGCACTTGTGCATGTGGCAAACATCTTAGTTAACAGGACCTCAAACCAGACTCCTGTGGTGGAGGGCTGCAAGCCCACTCCACCAGCCCAGCCCAAAGAAACTTCCCCACCCACGGGGCTGGTAGGGACAGTACTCATTATCTCCCTGGGCAGCCTGTTTTGCTACAATTAGGCACTGCACACCTACGTCAAGGGAAACAGCCAGCCAGACATAGATTTATTGCCCCTCTTAGAGCCAGCATGGAGCACTCATGAAGGCCACAGGATTTCCATGTGCACATCCCATGGAGAAAACAAATACCCTGAGGCTATGTGCAGACTCTCCACATCCAGGGTACTTTGAGACCAAGAGTGCACATGACCACACCTGCAGGTTGTTCTCTGGGCAAAACACAGCCAGCTGAGCAACACCTGCAATAACCTCCTCCTCTCACCCTCAAGACATGGGAGCAGGCAAAATCTTTGGCTTATGAGAGATGGAAATACATAAATTTATCCAATTATCATTCCAAATCCATATTACTGGATAAGACATTTTAATGGTAATCTGAAAGTATCCCAGAATACCCTATAAACTTCTAACAGCTAAAGAACAATTACTGCTTGAAGTCTTATGGTCACTTAGCACAGAACAATAACACAAACTTTGTTATTTTTGTGAACTTCAGAACCAACTGTGTGGTGCTGTGTGTTGCCCGCCACCGCTGCCACCGCCTGCCCACCCCCCACCACCCCCACCACCCCCAGTTTATGGAAATTGCTTCAGCATTTTGAAAAATTATTCCTATTTTGGCCTCTATCAAAAGTTGTATCATCTCTGACGCACATACAGCACACTCTCTGAGCTGTGTTCAAATATCACTTGCAGGGAAGCAACACTGATGCCTCCTGTTCTGCCTCGTTTCCCTGAGGCAGCTGCAGTGACCTCGACTGAGGCACTGCTGATTCAGCTCTGCTTACTTCTGTCCTTGGCATCCCTTGGCTTAAGCTAATGTGGAAGCAGATTCCTTGACCAGATACTCTTGAGACCATCAGACAGAAACTGTCCACACATTTACTGCTCTGGAGAAGTTTGGACAGAGATGGGACTTGCCTGAAAGTTACTTGAGAGTTTTCAAGGCTGACCCAGTCATGGCTCTGGAGGCACCACCAGAGCACCTCAGCAGGGCTGAGGTGTCTGCCTCAACAGACAGTCCAAAAATACACAAACTTAGATTTTAATACAACCCAAGAACAGAACAACATTAATTGGATGCTTTTTCCAAATGCAGGAGATAGGTATCTAAGTTGAAGTCAACAGCAAAGAAACAATTACTATGCCACAACAAAAGTGGTGCTCTTAGTGCTCCCAGTGGAGTTTACAGCCACCTCCCTGAGGTAAATTCCACAAGTCTGCAAGTCCACAGGTAAATATACAATAGAAACAGAAAATACAGGACTTACCCAAATGCATCCACGTCAGCATTGCAGCAGTGCTAGAGCTTCATGCCCACCTCAGATCCTCAATGGCTCCTTAAAGAGCTGCTGAGCAATATGGGACTGCCAGGGTGCAGGCTAGCCCAGGGGGGAGCCCTGCAACTACCCACACCCAGGTGCAGGTACTTTGCTGAACCCACGGTAAACGAGCCAATTCTGCTTCAAAATGGCCTGCAGCTCTGTGGTACAAAATCCTCCCTGTGCAAACCTTGTGGAAGTCCTTCACAGTCTGCTGAGGGTTCAGTTTGCAGCCTCCATAGAAGTTTCTTTATGGTAGGTGCCCGCTTCATTCTCCAGGCTCACACATGGGCTCCTCTGCTGCAATGTAGTTTGCTGATAATCATTATACTGCTGGAATTTATTTTCTTTAAACTTCAGAGATCTGAGCAACCCCTCTCTGGAGCCTTTGTTCCTCAGTACCTGCTTCTCAGCCTCCACTCCCCAACAAGGGTGTGAGGAGAGCCAGCTGCCTCTTCCAGGTTTCCCTGAGGCGCGAGGGTGTTTCCGAGGCCGTGGTGGGCCTTCCACAAGGCTGGACGTCTTCTTTATGAGGAAAAAACATCAAGTTCAATGCACAGGGAATGTTTTCTGGTTCTGTCAGTGGCAGTATTTCATATTTCAACAGCTTAGGAGCAAAAAAAGAAAAAACTAACAAGAAATAAATATGCAAAACAGAACACTTGTTGCTTGGGAAGGCCCACGTGGACCCATGGTTCCAGGAGAACAGTTCTTCAAAGCCCAGGCAGAAGCTCATCTGAAACAATTTCCTCCTTAGGCTTCTTCATGAGGAACATGCTTTTCAGATAGTGTTAACCTGCAGCTTCCCTTGCACTGTGCTGAGCAGCTGACCTGGTAGCCCTCAGAAAGGTCTCTGTACTTATCTCGCTCCAAGCCTGTCTGTAGGTGAGTTTGGAAGGAAGCCAGTGGTATCAAGGTGGACTCTGAGTCTCCCTCTGAGGAATCAAAGTCCACCTGGGGCTGCTTAGACCCCCTTGGGGGAATGAAGCCCCATCCTCCCAAGGCAGCTGAGAGTCTCAGACAAGATGAGCTCTGGCAGCGGGCACGCTCCTCTCCAGACCTGGGAAAGACCCAGCCAGGCTGAGCTCAGGGCTGCGGCCCCTCATCGCAATCAGCAGCCCCACCCGGAGTTCCCTCACTTCCACTCAACTCCCAGCAGAGCTGTTGTAGTGGAGAAAGCAAAGGAAAGGGGTTTCTGGGCAAAGAGGCTTCTCCTGAACAGAAAAATACACTGGAAACAAAATGTCTCTAGACTTTGGAAGCAAAAACATCTGCAGTGTTGACGCTTCTCATCATTAGATTGTGACTCTCACTGTATTTTTTGCTTTCACATTATCCCCAGCTTCCCAAAATCCTGATGGAATTTTATTTTGAACAAAAATCCACTTCCAGTTTTGTGACTATGACAAAAATCTTACAAGCATGATCCATATCTCTGAAAAACTCAGAAAAAAAAAATTACAATGTCCTTCTCTCACATAAATATGCACATTTATTCCTGCACCTTTTCCTCCTCTTGTGGGTAAACCTGAGGGTGGGCACAGAAATATGTTGCCTCTGGGCACCTACTGTGTATTTATCAAAGCCAAAGTCAAACAGAGCTTTAACATAGTAACTGTGATACATACTGTAACTACATAAATGTAAATATACAGACCCTTCTGTATATACACACACACAAATGCATTCTCGTACTCTGTTAGTAATTGCTGTTGGGCTTTTAATCCCCCAGTTTAAAAGAGGCCTCTGAAATCTAATGTACAGATCCTGGGAGAATATATACCTTGCATGGAGAGATGTAATTAGGAATGGCTTGAATGAGAGGCATGAGAGCAGCAGGTCATTTGTAGATAACCTGTCCAAGTAAGTCATTCTTTCCTGATTTATATTATAAAATACACATTGATCTCTATCAAACAAAAGCTAGCCTGAGTTGTATCATTTCTGAGACATAGAGGGAAATGAGTGAGGCCAGAGGAGTCCAAGGTTAGCAGGAATCAAAAATACCCATTTAAAGCCTTTAGTAAGGCATTTCTGCATCATCCTTGTTTCAGTATCTGACTTATTACTACAAAGAGAAATCCAGAGATGGGGAAAAAAAATTAGGTAGCAAGAATGAAGTTAGGCTGTAAATGTTTCTAAGCACTAGAGCGTATTGTTTTCTGTAGGTGTGAATCTGGTGTAGTAGTTGTGATGCATTCCTGTTGCTAAAGATGAAAGCTTTCCTAGTGATCTCAGGAAAATTATTTGAAAACAGATGAGGACTTGTACTCATATTATGTGCTCTTGGTCTCATGAAATATAAATACACAGCATCTTTTGAAGGTATATTTGTAAGGCTTACAAAAAAAAAAATGGAATTAGGTACTTTTAATGTTTCTTTACAGTCTGTTAACAGCTACTTCATTTTTTCATTTCTTGTAAGTTTGATAAAATGTAGATCTTGTTATAGCATCACTTGATAATAATTCTGTGATTTGCTTACACAGTAGAGAGATAACTAATGCAATAGTGGTTTGCAGTGTATTCCCTGCTCTGGGTATTTCTTTGTGTCTGGAACTTCATCTCTGGCTTGGCAACATCTGCAGGAGAGGAGACAATGAGAATCCTTCACGTTGCCAGAACACAGGCCAGAAAGCATCATAAAATCTCTGTGATCTGCTTGCTGGATTATTACTTGAAAGCTAGCAAATGCAGCATGTGTGTGTGTGTGTGTGTGTGTGTGTGTGTGTGCCTAGGGGAGGGGTTCCATTACCTGAGATTCTCTGCAGATATAAGCAGTGTCTCAGGGGGAAGTCTCATTCAGTATGCAGAATAAAATCACTATGGCACTGATCATATGATTTGAAGACTCAATCCCGAAGCAGCACTACTGAAAAGGGGAGGTGAAACAGAGTAAGACACTCTGTTCAGACAGCATGAGGCTGTGAACAGCACACGAATTTTATTCAGCAGGCAGGAGGAGAGCTGCTGGATTGGTCTGTGAGGCGGGGAGTCAGGAAACCACAGGAAAGCTTCATTTCTGGCAAGTCTGCATTTTGTCAGGATGCACCACTGGTGCTACTAGAAAAAAGGAAGCCCGCTGCTATGTGATACTTGAAGGCAGAGGCAGTGATAGCTATCAAAGATCACTGTGAAACTCATTTGATAACCGCCTTAAACAACCTCTTGAGAGTGAATTTAACTGTTGGAGAGCACTGTTTCCAAGTGACTGGAAAGTATGATGAAAAGGATGCAGGTTCTGAGGAAGCATTTCACTGACAGCAGAGCAAACTAGAGAACTTCCACCTGCATTGCTGACATTCAGGAAAAGAAAAGAAGAAAGCATTGTGTTGCCGGGATTGTTGTATTCTTCCTGACACCTGAAGAGGGATTTTGTCCCCTCCCTGAGGAAAACACCAACCAGATCTCAGACTGCAGACTTTCCAAAGAACAGGCATGGTACAAAATGTGATCTTGGTGTTTTTTCGCAGGCGACTCAGCCAAAGACCTGCAGTTGAGGAGCTAGAAAGAAGAAATATTCTTAAACGTGAGTATTTTTTCCCTAATGTATTTCCTATGCATTTGTTGACACCAGCAACTGCATTTCTAGAACACATTATTTTTTAATAGGCCAATTAAATGAAATTATTTTCTGTGACTAAACCTTTTAATTCTTCACATGTGCTGGGTTTCAAACACTGCAGGAGTCAGAATTTACACTTTGATAAAGCCATGCAGTTTGGTACAGAAAAGAATGACTTTTTCAAATTCAGGCTTCTAACTGGATTTTCACTCTGATTACACTGGTCCAGATGTCTAAGTAGGGAACACAATCTAAGTGTCACACTGTGCAATGAGAATTGGGACTGTCATTTTTCAAGATGTGGACTGTCATGGCAAACTGCACTGAACACTACCAAGGCTTAAGAGGAATGGAGAGAGCATCCTGCAGAGGTGTGACCCTCCTACCAAGTACATTCAGTCATATCATTAGAGACTTTCCTGAAAACAAAACAAAGCTCATTCTGAGATAAAGGAGTTATTAGGGGGACAGTTCCAGGCCTGTTACAGATGCTGACACAAGGAAATGTTCTCAACATCTCTCAGATAAACACGAGGCAGAAACTTGCAAGTATTTTCCTAGATTGGTGTTCTGACCTGTGGATCAAACAAGTGATGAATCTAATCCCTTTCCTTACATGTGCTGGGAAAGGTGAGAGAGAGCTTTGAAATAGTCTACATTATGAGTGCCAGACAAGAGAAAGGGGAAAGCCATCTGCTTGAAAGGGAAGTACATTACTTCTGTTATTTTTATGGTCTATCTAGTGTTGAAAGATAGAAAGCAGAAATACTGTGAACAATAGTTTGTTTCTCATTAAACAAGCATAAAACATAAAGCCATATAGGTTTATGTCATACAAGCAATGCTGCCTATGCTTTTTATATTTAATTCATATTTAATTATTAGTATGATTGGATTCTGCTATGGAAAAAAGTTATCTACTTATTGTAATCTGAACTTTAATATCTCAGAACTTTCTTAAGAGTTCATAGAAAAAAAAACTTATGGTCTTGCCATTGAAGTTGCTGAGGATTTTATATCATATTTAACCCCCAAACATTCCATAGTCAGCTTACATTTATTGGTATTTTCAGTACTGTTTCAATGTGCACATCACACCTGGTAAAGTTAAATGTATCTGACATGCATAGCTAAATGAGAAACAGGATACATTCCTTGCAAATGTGAATGGATGAAGTTGGCCCAACTTCACTTGGTATCTACCATAAGAGACAAGAAAAAGCATTGACCCAAGATTCTGAAATATGTGGGACCAGATTTTCAAGAGTCAGTATCCAAGATCTCTGAAAATCTGTTTCTTTGCATTTTTTCCTAGCTACAGAAGAGCTGATCTCTACTGAAAAAAATCTGTTCCTTTATGTTTACTTTTTGAAGTGTGCTGGTTACATCCTTAATCTGGGTTAAACTGACCAGCTTTAATAATAAAAAAGTTTGAATACATTCATATAATGAGCTTAGAGAGAGATAAAGCAGAAAGAAGATAAAGAAGAATTAAAGACATTTCCTGGATGCCAGCTAAAATACTGGTCTAGATTTGTATCTCATTTAAAGAGCTCCCACCAGGGAGAAAAATGATTTACTTCAGTTCAGTTGCTCAGGCTTTATACAAGTTCAGCTTAGATCAGAATCACTTCTGTTTTATTTACCTCTTCCACTATATAAAAAGCTTCAATGCCCTTCAGTGAAATCACTACAACCTCCTCAGGTAATAGGGCAATTACAGTTTAGTCTTATGGCTCCTTACATCTTTGATGCTTATAATCCATACTGCTAACAGAAGCAGTGCTACCCCCAAAACTGTTTTAAGAACTAATAATTCACATTGGTACAACTCTGTCAGAATAAGAAGCATGTTGGAAGTGCCTAAGTGCAACTACTATGTTACTTTAAAACAAATCTTGGTAAGATTAAAAAAAATGACATCTCTCTTAGGGAAATGTGTCTGAGATAAAAGTAATACTTAAAACGCAAACTTATAGCCAATACTTCCTTACAATTTTGTTGATCTTCTAAGTCCTTTACTTTTACCACAGAAAACACTGATTTACCACAAAGCCTGAAAAGCATTTTGAACTAAAATCACAGCCCAGGTGTTCCCATGTGTTCTTCCTGTATTCATCAGAAAGCTGACATTCAGGCAGAGTCTCTCTCACACGTACAATCCCCAGTTCATTCTTAACACCAGGAATCATTTTGGTGTCGTGCACAGCTAAGAGTTCCCTGAATAACTCACAGAGCAGCAAAATGAACACAGTACTGCACATGCCACTTCAGAACTGGGAGTGTCTCTTCTGGCATTTACTAAACCAGCCCTTGCTAATGAATGGATTTATGTGTAGGCAGAGTGGCACTGATGGGGAAACCTCTCTGGTTTGTCTCTAATAATGCCTGAGTTTTGTAATGCCCTTGCTATGCCCTGCCCTTGTAATGCCCATCCCCTATCAAATCTTGGTTTATTCTTTTATAAAAGAACTATCTCTTGAAGCTGGGAACAACCACTGCTTTTGAAAGAATGTCTCAGAGAAATGGGTCACATGTTTAAGAAATTTGGAAAAGTATTTGCTGATCATAGTCGTATCTTAAAAAGTCACTACACCACAATAAACATAGATAGGAATATCTACTTTTAAAAGAATGATGTAAAGCTGAACGAAGAATAGTAGCAAATCTCTACATCTCAGAATTCACTTTGCTTTTTAAAGGCTGTTCTATTTTAAACATTCCAGACTAAAATAGCTGCTCATCTCTCACAGAGCACTAATTTTAGCTGTCCTTTTCTCTTTTAAATTTGCATGTCTTGCCACCCCTGAACTGTAGTATAGCATATTAGAGCATTGTAGATTATTTTAATTTACATTTGTACTGTAGCCAGTTGTGTTTATGCACTACAATGTTATTTTAAATAGCTGCTTATGACTGAATTTCAGTGCAATATAATGAGCCTAAAAATAAGGGAGAAGTCTACTTGATTAGTAAAAATATAATTTTGGAAACTCATCTTCAGTGCTAGTGTCTTCTTGAGATAAATTGAAAATTATGCGTGTGCTTTAACACTGGAAATACCTTATGCCAGTGGTATTGCTAAACTTCACAGTAGGAGCAACAGAATTCCAAAATGGTTAAATATTTTTCTGTCTTCAGCTTTGTTCAGGTCACAGGCTTACACCTTGATTTAGTAGCAGATAGTACCAGGAATAGAAACACCATTAACTTGTTTCCCAAGGCAAAGGATTTATTTCACAGTGTTACAGCACTCTGGTCTATTTTTAGATCCTAGTGTGTAGGAGTTACCAGGGCTTGAATGTTAATAGGCAGAGCACACAAAAGCAAGCTGGCTTAGGTTGGAATGGAACCTTACAAAAGAAAGCCCTGGGAGGATAAGGAGGTTCTAATGTCAGAGGCACATCCTCAATGGCAGAAGAAAAAAGCATACAACTCAGAGAGAAGTACAGTGGCACTGTGACCATTTCAAGATGCAGTGTGGCAATAAGGATATACAGGAAAAAACATTTTCCCTGAAGCTGCTGCAATAAATCTTTCCAGCATCTAGCAGCAATGAGCATCTCCAGCAATATGGACAATAAAAAATTACAATTAACTATAGAATATTGTGGTTTTCCCTTCTAAAGCTTATACAATTTGAGAGTTGGCTGCTGTTGTTTTATTAAATAAATCTCCTGGGAAGTGGAGTTAGAGCACAGGAAAAGCTGACATTGGCATAAGTACATTGTCCTTACAGAGAGATACCTATACAATAGGGAACCAGAGAGATGTTCTTAACTAACAAAACCAACAGCTAAGTCACAACCACTAAGTTTTCTGTGACCTAATTTTTGTTGTCTGGAACTATGGAAACTACCAATCCCCCTTATGAGGGAAGTAAACTTTTTCTTATATATTCTCCACAGAAAGAAATGATCAAACAGAACAGGAAGAAAGAAGGGAAATCAAACAGAGACTGACAAGAAAGGTAAATCTTGCAATACCTCCTGTTAGTTTTTAGAGATTTATCAAAGCCAACATAACATCATCCTGTCATGGTCATTGTTAAACAAAACCTCCCTTATTATATATCCTGCTCAGCAGTGTCTGAATATGAATTATAAAAATATCTACCTCATTTCAGCTACATGAGACAAGAGAATACTCACAAATAAACTTTAAATTAGAAAAGGGACATTTCCTTGCACACTGTGTATTTTGCAACAACTGTATTGCTAGAGAAGGGCTGCTTCATTCTTTGTAGTAATGAGAGCTGATCCCTGCTGAGCACTAGGTGTGCTCCCACAGGAAATTTCTCTTTGCTTTTAAGGTATTGTCCAAATGCAAATTATGTAATAGTGCTGTTCCTAGGAATCTTTATGGGTATTACAAGACAAATTTGTCAATAGCTTGTTAAAGCCAAACTGAAATTCTTATGAGTTCAGTCTAGAAAACCTTACACAGACTGTAGTAGAAAACCCCTACTGCACATAGATCATACAGATTATAATAAATTCCTTATTCCTTTACACATTATAAACACATTTTACCAATATCCAGGTTAAAATATTGTCCTCTCTTTTCCATAAAGCCACTGTGATGTAACCCACAACTTTATTTAAAACCTTTATTACTCTCCTAACAATGCTCTCAAGGACTGAATATTTCCTTGGAATTTCCACGTGTTGATTTATTTTTTTTTTCCATATGCAGAAATGCACACTACAGTAAGAGGAGAAGCAGAAAATGCTGCATAAGTTACTATATGTTTGTTATTAACACTTATTTTATGAAACTATTTAATACAGCTTAATCAGAGACCTACAGTTGATGAACTAAGAGACAGAAAAATCCTGATTCGATTCAGTGACTACGTGGAAGTGGCAAAAGCACAGGACTATGACAGGAGAGCAGATAAACCATGGACAAGACTATCGGCAGCAGATAAGGTGCTGACATAATTAAAATGACTTATTACTGCGTCTTACTTAGATGATAATGATATGCTGGATTCTGCAAAGTCATACAACCTCTGGGATATTTAGCTTTGTTATATGTTATCGTTTTTTATGCTGAAGCCACACTGACCAATGCATCATGTCATTAAAATGCTACTTATAAAATGCCTATTTAGTACTATAAGAACTTCTACCCAGCCCATCAACTGAGAAAAAAAAAAAAAAAAAAGCTGGTTACAAGCTTTCTTAATGCCTAAGTGCTGCAACTCAAAAATATTTCCAGCCAATGCAGTATTAACATTTATGCTCAGATGGGAAGTTTTGCCCCATAGAGGCAAATATCTACCACTAAGTTTCTAAACATGCAGATAAATCCTTTCTGTTTTCTATAAATGCTCAAGGAGGCACTTTATCCCACATTTTCACAAGCACAAACAAACACTTGATTTCATTCTATCACATACCTGTCACATACCTGATTACATCCCAATCTGACTTTCACATTTAGGTGCTTGAGTTGTAAGAAAAACAGTACAGCATGGTTCCAGAATAGGTTTTGAAGTTGCAGGGCTGCAGCAAGCAGAATCAGTAGGGATGCTAAGATAAATACTGGGTAAAATGGCAAATACAGCACAGCTACTTACAGCTTTGTTCTGAGACGTGGAGCTCGAATACTTCATTCCCAGTTCCAGTGCCTCCCCAGTAAGGAAGTGTAATGAATGGTTTTAGAGAACTTGTATAGAAAAGGAACAATGTATTTCTACTAGAGTAGCTCACTAAAATGGTGAATTAGCTATTGTCTATAATGAATAAAACAACTATTTTGTATTTTCCCTCTATGTATTTAGTATATATTAAAATGAGGCTTTTCCTTCTTTTACGAGTTTCATATTGTTAACTAGTCATGTTTACAAACTAGAAAGAGACAGAGTTCTATTGCATATACTGCTGGCACCCATCAGGAATTCAGGGTCAGAAGTTCGACCACTGTATTTGTGACTGAAAAACTTCATTTTCAGAGTAGACAAGAACATTATTTTCCTTCATTTTTCTTTTAATAAGCCACGTCTGATAACAAACGTGAACATAGGCAATAACCCTCACTATTTTAGGTAGCTACACTATGAAGTACCAAACAGGTAAGAATCTGTGAAAGCACCAGTACATTCCAGTTCACTTACAGTTGCCATTTAAAAAAAAACAACATTTTAAGAGTTTTGCATTTTGCTATATTAACCACCAAAAGAGAATAGTTTTCTTCTTCTTAAGACTGTGAATTCCTATGGATACAGGTGATAACACAGTCTGAACTGGTATTTGCAAGTAGTGATAAGGCAGTCTGATTTTTATTTTAAAAATTACACACATTGAAATTCCATAAACATCACTTTACCAGCTGATCAATTTTGGTGTAACTTCCCTTAGTTAGTAATAAATTTTAACTTGAATCTATTCAGTGTGAGAAAATAATTGCTGTGGTTTTATTCTTCTCTCAGAATTATTTCTAGACAAAACTGACCCGTGTCAGCAATCAGTGATGAATGACAAGAAGCACCAGTCCATATAACTTAAACATTCAGCAACTCTACTGGCATATAATGCTTTCCTATGCCAAATACCTGCTACTTTTATGTTAGAAAACTCCTGTTCTGCTCTGCAAGTCTGATATTTTACCATGCTCATAAACACAAAATTATTGGTTAACTTTCTTCTGTTTTCAATTCCTAGGCAGCAATTCGGAAAGAGTTAAATGAATACAAAAGTAATGAAATGGAAGTGCATGCATCAAGCAAACATTTGACAAGGTCAGTTTTCCAGCTCTTTATTTTCACTGCATCCTAAAAGTAGTCTGCTTGTGTCCTGAATCTGTAGGTTTTGCTCTTACACACTGGATGTGGGAGACAAAATATGCAAAGGAAGCTTTATTTTAAAACAGAATGGAAGTACTTCCCTTCCTGTTCAGGACCTGGCTTTTCTGATTTTTTTTTTTTTTAGTTTGATTAGCAGGTACTGACATGCCCCCAGCCCTTAAAACTGGGGAAAAAATATGAGAGGCTGATGCCACAGCCATTGTTACTTGGAAAAAGACCTTGTTGGTTAGAGAAAAATTTGAATAGCAATCTATTCTTTCTTTTAATTTCTTCCAATATGCTCTTACAATGCTACTTTGGGAGTTGCTGGAAACACAGTGTACTCTTGCCATGTCTGCAGGCATTCTCAGGTGCAGGGGGAAAATGGGATGGCTGCAGTTTAAATCTGAAAGTGAGATAGACATATGTTGTCTAATTGAGGCTGCCTGGGGAGTTTAAGTAGATTATAATATATTTTTAAATTTGTTCAAGATATTAGGACTAAACAGGCTTAAAATTTACAGTTAGTGCTAAAGCATTACAAATGATATAGACTTTAATTACACATCTCAGCCAAAAGAAAAAGCCTATGGAGCACAAGTATATTTATTCCACACAGACTCTAAAATTCACACGCTAAGCCAACAGTATCCTTATATTTTCCAAAGCATAAACTCAACCTTGCTTAACTCTTAAAACTAACACGGTCACTGCATAGTAGATTTCTACCAATGACAAATTGTGGCCTAATTCCTTAAAAAAAAAAAAAAAAAAGCTAAAATCAACCTCACACCTGAATTTGCACTTGCACTCCTACATAACTGTAAACTGGGCTCTCATAACTTAGGCTGGGCTCTGAGGACTGTAACTGCAGTACAGCCATAGCATATGTCTGGATATGTGTTGGTGAAAATGAAGACCTAAAGTCACTACTGTTCTTCAGTACTGCTCCTGTACCTTTAAACAAAATGAGTATTTTTTAAAAAGAAACAATTGTTCTGTTAATCTAACAGCATTTACAAAAAATAAATGTATTTTTATTTCAAAGTTGTTTGATAAGTATCTCTTGCTTCTCCTAGATTTCACAGGCCATAGAAATTTTCTTCTGAGAAGAATCTGTCTTTACTTTTTGAAATTGCTGCTGAACACACATCAGGGAATATGTAAGTCTTTCCCTGAAGTTCAGTCCAGGATACCTTGATGTTTATGTGAAAGAGGGACTCTGCAGACAAAGTGTCTTCAGCACTCGGGAACAGAAACCAGAAACAGAAACTTCGCTCTCAAGCCAGAAGAGCAACAGCCTGGGGAGTGGGACCATCTGCTGAAAAAGACTGAAGTAAAGCTACTTGAAAGAACCTACTACTCTCCTTTAACATGTTTTAAACTGTTTTGCAGTCTATCTTGGGAAAGGAGATGATGTGCATGTACAGGCTTTACCATTCCGAGGCCTCTGACATAAATGGACATGACACACTGTCATTCAGTATTATGTTGACAAGACATTTTGAACTTACCACAATTAGTTTGTAAAACACTTAAGTTCATGTTCTAAAAACTAATTTAATGTATTATAATTTCATTCTTTTTTATATACTGTCTAACAGAATCACAGCTGCAAGCAATTTTGATTCCTGTTACTTTTGTTCTTTAATTAAATGACTACTTACTGCAGGAAATGAACATGTTTCCTAAAGCTCTTTTTTTCCCAGGGACAGTTGGGAATGGAAGAGATTACAATTATTATGCACCAGATTCTATCACTTCTTTATGAACAGAGTTTTCAAAAGGATGATTTTATCTAAGGATTTCCATCTTGTGGAATATCAGTGTTTTGGACCAGATCCTAACCTGTATAACATGATGTTCATTCTTCACTGGTTAAGGTTCTGGCCCTCTAAAGAATAACAATTAAGTTCACTGTTATTCTTATTCAAAATTATTGAACTGGACAAACACAGAATCGTTACAATGTCTTTTGATGTTTAGCAAACAAATTATTTTAATGCTTTCTTGACAGTAAGAGGAAAAAAGTAACTAAATGTTTATAACAAACAAGTAGAACTGGTTAAGAAAAATGTAAAGCCAGACATTTAAAAATGCTTGACAACTAGAAACATCTGAGAATTCTACTTGAGATACTACTATATGGAAAAATATTGGGAAAAAAAAAAAAAAGATAGATGGATGGAAAGCATGCCTGAGGAGACAGCAACAAAATGGCACACACACAAACAAGACAAAAACTTATCTGCAAGAGTCATAAATGTTATCCTTTTAGGAAGTTGTTCAATGTTGAAAATTTGAAAAAGGTGCTCTCAGTCTTGTAGCATTGTTGAGATGAGCTCCAGGAAGTGTGAAAATAATAAAAAAAGGCATATGAAATTGTATAGACTACTAAATTGCTGCAAGATGGTGAGTAGAATCAATGCAAACAGTAGAAACTAAATTTCAGTTCCCCTCTGCTGCTCAGTGTGGGGGTGAATAACAAATAGAGTGCTACTCTGCAGGTAAACTAACATTTAAGAATGGAAGGTAAGAACACAACAGTGCAACACTTAAAATAGTAAGGGCACTCCTAGAAGAAACTGGGTGATGTGGTAGCCAGGAGTGACCAATGCAGCTAGTTGTAATTTTGTACAACTTGTTAATGTTTGACTTATGTGACTATCAGCTGAAGACTTGAATTACTCAATTACTTGATCCAAAGATTTTTTTTTTTCTATTTATTACAATTTTATAACTTGCTGGCTTTTCACAGAAATATGTAACATAAACTAGCCTTTTAACATACCATTAATTATATTTATCATCTTAATTTTATTATTTAAAAAGTACTATTAATTCTAAACAACAACATAATGATACTCTAGGTGTAGTATAAAAGGATAAACAGAAAAGAGAGAAAAATTTCTTCAGCTCAAGAACCATATTTAGTTTGAGAACAGTAGATGGCCCACTGTTAACTACAGACTTGGATAATATCCATGAAAGTAACACTGCTGTTTAGCAGCAATGCATACTTTCACTGAAAATAAAAATGTTTTATAAAGCACATTAAAATTATGTGGAAAAATATAATAAATAGAAAAATATTTTAAGGGTAATATAGAGCAGCTTTTCAAATTTGAAACAATGCCTATGAGCTGTATTACCAATGCAACTTAACTATCCTGTAGTCATGCAGTGATATGCTTTGCTTCTTCCCATGTTCTCAGCTGTCCTTCCACCACAGGAATCCCAGCCTTTTTTCTGCTTCAGTCTGGTAAGAGACAAAGTTGTGACTACTTCAGATGGTGTAGTGATGACATGGTCACTTCCTACCACTTCATTTAAGTGTCTACTTTAAATGACTCCTAGGGTTTCCTCTCCACAGATAAAAAAATTTTGCTTCACGATTTTACATTTGTTAAATTTGATTTTACCTGCTCAAACTTTTGGGGAGTTAAAGGGGTGTGATAAGGCTGATATGTGGGCAGTAAAATTTCATTATTCTATCATGAATCCTCCATAATAATTCCTCAATGTGTATTCACTATAAGAAAAGAATATGGGCCTTGCAGGGTACTTTTAGAAAACTTGTACAGTTAAGTGAAAAATACTGTTTCATATACAGATTAAAAAAACCAACCAAACCAAAAACCTGTTAACATCTCATGAGGTCCATCTAGTGGAGATGGCGGTGATCACACGCTAAAAAAAATCCCCAGCAAAACATAATACAATCAGAAAATTTAGAACAGCATTAAGTATGGTTACATAGATGGGGCGAGTAGATAAATTTCAGTATAATAATTTCCAGAGACAACACTGCCTTTCATTTTTAAAATTAAAACTATTTCTGTTTACAATAAACGAATGAAGTGTAAGAACATCTATTACTCTGTATTGCACTCTCAGGGCACACTGGATAGAAATCTGTTACATCCATTTTCGATCTAAGAAGTTTTCTGAAGTTGGTTGGTTCAATAAACATAAAATCTATCATTTCATAAAGTTGTAGATTAATATAGGTTGGTGTGAAACTAGTTCCTTTCCCAAGGTTGTAGGACCCACCCTCTGCTCTGAGTGAGGCCAACTTTGGACTTACAGTAGTTTGCTCAATGAGTGAAGAGTTCAGGCTAGAATCTAGGAGTATGGACTTTTCTCTTGTCTTTAATTTTCCCCAGATCTTCCCGTTTTCTCTGTTGCCCTTTACCAGAGTTTTCTGCCTTAACTCTACCTTAAACTTCAATTTTAAATAATGCAATTTTTCTCTTTGAAAATAAAACTTAGGAAATGGTCACTCTGAAATAATGAGGGATAAATCAAAGATGTGTGAACTATCTGAAGAGCAGACAGATTGCACAGGCAAACCAATAAAGAATAAAAGGAAACTGGTTAAGTATCACCAAAGATGAAGGCAGTGGTGAGGTTCAGCAGAGAACTTCTATGGGATAAATATATTGAAAAAATGATTGGTGGGTTTGAAGTCAAATCAACCTAAGACTTGATGAAAGCCAGTTTATGAGACTTGTAAAAAAATAGATAACTGCATCCAGAACTAGCTTAGAATGAAAATAAGAGTCTGAGAGAGCCTAAGTGGTTTCAGTAACATATGAGAAAAAAATTAGAAGAACACTATTGTAAGTCAAGGTCTCTGCATCAATTCCAATATTAGGAATGTAGAAAGGACCCTGAAGAGTTCAGAGGGTGGAGGGGATAATGGAAGAAATGCATCTATAATGTTCAAGACAACTAAAGGACAAAACTAAGAGGTACAGGAGAATATAAATTAAAGGTTATCAAGTAATGAAGCTGTGAAGATCTGTTACCCAAAACTGGCTAAATATATTACTTTGAGACCACTAGGTCATAACATCAGCTACAGACATGCATGTACTCTTCAGCCCTGCTCCAGAGGATGAGAAGTTGTGTTAGTTCAGAGCTGAGTGAGCTCAGGCTCCTGAGGTGCTGGGAATGGTAACCTGGAGTCAGCTCCATGGTACAGGGGCAGCTCTGTGTGTAAAAATGTAGCAAAGCTCCAAAATAATGAACCCTCTACCAGTTCTCTACATCTCTTACTTCTTCATCAGCTGTAAGCTTTTAACCTCCATTTTAAGATGACTTAAATAAAAATATTATTGTTCTGAGCAAGTTTAAAAAAATTAAAAGGCTATTAAGGAACTACAAAATGCAAGGCAGATTTGTGTATCATGGCAACAAAGAAATGCAGATTATGACTTACTGGACATTTTCTTAGGAAATCTGAGCACTAAGTATGTGGAATAGAGTGCATTAAGTATGTAGATCGTGTTTGAGCTACAGATAGCAGATATCTTGCTGTTTTCATACAGAAAGTATGTACAGCAGTAAGTTTTATTTGACTGACGTGCAGATGTGTATTAATGACTTAAAGCAAAATAGTAAAAAACCAATACAGACAACATTTTTCTTTAAATATTTAATACAAATATTTGCAACAGTTCAAACACAAGTGTTTAGAGTTTTGGTCTATCTTAGAAACTCCTATTGAAGATGAACACCACAAACAAATAGAACTGACATCAAAACAGGCAACTTCATCCTTAACTAATTTCCTGACTGTATTCTGGATTAGAAAGGACTATGCTGTACACACAGAAGCAAAACAGGTTCAAAGTAAAATTTGAAATTATTTCTCTGAAAGTCAGTTAAATAACATACAAAAAATGTTAACGACCTCTTAGAAAATAGTGTGTGCTAAAAATTCAAAAATTTACATGTTGGGTTTTTAGCAGATTCAGTAAAATAATTCCAAATCTCACATATAAAAGGTGCAGTCTTATTCACAAAGATTTTGATAGAGTTAAAGAAAATAAGCTTTCATTATAACAGTGTAAAAACAAACAAACAGAATTGTTAAATTTCACATTATGAAAGAGTATTTATGTTCACCTTGAATTTCAGGAAGGTATCTGAAAAAATTATTTCAGAATTCTGTCTTCTGATTGAAACAATGCCTGCAGTCCTCTGCGAACATTACACAGTTCCTCTTCTTGCTGTGAAAAAGCATTACATTTATCACATACTTCAAATAAAATATTTCTGGGTTGTGCTGCTTTTTTTTTTTTTTAAGTACTGTATTTCTGGTGCATAGTAAGTGCTGCTTTCAGCAGATCAAATCTGATTCAAATATGATACTTTTCCATGTCAACATTCAACATATTAAGACTCAGAACTAAAGCAGTAAAGCTGTATCAGCTTTTATTAGCCAGATAAGATTTGGAGTACAATGTGTCAGTGCTACTTGGATTCTGATGCCTTTTTATTTCTGATAGGGAACTAGAAATCATGATTTTTAGTAATTTAGTGTTCAAGCCACTATACTTAAGCAATAAATAAAACTGAGGACAAGATAATTTCATTTACCATTTCTTTAAGGAGTTTCTCTTGGAGTCCTTTTATGTCTTCTTTCATCAGATTCATCTATGAAAAGATACTTAATACATCTTTCTCTGATCACAATTGGTAACCCATTTTCAAGAGCACAATTTCATCCCTAAATGGTTTATAAATGAGTGATACAGATGCATGTGCATCCACCTGTCTAACGAAAGGGATGCTTTAGATTTGTTCCTTCTTGGATGATTAACATGGGTAAGGAAAGACACAGAATACAGAAAAGATCTTGCAGCAGTTTTCCACATAAATGCACACAATTTACAAGGGATTCAATCTCTTCACCAAACTAGCTCTAAAACACTGAATAGTTACATTAAAGGATATTTTGTAACAATGAAGAACTACAAAAATACTTAAGTGGCCTTTATAAAATGCTTAGGATAAAGTCCTTCTTTGAATAAAAAGTAAGAATTATTAAAAACAAGAAACAGAAGTTCATCATACCTCTGAAGTAAAAATATGTTTTTCATAGTCAGCAGTATGATAGATGTTTTTCTCGTATGATGTTTTAAGTATCTGAATTCTGAAGAAAGAAAAAGCAGTTGAAATAAGCTTTGCTACACATGAAAATTCCCCACACATTAAAAATACAATCCATTGCTTTCAAATTATTTGCAATTAAAAGCATGGATAAACATTACCATCACTGTTACTATTGGAATCCTCCAGGAGGTAGGTGGAAAAACTCAGTGATTGTTTTTCCTGTAATGTAACATATCACTCTCATTTCATCACACAATGTCCTATCTCTATGTTATGGAAAAAAGAAATTGCATAGAGAATAGCAGCTGACCTAACTTACACCTCAAATAAACAGAACATAAGTCCCCACCTGGGATTAATGCAGCCTACTCACCTCTGCTGCTCACTTCTCATGTAGGCACTAAAAGTATGTGTATGTTTTTTCCAAAAGATCTGGAAAGAAAAGTAGATGAAAATCAGTAGGAACCAACCTTAAGCAACATTATAAAGGCTTTTAAAAACAAGGATTAGTCATCTAAAGTTAAAGATTATGTGAATAATCTATGGATTCCATAAGAATCTGCCATGATCAAGCAATTAAAATACAAACCATGAACTCTTTCTCCATGTTTTTTAGAGACACAGAATCTTTTTTCAAAATTCTCAATTTCCTCAAGGAGAATAAAATGAAATTTGTCCAGCTGTTTGATCCTACAAAAACAAAACGAGTTACTTTAAAAAGAAATTAATTCCATTTTAAGGGAGATATAAAATATATCTTTCATTACAGACCTGCATTCATGTAGCTGATAGCTCATTTTTGTCAAGTGCTCATGGACAGCTCTTAATGACTGTTTAGCAAAACAATCCATTATCCGTGAGCGGCTCTGTGAGGAAGTTTTAACATTAAATTCAGATTATTTTCACTTTACAAAAAAAGCCTGTATGTTTATACTGTAATTGTATAGTATCACAGATCACACTCAGCAAAAAAAAATCTTTTGTAATTTTTTTTTCATTGCCTCACTATCCTTTAAGGAAAAGCTTTCTGTTAATGAAATGTGTTTCTGATAAAATTCTAACTTAATTAGATGTACATTACTTGAAATTTTGTTAGAAACAACAGACAGGATAAAAACCAAGACAGACCTAGAAAACAGGATAATTGATTATTAGTGAGGTACATAAGGGAATTGAAAAAGGCATAAAATGCAACTTGAATTCTGTCATTTCTTCAAATTCTATGCACATTGCTATTTTCATGCTCTTTTAAACAAATTGTGTAGTGAAAGCCAAGCTATCATTGATATGTACAAGTACCCACACAGACAAGTAATATTGTATATGAAATGTCTTACCTCAATTTTCTTAGTAAATTCTTTTTGGAGCTTCTGACATATACTCACAGTTGAACAACCAGGTTCCCAGAGCTCCCCATCCGAACCAGTCACATCATTTACAGACCAAGTAGACACAGTTTCAGACACTGGAGAGAATGAAACAAAGTGTGGCACAATTCAGTAGGAAAACTTATTCTAGCTGATGTCTCAGTAGGGTCTAGAACACCTTTTGTTGCATACAGATTAATTTCACCACTTTGATGGCCTGGGACCAGTATCTATTCTCACATCAATTTTCTGACTTTTTAGTAGCTTATATTTCTAAATATTTAGCTTTTTTACACCCTTTTTTAAACATGGAAAATGATTTTTATATGCTTTTCCTTGTTAAAACTTTAAATTGCTACATAATTTTAAACTTTTGCACAACAATAGTCAACTTTCACTCCATAACCAACCTCCACACGTAACAACATCATCTGTTTTAAATAACTTTCTAGGCTGTAACTTCATTATTCTGTCTCTTTTCTTTCTCTCCTCTTTGTTTGTTTCTACTTCATCAGAGTTGCTTTCTGTATCACTGTGGTACCTTCGCTTGGAAAATGGCTGTATAGTTGGTCCTTTAATAAACAGAAAAATAATGCTTAATTTTAGGACTATTTAGAACAGTGAACTAGGAGGATAAAAAAGAATTTATTGACCCCTTGGATCCAAACTCTATGGATATGTGTCATGACTTCAAAACTCAAGAACTGTATGAGAATTAATAAGCATTATATTTGTGGAGGGCATGTTGAGCAGATAGGAGAACCTGCTGTAAATTAAAACCAGGGTTTCAGTACAACACAGAGCTACAGAACTTTTGGATCCATGAAAGAATCACTCATTACAGAGATTCTACCTAAAAACTCTTTTCCTGATTGTGCCATTATCCCCACTGTTTTTCCACACATCAGTAGGAATGCTTCTAACTCTTTCTAAAGAGCACAAGTAACTCTAAAGAATAACTACATTCTGGAGCCAATTTTTCAGGCTTTTTTTTGGTAATTAAAATAGCAAAGAAAATGAGGAAAAAGAGTAAAAATGAAATAATACTGAAATATACATAAAAGAAAGCAAGATTAAAAGACTTGGGCCATGTTTTTATATTAAATAAACATTTTTCTTAACCTTTCCAGAGACACATAGGAAATCTTTTGCTTCAAATGAGATCTCTGTACCTGACTCATGTACGGGGTGATAAGGGGCTTTGCTCCAAGACTCTACGTTTCTTCCACTGGAAGCAGAAACTGGAGATGTTCCTGCATCATCCTAAAAGAAAAGTCACTGATTTATTAACTTCCAAATTAAAGCTCTTTTAAGAGTCTTCATCAGAAATTCACACTTATATTTGCTTTTCATTAAACTAGGGACATGAACACAACAACAGTAAGTAAAATTATGAATTACTACCAGATCCACTACCAGATCCAGATGAAAGAATAAACATATTGTTCATATTATGAATAATTACTGATAGCACTAAGTCAAATGATGATCAGTAAAGTCTGTTTCTTGCAATACGACACAAAATTATTTCTTGAAGGAGTCATAAGTGTTGTTTTCACCAGAAAAAGTACTTACAAGAAGTGGCTGTAAGGTACACAGCTGTTGTTACTGATTTGCCAGTGCAGCAATACTTTTTGTACTGAATAATATATTAATGTTAAAACTACGAGAGCACTTTTTCACCTAAAGATTTTTTCCACACAGATGCCACAACTCTTAATTTGTGAAAAATTATTTTTTATTGAAAGTGAAATAAGTATTTAGTCCTTCCTTTTTAAAGATATTAATTATAACTGATCTTGTCAGGATACAATTCTTTCCTTGTATCCATGTAATAAACAGTTCCCTAACTTACCTCAAATATTTAAAAATTAACTAGTAAGATTTTCCAAACAGGTCACAAGCAAACATTATATATCGAATTTATTATTAAGAAAGATTTGTTGCCCATAAACCTCACTATATGTAAAGCAAATAATATTGACAAAAAAGCTGCAGCTCTCTTCTGCAAAGCAAAGGAATTAGTAACATACCTCTTCTTCACTTTTGGTATCATGTTTAGTGATATCCTGTACTTTTCCTTTAACAGCCAGTGTGTCTGAAAAGCAGTGTCTAAAACTTGAATCTTCATTATTATCACGGGTTTCAAACACAGACCCCTTTGAATGCTTTCCACTGACAGTTTTGGATGTCCTTAAACTAAGCTGCAGATCAACCAAAAAATTCATTATTGAAGAGGTGAACAAAAGTATAAATCAGTGGCAGCACAACAAAATCATTTCTGTGAAAATATTTAAGATTCTTACCAAAGATGCTTCAGTTAAAACTGGTGAGAAACTTTTATTTCCAAAAGTTAACTTTTTAATAGTCATCTCAGGGGACTGATTTAGACATATACTTGGAATATTCTTTTTTTGTGAACAGAAATTATTGGGAGAGATTCCTTTCTCAAAGTTTAATACTTCTCTTTTTTCTGGTGTTGAATCCTGAAGACCAGGTGATGTTTCACTGTAATCATGCTCTTGAGCAACATCACTTTCTGATATTCTTTCAGCACCTAGAAAAACAGGTAATTAACTGTCAGCATGAGGAGTGAAAGTGAAAAAAAGTTAAAGTCTCATTTTGCTAGCTGTTCCAACTCTGGCTATTTGCAAGTCTTAGATGTGTGGATTTTTTTTTGAGTGTTGGCATACAATATTTCACACTAGCACCTTTTGCACTCTCCACACTACTTTAGCAGTAACCAGACTAATTCTAACACTTATGTGTTTCACTTACATATTACACCGATGTCAAATAACTGTGCCAACCTGTAGAAGTGTTAGTGACATACTGAGAGACTTCCCTAAATTAAGTGGTACACACTGAATCAGGGTATCCCTCGTTTTTTTAACAGCATGAAATAAATGTAAAGCTGTAGTCCTAATTTAACCTCCAACTCTTGATGCACTACTGCTATCAATTAAAATACCTACATCTCATTGTCTCAGGAGAAGCAAGACTCTCAGATGAAAGCATTTCCATTTCCTTTTCTTCTGCAGAGTTCTTTGATTTAAGAAATGCTTTATGTACGTAGTTAGCTATTCCCTTTGGCTCTGTAGACACCGTGTTCTGGAGTTCTTTTTTCTGATCATCACCCTTGTTTTCCTCATTCAGCTGTTTCTATTAAAATGCAGAGTTTATATAAACGTTATTTCTAAACATACAGAAATGTATAGATTTGGTAGGCAAAGAGCATATTATCTATACAGATCAGTGAACAGGCAGAAGTCCAAAAATATACATCATTAGAGGTACTTCCATTCAATATGTATTTAAAAAATAACATTAATACTTTTATTTAAAAGACACAGTAAATCTTTGAAGCAGGAAATTTCTTTAATAGGAACTGGAAAACTATTATGACTGAGAAGATAACTGAGGACTCTTTTTTCTAGTAGGTAACATTCTTAATTTTTAGTAGGGCATGCCTAGAAATAATTCAGTTCAACTTGCTTATGGTGGGCTTTTGAAATTCAGGATACTAAAAGTCCAGAGCAGAGTATATTTTAAAAAATATTGCAGAAGTAGATTACTAGGAACAGAGTACAACTGTATACCTGTGGCTTTGATTTCTTCTCTTTAGAGGTACAAGCTGAAGTTTTCCTTTCCCACTCTGACTCAGAACTAGAAGGCTCTTTGTAATTTTTTGCTACCACTGCTCTTCGTGGTCTTTTTTGTCTGGTGGCTTGTTCTATTATTTGATCTGCTTTTGAATTCTCTTTTTCACATTTGTTTTTGTTTATCTTTGGAAGAATAAAAACATTTTCAGTTTAGATTAGAATGATTAATAAATATCTAAGAATAAAGGTAGGTAATTTTGGTTAATTACTTGAAATCTATTATTTCAAAACAACTAAAAAAGTTTAATTTTGCCAAAACAAAGATCAGGGGAATTTCACTACCAAAAAAGGACATTCTACTATGAAGTCTGTTTTGCCACTGAGCAATTGATGATTCTCAGTTTTAAGCCTGCTCAGAACTGAAGCCCTCTTTACCTTCAATACCTACATGTGGTGATCATATTTTCATGCCTGTTTCTACTGAGTACGTGTGTATAGCTTTAATCCAACAAGAATAAATAGATTTTTATAATTATTGTACAGTCTGGAGGGGTCAGGGTTAGTTTGGTGGGTTTTTTTAATGTGTTTTTTAAACCGTGGCTTGCAAACACCTACAAGCATCATCCATTAACATGTTCATAACCACTTATAATTTAAAATACTCCCAACTTTAATATGCTGACAGTATTTTACAACTATTATTCTTTCTTAGTACAGATAACACTTTGTTTTGCAGTTTCACTTTTATATATATCTTTTAAAGAAACTGTCATCTCACAGGTATTGAAATTCAATTAAGCATATTAGCCACATGAAAACTGCTGCTGAAAAGCTAACAGCACATTTAATGGAGAAGACAGGTATCAAGCAGTAGAAATAATCTATAATTTTAGGTAATAAAATTTACAAAAGCATCAATGTATAATAATAATTCTAACATACAGACAGCATTATGCCTGAAATGCTACCTGAATACTGTATAAAAATAAGACAATACCTGAAAAGAACTAGCTGCTCTTAGCAAATGATGTTGAACTAAGCATAGAGAAATGGCACAGTTTATGAAAAGTTATTTAGAGCCACTTTCTGTAGCTAGCAAAGACGTTATTAATATCTATTACAAATCTAGTAGCAAATTCACGTTTACCTTTTTTTTATTTGCATTTTTGCCTTTAGGTTTATCCATGTAGCAAGCAGGTTCAGAGAATTTATCTGCTGTAACTATAAAAAGTCAGAAAAAAAATATTCAAGTGTTTGTAATTTAGAGTTTCAGCTACATGCCCACAAAGTATCAATTCAGTAAACTGCTTTCAGCACATTATTATTATTACCATAATAAAATAGACTTTTTTGAAATTAACCTTTATAAGTTACTATAATTAATCTGAAGATTCCTTACACTTAAGACAACAAAAAACTATTGTCTTCAACACTGCACATTACATGCTGTGCAGTAAATATCAATGAACAAACTTACTGCATTATTCTTAAAAAATATTTAAAAGTTTCTTACTTTTGTCTGTGCTTATTGCTTTCTTTACATTTTTATTTCTACTGTAATCAATTAACTGTGCTTTAGATTTTCTGTTTGATTCTTGTAGCCAACTAATGTCAGTCTTGCTGTCATCAGCTCTGTATTCTGTATCCGTGTCACTGAAAAGATGCTTCTTGTTTTTACTGTTTGTAGTCTACAAAACAAAAAAAAATTCAAGTTATTGATTTATTTTTAATAAACCTTTCACTTACATAGTTGGTATTTAAAGGCAGGAAAACAAGGTATAGTGATAGACAAAAATCTGAGTCTTACTTTTTTGCTTCCTTTTATCTCAGTGATAGTTTTACTGTCATCTGTGTTCCTTAATTAGAAAAAGAAAAAAGAACCTTTAAATGATACATATAAAAACACTTGATATAAACCCTTCTATTAGTTATGTGAAACGTGGATTAAAAATTTGAGCAAATGTACCAACTTTTGTCTTCACATCCACTTTGGAAATACCTACTCACTTTAAACCCTAAAGGACGAGCTTATTTGCTAATGATCAAACACACAGCACCACCACCACCCTTTGCAGGCTGAACATAAACAAAAAAACTATCACCCTCTACTGAGGACCTGATGTCCCCATAGTACTCCATGATGAGAACTAAAGGTGTTTCCTTCATGGAACACATTCTTTCCACATATCAGCCTCCAAAGTGAAATCCTGAAACAGCCTAGGAGGCCAGAGCAGCTATGGTTATCACTTAGAAACACACCTCAGTCAAGATACTATTGTCATGTACACATTCCCTGATTTTCACAATGGAATGCTGGAGAATGCAGACAGTACTATTCTTGATGATAATCAGGAGAGCAGGACAAAATATTACAGCCCTACCTTTTTTTGTTTGGACCTGTATAAGCACCGAGTTCAGTAACATGTGATTGTCTGCTCTAAAAAAATAAATAAATCAGAAAAAAAAATAAGGGGCTTATTTGTTATACATTTTAATCAAAATTAATCAGGCCATCAGAGAGTAACAGAGCTTTCTGCTTGGTTTTTATGCTAAGCAATCAACTTAAAATGATTAATTTCTATCTTATAAATTATTTAGGAACAGAGTTCAAACCAGTTGGAACTCACTGAAGCACTCAATATCTCAAACTAATACTTCAGTTGTCATCCACTTGCTTGACTACCAATTCAGCAGGCTCCACTGAGACATAAGAAATGAGACTCCTCTGTTGTCTTCTGCAGTTATCTTTGCTATATTTTCTTTTTAGGCAAATCTTGGCAAGTATGTCTCTATAGAGGGGTTTGGAAGGATGGCAGTAACACTTTCAGAATAATGAGATAATTTAAAAATAAAGATACTCCTAACAAACTGTTTTATTCTTAATTCAGGAAAACATCATCATAACTTTAAGTGTCCAGAACCTTAGGACAGCACATATCATTATACATTTGAAAGTGATGGAGATGTTTACATGGCACACTTTTTCCCCACTTAATTCACTGATATAATTTGAACTTTTCAAAGTTAACTACACTTTCAGTAGACAGAATTTAAGTCGACTGAGCTCCTATCTATTCTATTCATAACACGTAAG
The DNA here is from genome assembly GCF_003957555.1 of Calypte anna. Classification (NCBI taxonomy): domain Eukaryota; kingdom Metazoa; phylum Chordata; class Aves; order Apodiformes; family Trochilidae; genus Calypte; species Calypte anna. The sequence goes on from NC_044265.1 coordinate 10,747,133, forward strand.
TTTCAGTTATGTTCTTACTCCAAGTTTTATGGTAGGCTCATCAAATCCACTGATGTGAAAGTTGTAAATATCATCCCTGTCAAACAGAGACAGAGGTCAATTTTGTGACTGATTTAATTGTAAAGTTAGGTATGGGATAGAAACTGCACTTGAAAATGTTTTAACTACTCACCCAGTGGGAGCAGCAGTTATATTAAGAGCAGAAGTGGTTTTCAGGTTTCTATTCTGAACTTCTTCCTTTATATAAATGAAATGTTGACTCATATGTCACACTTGGACTATGCATTCATCTACAATGTCATCTCAAAAAGTACTTAGTAATGAGCTGCCCAGACTGCCACATGGTTAACAATAGTACAACATGGCAAAAGGGACAAGAGCTAACAGAAACTTAATCTTTAAAAAGAATCCTAAAATCTCATTTATTATAATATTCTTATTCAAACTATTTATCATTCCTGTGTTTAAAAGGAACAAATTCAATTATACAATCCATAAACAGAAATTAATTTGGGTTTCACTGGCTGACAGCCTGTAAAAATACTATTCATTGTAAGAAAATATATAAAAGGTATGTCAAGTATGTACAGTCAATATATAATTAAACATCAACACCTACAGATAATCAACATTCAGCAATGTTTGTGAACTTTTGCTTTACACCTACTAGCTACCACCATATATATATGTATATCCAATATGAAAAAAGCAGGAAAAAGAACAAAAGCAGTACTATGTTACCTTAGAGACATATGATTTATTTAAATGTGGCCTAGGAAAAAAAGGAAACATTTTGTTAAATCCTAATTAGAATATATGCTTTGGAATACTTTTTATATAAATAAAGTCCATCTCAAACACAACAAATTTATTCAAGTATTTAAATAATTTTTCAAAATGGACTGAAAGAGATGAGACTCTTTCATTTTTTTGCTCTAGAAAAATCAATTCCAGGTCACACAGCTAAGCTTGCAGCTTCTGTCTGTCTTCTGAACTCCTTTTTGAAAGATTTAAAAGGTGACATAGCCTAACTATTCCAGTCCTTTTGTATTCAGTTACAACCAAACTTGGAGAGCATGTAATTATATGTAAAGGACGTGTTCAATTTTCAGTTCCAGCAAGGTAAGTCCAATTTTCTCAAATAAGAAGCTGTTAAATTTAAACCCTCTAACAAGTCGACTCTTTTAGGAGACACTCAGGGACTTCAGTTGATCAGAACAGAGAAGACTGAATCCAAGGTTAACCCCCAAAATATGTTGGTAGCTTAGAGACACCCCACGTGTGCAGTGTCCATAAATTACCCCAGTTCTGAGAGTGAATGAGGGAGTCAAAGACCACGGAAGTTTCTAACAGCCTTTGTACTTAATTCTACTACCAGAACTATTCAACTTCTAGTCTCTACCCAATGTACAACAGATTTTACTAGAAGTGACCCAATGATTCAGATGAAAGCAGATGAAAGAACTATAAACAGAGGATTACAGACAAAGGCATGTGCACAAAAAGAAACACAAAAACAAATAATTCACATCATACCTGCTAAAACTAAAGGAGTCTCTTGCTTTGTTTTTCTCATCAGTCTTGTCTTTATATCTGTCACTGATCTTACTAATTAGGGATTTTGTTGTTGCATCTGTCATTTCTTTAGACTTTGCTTTCTATAAAAATAGAGTTTAAGACTAAATTTCTAACCCATTCAACAGAAAGGCAAAGCTGCAAACAGAGATATGCTTTCCAAACAATCACATAAACTTCATTAAATACAAGTGAGGAATAAATCATTGGGTTAGCAGGTATTTTCTTTTAAATAATGTGGGCTTGTGTAATAGGATGTGCAAAGAGATTGAGTAAGTGCATGAAAAGCATGAGTTGTTGCTTATTTAAGAATTACTTTTTTAAAAGATGATTTTGAAAAAGAAATGCAGTGTAAAACAATCTTAAATAGGTCACACTAAAAAGTAAACAGTGAACCTGGCTTTATTTACCTCATAATAGTAGAAAGTCAATTAAAGGTAAGATTGTGACTAAATGAAAATAAAACACAAACTCTGAAACACTGAAAAATTGGCAATTTTCTCAATTGCAAACCAGAGATATGAATGTAGCAAACTCTCACCGTCTTTAATTGGTTTGGATTTGCAGTATCTTTTTTAAAGAGAACATCTGGTTCCTCATTTGTAAAATCTGAGGGCAAAGATGTTTCGGATACTCTAGCTGAAAGAAATGTTTTAAATTATGTTCCAGGAGTAGTTTAAATATTTTCTCTATTTAACATTTTCTGCTCAAAATTATTAACAATCTGACTGCCCACTAAGTATTTTGCTGTTTTCTTCCCTTGTGCTATCAATCGAATTTTCTTGGTTTTCTTCTCTTCTGCTTTTTTTATCTCTTTGTTTATCTGGAGAGATGCTTCAAAAAAATTAATAAATGCTTTTTGTTTCACAGCACTTTCACTAGCAATACAAACTCATACAGGAAAAGGAAAAAAAGAAAAATAAGAGAAGGAAAAAAAAAAAAAGAAGCACAGCTGCAGGTTTAAAACTCATCTGGAACATTCTTAACACTAACAGTTAAAGTGTGAACATAACCTGGATGGGGTGTATGGGCCAGTGGTGGATTTAGCTTTTGCTTGTCACCAGTTGTTATATTCTTCTTAGGCACAGAGCATGCTCTTTTCTTCCACGTTTTGGTTTTATCAAAAGAACTCTCCAACAGATCAGACAGCCTAACAAAGATAATACCGTTTTATTATCAGGGAGTTGCAGAAAGCAAATCTCATTTAGAATAAAATTATGCATCACAAAACCAAAAAACCTGCATTAGTAAATCAGAAAATCTGTATTGGTACCTTAGTCTGCTACCACTGTTCAGATTAACCAATCCATTAAAAAGGCAAATCTTCAGAAACAACTTATATTTCCCAGTCAGTTTCAAAACATCAACAATATCCTACGGCCATCAATAAACGTTGAACCAAGATAACCCTGTGGTGAGTCAAATCTGCTGATTTTTAGGGAGCAGATCACTTATGTAAACCCACACATCATTTGTATTTTAGCTTCCTGTGTCATCTGAATTCCTTTCCTTGTTACTACTAAAGCAAACTTAAACTCCTCTCCTGATCTCATTAATGACTACTATTTGCATAAACAGATACATCAATATCAAGTGTTTGATTAGGACAAAAAATAGTACTGTTTATGAAGCAGCCTTAGTAAATACATATGAGATGAGAGTGCTGCTATGATGGCATGAATTTCAGAATTAAAAAAATTAAAATTGTGTAATAAAAGTGACTTGACTTATACAGCCAACAGTTCTTTATGCAACTCTCAGGAAAGATCATACAATTTAATTCTAGTTTTGTCTGAAAACATGAATATAATTTCTATTCTGGCAATACTTGAAAATGTGATCCCTTCAAAGTGAGTGACAACAACAGTGACTTAGTTATCTTTTCCAATACTCACATAGGTTTGTTGCCTCTTCCTGCTGGCTGAGAATCAGGAACAACATCTAATGCTTCATCTAAATGAGATATGAGTTTGGTACCAATTAATATTAAGAAGGAAATGAGCAAAATTAAAATAATGTTAATAGTAAGGACTAGGAACTCTTGTAAAACTACTTGCCTAAAGTTTGCTTTTCTGCGGCAACAATATCCAGTTCTTGTATCATGTTTAAAACTTCCTCAGCACACATTAGCTAGAGTTGGATAGCACCCAAAAGAAAATATTAGCACAGGCCTATGAACATTATAATCTTTTCACCTTGCATAGTAACTTTTGCATTTCATAGACGTGCTGATTCCAGTACCTTTTCAGGTAGTTTTGACTCATTTCTGATATTTGAATTCCTGATCTTCTGTTCTGTTTCACAAAATCCATTCTCTAGTGTACATCTTTGCCCACTCTAAAAAGTGCAGTAACACTGACAATTACAATCTACATAAGCAAAAGTATAATTATCCTATACAGTAACACTTGAAATATTCTTAACTACACACTCTGTACATTGAAGCCTTTTTCTAAAGCATGGCTGTATCAAAAAACACTTCAAAATTCCATAGTCATTTCATAGGGATTACATAGTCCCATTTCATAGGGATTTGAGAAGAATTTGACCAAGAAAGACATTCAGAACCAGAAATAAATGGAATAGAAATTAATGCTATTCTAAACATAAGACTTAGCTATGGATGAGATGCATACTCCAGTTGGTTCTTCATAGAAACTCTTGGTTCTCATCTCATTTATGTCATTATTGTTAGACTTTTCAGCAGAGCTCATCATTTCCAAAGGTAATTTAAATCGTCCTTTATGAGGAGTGGCTGAAATCAAACCAGGGGCATGTTAGAATTCTATCGTTTCTTCTGTTATGATTGCTGTGATATCTGTGACATCAGGAAGAACAGTTTTGCCCATGATTACATTTACTCTGTAAATTTTTTAAGTTGGCTAGTATTTATATCAACTCCTTATGTACCTTTTATAATTCTATTGATTTCAGTTCAGTTACATGGAGTTTAATGAGCCCACAGACTGTGGATGTCTGAAGGTAAGCAATGCTTTTTACCCCCTGGCCCTGGCAGAAAATAGTTGGTCACCTGTGAGATTTTACTGTAATATATTTCTGCTGAAACACTCTGTGGAGTTAGCTCCAAATAAAAAAGTTCTCCATCTTGTCCATCCTGATCTGAAAATGCTTTCTTTTCTAGCATCAGTTAATCTTAATTTGTAGCTAATACATGGATATATACAACTAAGGATGCTGTAACACTTGAGACAGCTAAAGCAAGAAAATGAAGTTTGTTAGTCATGTTGTTCTGAAGCCAGCTGCATGTGCAGCCTCTGCTGGTCTTGGTCTTACAAATCTCTCCCTTGTAGAAAGTACCAAGTATCTGTTGCAGTGAGACTACTGTAGGAAAGTGATGACTCCTATTTGTGACTAAGTAAAAAATGCTTGTATTTCAAAGACATTTTATAGCATGTTCTCCCTGAAAGTACGTGTCAACTTACCTGTACTAACAAATACCAGTGGACTCCTTGTGGGAAGTCTTGTCGTTCCAGGAATAAGCACAGATGCTTCAGACACTTTCCTTTTTCGAGCTGTAGTTACCTTGAGGAACAGAAAAAACTTGATGATAATACACAAATTTAAATTTTAGAAAATCTATTTCCAAGAGCCCTTTGACACTTTCTGTTAGTAAAGACATGGTGACATTGCTTGATGTTTTCCCCCTACACCTAGCAGACATGTAGTTAGTCCAAGTATAAACATAATATGTTTGTAACTTTAGAGTGATTGTGGAGCAAAAGAACCACCAGTCTTAATGAGCTGGGCTCCTCTCAGTTTAAACCAAATACTTAGCTATGCATAGGAGCAGTGCCATGACACTTACTGGGATAGAGGATTGACAACCACTTTTTTTTTTGCAATCATCAGACTTTGGGAATGCCAAGTCTATTGGACTTGTCTCTAATTACAGGTATTACTATCCCTGACAGCTATGCCAGACTTCAGAATACCATAAGAGATCTAAGCAGGTCTGGGAAACATTTATCTTTAAAGGGATTTCTCGGAGTGCAATGGTTTAAAAATTGTCACATAATAGAAAAAGCATTAATTATATTATAGCTGTGAAGTAACAGAGGGGATGTTTTACAATGAAATAAATACTTACTGTATTTTTATATACTCTTTTCTGAACTGGTAATCCTGCTTACCTTGGAGGAATCAACTTTGCATTTATCTTGATTGTTATTTTTACCCGGAGTCTTTGAGGTTGCAGGAAGTTGCTGGGTTTTATATTTATTGAGCTTCTCCTCTCCTTTAAGTTTGTTATCCAAACATGGTGACAACTGACTTTCTGGTACAAGTACCTATAAATATTTTGAATTTTTCAGGTATTTCCATTTTATATTTTATATACAAATAGACAGAGAGCAACTTCTTCACCTTAAGTAACACAATTCTCACTGGAGATTTTGATAAACTTCAGAGTTGATATACTTTTAGTGTGAAAGCATCCAAAGTAATAATTTTCACTAACAAGGATTAGTTAAGAAATCACAATTCACATAAAAAGAACTTCTCCTGTGTCTATCTATCTGAAGTATTCTATGATTCGAGTATTAACATTATTATCTCCCCAGGTAAACAAGACATGCTTACTAGTAATCACTTGAACTGCTTTTAGAATTATCTTTACTTATTTGAAGTTTTAAACCCCCTTTTTTTTATGGCAGGTAGCCATAAATTAGCTAATAATCCAACTATGAGGTAAAATTACCTGGGATCCACTTTCATCAAAGACGACGTGTACAGTTGTTTTGGCAACTGATGCAGTCTGCTTCTTACTAAAGCCCTACAAAGTGAGTAACCATCCATGTCAAACGTACACTTTGCTAACTTTTTTTAAAACAAGAATCAGCAAGAAAATATTTCAGCCAGAGATAAGTGTCTGAAACCATGTTATAGGGGAAAACAAATTCTACAAGCTCATAGCAGTTCTATTCCTCAAAAGTTTCTCAGTCAGAATTTAGGGCAAATGACTTTCTTATGAGCAGTAAGGAGTAAGCTAATTAACAACTATGCAAAAAGGTGTTTATGTCTTACCTTGCATTTACTTAATCCATAAATCTTTCTGGTTGTATCTTTGATTTCCAAAACGGAATCAAAATATAAAAAAAAATTCTCTCCTTCTTGATTACCAACAATCATTGGGCTTTTTAGATTTATTGTTAATAATGTTTTTGAATCTTTTTCTAGACAAAAACAAAATTTGACAAGTAGTTTCATTACAATTTAACAACATCTATAATATTTGTAAATACATGAAACTTGTACTCTTCAGTCCAGCTACTGAGATGCATATTTAATTCACTCTATAAGAAATTTTACTAGTGAAACAATTAATTCAATCTTTTACAAATATTCTGTCATCCTGCAGAATTTTCTTATTCACTACAGCTGCAGAAAAATTACATAAAATTATGAAATTATTCTAACTAGTTTGAAAATAACATTATTAAATGTCATAGCCTAGTGCCTTGTTTTTCACTGAAGTAACTATGAGACAACACATTAAAATTATTTTCATAAAATCACACCTGCATGACTGAAATGCAGATGTGACAGCAGTGCAGTTTTATCCCAACAACAGCATATATAATTTCTTATGTGGGAATTTTCCTTTGCTGAGAACTGAATCAGTACTTTAGGATTAATCAGTTTGAAAATAAAAGTTACTGTTTAAAAAAATGTCACATTTTTGAGTGGCAATACCTTCAAGGCTGTACAGGTCTACCCCCTCTTCAGGAATAATAACTGTTTCCCACTGTTGATCCTAACATGAAAAATACATATTTTTAAAGCTAGAAAAGCATTATATTACAATTAAATGAAGTGCAGTGATCATAAAGTTACTGAGGACAAATTCTCAACTTTTTAAATCTTCTGTTACAAGGAGTGACAGTGAACACATACTTCACAGGTAGCAGCAATGCTTCAGAAGAGCTTTGGTAGACATTAACCTACTCATTTTTTATCTAAAGATGTACACCAAATCATTTTTCCCCTTCCCACTATAGATACACATGTAGCTTCCATAATTTTTCATGTGGGGAAACAAGTTTGATACACTCGAAAGAATGTATAGCTACTGCCTCAGAGCAATCTAGCACAACAGACAAAAATTAGCTTACTGCATCATCTGCTGCCACATAGAAAGATATACTTCTGCTACCAACATTGAAATCAATCCAAAATTCTTCAAGGTTTTCATCCAATGGTATTTGTAGCTAAAACAAGCAAACAAACATGATAAAAGAGCTGAGAGCAATGCCTATAACCAACTCGCAGGCTTTGTGTTATTCTGACAAAACTAAAATACATGCACATTAGTATTCTTAAAAAAAATAAAATCTTACTTGATCCCTATTTTTTCTTAACTAGAAGGCAAAGGAATTCTTCAGCTGAACAAATTAAAATCTGTGGATATATGATTGAACCTGTAACTCACCTCATGTTTATCAAGAGCTGCGGATAAACACGGATATGTGAAAACCCTGCAAGAAAATGATATTTTGTCAACTACCCAAAAATGCTGTAAATAAGTTTCATGTCACTAAACACAGCAACTGGACTCTGTTTTCAGCACAAAGCTTGTGTGCTTGAGAGACTAAGAGATGACAGCAATCAAGAGCAGTGACTTGACTGCACTTCTTTTCAAAGGGAGATAACATGAAATCTTATATATCCTAACAATTAAAGCAGTGGGATAAGACCTCTAATCACTACACTCATAGTTTATCTGCTGATATTTTAATTTAATTTAATATTTTAATATTTTAATTTAATTTAAGAATGATACTCAAACAATATACAGCTGATATGAAGACACAGCAGGCAATCTCTTTGTTATCAGGACAAATAAAAGTAACATGCTGAGCATGTGATCTGAAACATTTTTTCTCTGTGTCCAATTCATTCAGTAGATGCTCTCACTGATTACTTCTATGTACATATCCTAAATCAACAATTAGCAGAATATATACCAACAGATTGCTAGCTATTGCTAGATTATGTTTAATTGAGCATCTCATAATTTTCCAAGAGAACTAAAGAGAATATAAAAACTAGCTCCTTATAAACATTAAATGAAATGTGCTTTGTATAGTTTAAGCATCTTCTCAAGTGAGTGTTCCTATTTAGTAGTTTCTTCAAGTTGTTACCTAATAATCTGAAACTTGCATGTTTGTCCTTTTTTTCAAATAGAAGAATTATATAAAATTAAAAAAAAGTTTGTGATACAAAGATGAATCTTGATCAATGTCCACGAAAAACAAGAAAGAAAATACATTAGCTTTGAAAAAAAAAAAAAAAAAAAAGTTTTACCTTCTTTTGTCTCCAAGCATCCCATTCACCTGGTTAAGAAATTTTCTGCAGTCCTATTAAAATAAAAATTTCTTAAGAATTGTACAGCCAAAGTTTACATTCCTGGAAATATTCTTCATCTAACTTACTGTTTCGAACTCAGAATCTTTAATTCCTTTAAATGCATTTGACACAAACTCCATGGAAAACCACTGGCTTGCCAGTTCTGCTCTTTGTTTCTCTGACACCATTCTGCACAAAGCTTCAGTAATGGCCACCTGCAGGTCATAGTCTACAGCACAACACATTTAATAGGAACAGTAATTTTAAAGATACTACTGATGTGAAAAATAAGTTAATAACAATGACTAAGCAGCAATATTTCAAAATGAATTGTCAACCAAACTTTCAAGGAATGTCAGACCTATACCAGGCATAAAAGCAAAACAAGATTTCAATCTTCATCTGTCTGAACGGGGAAACTTTTGGGAGTCAAAAGTGATTCCTTAGAGAAATTACAGTATTACTGAACATAGCCAGCAGCTCACTACTCTGAAAGACTGAATTCCTTATTTTAAAACTTATATTCATACTTATATACATGTATCTGAAATGTACCAGTTTGCAGATTGTTTTCATGACATATTTGTATTTTTCAGAGGACTGTAAGAACATTCTGCAACTTCTAAATGTCTTTCTAGGCTTCTGATTTTGCAGAAGCTCAAAATTAAATTGTTTAACATGCTCACCTCCAGCATCCAAAATTCTCTGCCCCATGTCACTCCTGTCAAACAAAGTAACATTTCACTCAAATGTTACAGCAACACAAAGCCAAGTTTATTTAATGTATGAGACAGCTTTCACTAAATGAGATGAAACCCTGATTCCACTACACCTCTTTACTTCAAAAGGGAAAGCCTGTTATGCTAAGAATATCCACCTGAAAGTACTACAGTGGAAGTGTACCATACTATACATATAATTTTTATTCTGTTTATTTTCTGAAATGTGGAAAAAAAAATTCCCAATGTGAATAGGGTGTTCTTCCAGTGACTGACTCACTGCTCTTTGAAGATGTTCTTATAAACAAGATTTTAATTATTTTAAGACAACTGGGGCTACAAGAATCCTAACTTATAAGCTTATAAAGGAGATTAACCTATGAGAATACCTGTCCACAGCCACCACCAGTGGAAAATGGAAAAGTGACTTAAAGACAGACAGGTAAAAATTAGTAAAAATTGCCTTCTGAGAATTGCAAACAATGTAATGATAGAAAAATTATGCTGAAGGTTATTTACATGACAAGCAACATTTCCTTTGTAGAAAATATCTTTTTCCTGGCATCTCGAGGTGTGTTGTCAAGCATTAAATTAAGTTTTCTAACTACCTAAAAGTGGAGAAAAGGGAGTAAGATTAAATATAAAATAAGTTGTTAAAGCTTAAGTTATTTTTATTTTGGGGCCTTGTAATACACATTTCATAGCACTAAAGAAACTAACGTGCTTAAATAATTGCAAAACAAGAAAAGGCAATGAGTTATTTCTGAACTTAAATGTTATTTATTTTAACTATCCCAATTTCAATAAACTACATTCACTTTAATGTGAACATCCATTCTTAAAGGGTTGTTTCTTATTTCAGGTTTAAACATAACCTGACATATAAATGCTAACAAACATCCCCAGAGAAACATTAAATCATCTTTCTGATTCTAGAGCACTACAATATTTTTTGTAGCATCTGTGCAGTTAAACTACTGTCTCTTGAAACACTAACCATAAAACTGTTGTCTAGAGAGAAAAATGTTTACCTCCTGCTGAACATAAATACTTATTCTTACATCAGCAACGAGGGTACATGCTCTCAGAGCAAAGTTTTCCAATATTTGTATTTTACCTAATGAAAAGAAAAAAAGAGTGATTGAGAGTGCATTAGGGTGGCTGATTTTGATTCAATAATAAAATATAGCATGCCCTCCTTTCCATACCAGATTAATGCTATTTAAGAATAAGCTTCTTAAGCTTTATGATTAAACACAAGACAGCAGAGTTACTTCAATTTGTAGTAAATATGTCTCTTTGTGAGATTTCTATTCCTGGACAGCACTTCATAAGTGCCCTGTACATAAGATCATTATTTTTAAAATATAATATGATCAGTTCTGTAAATTAGCTCTTGGAGATTTAATTTACCCTGAAATTTAACTTCCTAAAGGCAAGGAAACGAATCTTTCATTTTGATGATGCCAGCATAATGGTCTGCAAGTGCCTTTCTACCTAGTGCTATACTGAAAGGTCAATAAAGCCACTTCAGAAAACCCACAGGATGCATGATCTGCTCCAAACCACCTTTCCTCAAGATGGCCCCACAAGTAGTCAGAGATATTTTAACACTGGTAACTTTAAAATTTCACTCTCATAACACTTTACCAGATCTAGTGTACACTTCAAGCTCACCTTCAGGTTTGCTATCACATATAGCCTAGAATAAAACAAAATAAAACACATCATTTTGTGTAGTTTGTAAATGTTACAGCATTACAATACTTAAACCAAGTAATGAAAAAGAACTTAATATTTTAAATTCATCTCTAATGAAGAACATAAGAGACTTCTAATACTAAATGTGGTTTCCCAAACCTGTATTTCAGTTACATTTATGGAAATTATTTTCCCAATGGCAAAATATTTACAAGCAGAGGAAAACTCACAAATCTTACAAACTTGCTAATCATGAGAGGAAAATGAGTATGAAGACAGACAAACTACTTATCCAAAGACTTAGTACCTATTTTGGAAATCATTGTTAACATTGACTTTAAAAGTATATTCAATAGAAACACATTTGAAAGTGGTTTTGTTATTAAATTAATAAGAATTATTTTGACAAATATACATAATGAATTTTATTATCAATATATTTTTACCAGCAATATGTTGAAGAAATCTTCAGCCAGACTTGTAAGCATTTCATTCTTTTCATTTCCTCTGAGGATTAAAATTCCTTTTACCTTTTCAAACCAGTTAACCATGTACAGGGAAAACAGAAGTATTTTAATACCATGAAAAAGGACAATAGTTTGTGTTATGTTTAAGTAAAATTATACAAACTATACAAAGATGACAATAACACTATTACCAGTCTGTGTGTACTTTAGCCCCAGACTGAAATTCTTCACTCACAGTAAACTGATGTTGATTTCAAACTAACATAATTTCCTTATCTGACTTTCTAACACAAATATATATATATATATTTTTTTTAGTAAGTTCATGTATGCTTATGGTTTTACTTATCCTTCCAACTAGGCCATATTTCATCATTGCTGGGAGCCCATCTTCTCCTGCTATGTTGATTTTTTCCCCACATTTCTGAATAAAGTTTAGTAAAGTAGAAATGCTTTTGACTTCTTGTTTGTCCAGTTCCTGAAATTATAACATAAGATTTAGTGTACAGTTCTAGAATTGAAGGTTAATTAGCCAGGTATCTTTTAGCTCTCTTTTAAAAACAAATTTTAAAATGAACAAATGAAAAAAAATTTTTTCAGACTATTGCAGTAAGAGATGATTCTGAGCTAATGATTACCTTACCCGACACAGAAGCTTGTCTAATTTGTTGACAAACTGTTTGCTGCATTTGTGAGAGACATTCTCACAGTCTTCTGTTGCCAGAAATTGCTCTAATAATTGGAAATCTTTTTTTCTTGTAGCTTCATCAATTAACTTTTCAAACTGCCAATAATAAACGAAAACAGAGCAACTGTATTACCTACTGTATGTTTAACACTTGTTTAAAAAGGTTTTACGCAATCATCTGTTGCATTGTAAGGAAATATTCTGAACAACAATATCATTAAAAGTAAAACCTTAAGCACAGATCACCATGTCTAATACATTACCTAGGCAAAAACTTATCCACCGTTTTAATTATTTGGCAGTTTTCCCTCTTCCTTAGTACATTTAATATTATGCATGTCTAAATTATCTACTAGTAATGATGCAAGATATTAACGTATTTAAGGACTACTGCATTCATCAACTGTTTTGCCACTTTATTTTTTCTAAATCAATTATAACCAGAATTAAGCATTTTCATCATATCATCCCAACTGATTCATGTATGTCAGATGCATGTGTTTTATATTCATCAATAACAATTTCCAATTCTACTTCCCTTCTATCCAACTGCTTAGCACTAATCTGTATGAAAGGAAAATGTGTTCCTTCCACATTCTTTGCCACAATGCAATTTTACTTGCATTTTAATAACAGAAGGTGTGTTTTAAGCTGGTAATTGACACAATCAGTACTAATATTCTGGTCCATAAGCACATACCTGCATCTCATTCCTGGCTGCCATTTTTGCAATTCATCTACTCAGCTGCATAAGATGGGGTACAATCATCACTCTACCAAAACACAAGTCACTGATTGATTTCAAAACAGGTTTTACAAAACCATCAGTCAGTAATCTAGCAAAATACATTACCAGTTTCAATATTTGTCACTAGTATAAATTTTACGTAAGAAATTAACTGGGGATACAAGGAAACATGCTCACATGGAAAAACTGCTTAAAATGAGAGAGTGAAAGGAACGATCAGCTTGGGTAATGGAGGGGCTTGGCTCTCAGTATTTTTTACAGAGAAAAAAACATGAATATGACAAATTATACTATTATCAGGCTCTCCAGAACAGGTAAATCAACAGCAGAACTCCTGGAGGGCTTTATCATAAAATAGTAACTTAAGAAAAACGTGGTAACTGTGTGCAGGGAAAAAGCCACTACATACAGTGCTCCAAGGTTCCTATTACCACAAAAAAGCAAGATTGCAAATGACCTTTTTCTGATAATATTGCCTAAACACAACTAAGACAACAAGTTGTTGGGGCTGGGGTGTTTTTTAGTTAAAACTTTTCCATGCTTTGTATAAATTCACCAATCTACAATGTGCAGTTTTGGACTCCCCATAGCAGAAACTGTCGAAGAAACGGGACATAATGAACAAAAACAGGGAATAACTTCTGTAGAACGAGCACCTGGGTATGAACAATAATTGGTTTTATACACATAATACAGAAATAACAAATAGAGAGTGGTTTTAAAAATCTTTTTTTCCAATACAAGAATACAACATCCTAAACTGAGGCCTTTGCTATCACCTCACAGGTCTCGTCTCCTTCCTAGTCAGACAAGCCAGCAAAGAAAATGGAAACCCCTTCTAGGTGCCTCCTTCTAGACGAGAGTGAAACCTCAGCCCTCGAAACATACACAGACGCCGTCATCTCCGCCAAGACATTTGCTACTGAGAGGAAAACATCTCGTAGTGCCCCCGCCTCCTCAGCAGGAGGGTGCTGCCCCTCAGGACCACCGCAGCACCCCAGACAGCAGAGCCTCCTCCCGCAGCATGGCGGCCCTCCCCTCACCGCCGGAGCACAGAGAGGCGCCGCTCCCGCCGGCCAATCAGACTCAGCGCCCGGTGCCTCCAGCCAATCACTACCCGCGACTGCGGGCTGCGGGCCAATCACGATGGAGGTCAGAGGCGGGAGGAGGGCTGTGCTTGCAGTCAGGCAGCCTGCCCTGCCCTGCGCTGCAGGCGGTGCTCGTGTTCGCCTCACGCCTGCGGTTCCGCTTCTCCGGAGCGGAGCGGACAGGCGACGTGGGGTGCCCCCATGGCCGCCGCTCCCCGCAGTGGGTCGGTTGCCCTTCCCGCCTGCTGGCCCCGCGTCCCTGGCTCCCGCTCCGGCTCTCTCGCTGTCCTGCAGCTCACCAAGTGTTTTCGCAGTTGCCTGCAGTGCTGCTGCAGTCGCGGCACCAAGGGCGACGTGGCCGCCGAAGGGAAGGGGAAGCCTCCTCCTGGCTCGGGGAAGAAATCCCTGGAGTAGTTTTATTGCTGTGCCGTACGTTGTCTTGGTGCCAGAGGACTGTGCCTGCTTATGCAGAGCTTCCGCTCTTCTGCTTCTTCTATATCAGAAATTGTCTTTATAGATAGCCAGTATTTGGAACACTGATTTCAGTGCGTAGTATAGACAAGTTACGGGACTAAATGAGTATAATTCACTCCTATGCTCACTTTGGAACCATTTTCACCCCCATCAGGTAGAGCAGAGGAACTCTGATCCAGTGTTGCTAATAAAGTTCTTATACTGACATTTGTGGTCTTTATTATACAGGGGAAACTGGAACTGGTAGCAGTTCCAAAGTGGGGCTTTCCCTCTACTGGTGTGATACGGGTATATTTATCACCTGTATCACAAATATAGGTGATAAAATTTAGCATGAATTGCACATATTGCAGTAGAGTAGCAGTAGAAGCATCTTCACACCTAGAAAAAGCAGCAGTCTCAGAGAATCACCTTTCACAGTAGATAAACCTACAGCAACTGAAAATAATTCCACTGACTTTCTAAAATAAGAAAATACTATAATAAACTATAAAAAAAAAAAAAAAAAAAAAGCTGTAAAGTATTTAAAACACCACCAGGTGCCACTGTGATTCAAGAAAATGACCCGTGCTAAGAGAATTTGAGTTACCTCCACCTAAGAGTTGATTCCATAGTAGTAGCAATAGAAGTGAGCAATAGCAATAGAAAAGTGAGCCACAGAGTATGGCAAAAGTGGATCAAACACTTCTCCAGCACAAGGTATGCTGACATGACTTGGAGGCTTCTATATGTTAATTTCTCATTCTCTAATTTCTGCTGTGGTTCAGCAGAAGGGAGATCAACAGCTGAATTTTCATCAAGCTCTGCATTAAGCAGTCTGGAACTAGCAATGAAATTATTTGGGCCACAGATATAACTACACTTAAAAAATTTTTCAGAGAAAATGGAAGCAAAGCTGTCTTTAGGGCAGGGAGGCACTATGCACAGGAACCCTTTCTTCACTACAGCAGAAATATTTATTTTCATTACAGGCATTGTGCTGCCCAATCTACTCAATCTTTTGCCCAGCTGCAAGGGTCAGAAGTGTCGATGCCAACGGTTTTAATACCAAGTGTCAGCTGAAATAGTTACAGACCTGAGATCATCAGGAGAAAGCCAAATCAGGAAAGAACTCAGTACTAACATTAGACTCATGTTGACAAGCGAGTGATCTTTTGGGCTTGCCATTCTGTGTCTTTACCAATGTTCTATTGTACATAGAGCATTGTGCTGAGCCCTGATGATACACTAAATTAAGTACTGTAGTTACAATTGACTGTTAATAGTATGTTACTATTACTACAAGTGGGAATTTAATTGTTTTTATTTGTAAAACAAATACTAAGAAACTACAAATTTGAAATTAAATGTAAAAAACCCACCTATATTATAAATAACATTAACTAGCTGTAAGACAAATGCAGTGGCTGGATTATCACAGCAAATACTTAAATACTCTTAAACACATATCCTGCCCTCCCACTCCCCAGAGTAAAAAAGAAAAATTACATTGTTTTCAAGTGATTTGTTAAATCAAAGACCACTATTTTGATCCGTTGCTGGGCTTCTGGTTAGTCTACATTGTGGCTGTAGTATTTATTTCCAGGTGATGCATAGCACTCTATTTTACTAGGTAAAGTTATGACAATTAAGGTGTTACTGCTAGTTCTGATTGAGATAAGGACAGGAAAATGGAAAAACAAGGGGCAAACACAAGATATTATAATACCATGCTTTCTAAAAGCAGCCCCCCTTATGCATCTATATACATATAACACATCAACTCTATACTTTGTATTAAAAAGTGAAATTGACATTCTTAAAAAAACTGGGATAATAGAAATATTCCCATGTATTTAAACTGTGATTTGCAGTAATCATCCTTCCCCCAAGCAATTTTGATGATGCAGTGCTGAAGTTATCAACATGATTAAGAAATAATTGGTAATATATGTGCTTATTAATTATGTCTTCTAGTTAAATGTCTCCATGTTGTTTTAGAAGAAACCTGGGAAAAGCTTATTGGAATCTTGAACTGCAGCATATAAATGTTTAACACTAATGGAGATGCTTTTCATATAGAGGATAAGTTGCTGTAGACATTTCTTAATTTACCCTATGTAGACACATTGTCAAGAAACTTGAGTAAAGTACTGTCTAGCACAGCTTTGGAGAGTGCTGAGAGGAAAACCCTTTTCCCTTCCATGAAATCATATTAGACTCAACTGGCAGCATGCCTTCTCCCAGCATTAGATATTTATCCTGTAGGTGCTCCATTTCACACAATTGTGAGGTGAAATGAAAACAAATTTCAAATAAAGAGTGGCAGCCTGGTATTTTTTACAGCTGTATAGACCAGTCACTCAGGTTTGATCAGTTTGAGCCCACATTACTTTCCTGAGTATGTTGCTCTTTGACAGCTCAGCACTAGCTTGCCGAGTAACTTTACTAAACTGCTAAAAGGAGTAGAACTGACAATAACATTAAAATGTGAAAAGCTTTTATTACAATCTTTTATTACAATAGCTATAATTTTTGAAAGTAATCAAGAGCTTAGAAATTGTAAAGCTTTCCAGTAAAACAAAATGACCTTCTGTCTAGCATACGTGCTTTACTGCTATACTGTGCAATGTACTTTATTTTGGACAAGACTATACTCAGGAAAGACAATCTCTTTGCATTTACAAGGATTCCTAACATTTGACAAACATGCTTGAAAAAACCTTGGAACTGTGGACTTCTAGACATTAATTTATTCTATGATTATAATACAGGTTTTTAAAAAGTGCATTGAATGACAATAACCCTTGGAAGAATTTGCTTTTGCAAATTCCTCATTATAAAGAAAATGTTTGATTTGAACACAGTGCAAGCAGTCAAGATGTCCTGAGAATTTATAAAGGTGGTCATAAATTTACCTTCACAGCACGTGTGTATTAGCACTTCCTAATGGCTTAATCCCTTTTTTTTTTGTCAGCTAGAAGCCTTTTGATATTGATTACTGAACATGACAGGAAGACTTAAGTACAAATTTCATGTGACAGGCAGCTGTGAATGTTTAGCAGCTTAACACAGAGATCACTCTCCATTAGTTATAAGGTAGGTTTGCTCAAGTCACAGTCAGCAATGCCAGATAACTGGTTTAGTAACAGCCACTGTCAGTTCTTCTCCACCAGTGCAAGACAACACTTAGGGTTTCTGCACTTCCATAATTACTCAGTAAACTATTTGGATTAATATATACTTGGCTGTGGGTTCCTTACAATGGTGATTTTAAAAAAGAAACTGCAGTTTTGATGAGTAAGCAGCAATCCAAAATAAGATGCCTGAATAAGTGGCCTGATTTTCACAGTACAGTCCTAAAAAACAGCTCTTCTAATACAACCAGCCAGTCAGTTATCAAAACTTATGCTACACTTACAAAGCTGAACTTTCCATGCAATTATGAACATCTATGGAAAAATAATGAGCAATCTTTTACAAACCAGATTTAAACCTGTTGCAAATCTTAAACCATACTAAATCCCTAGAATGAAAGTAAGCAACAAAGAAACATGAGAAGACTGCATGTTTACTGGCCCCTCCTACTTGAGCAAGGATTGTGTTATGGGTCCATGTAGCTAGCTGTTTACCAGTAAAATAATCATTTGCTTTGAAGGTTTTTGTGTTGCAAAAAATGCAGTTGTGGAGTCCAACTACTTTATAATGAGAAGTAGCTAACTAAAGAATTCAAAGGTACTATTGCAATAGTAATGGGACACTGGGTAACAGGGAGGCAGGTTTCAAAGTTCTGACATGGTATTCTATTTTTAATATATTTATTATATACTAATATATACTATATCTTTTAATAATATATCACACCCACTTCTTGACTGGAGGTAAAAAAGGCACCTTTAAAAGGTAAATAGAGGGCTGATGGGACATTTAATTTCCAGTGCAAATATTAACAGAAATACTTAACGTGGTTAGAGTATTAATAATATATAAAGATAGAAGTGCTTTCCTACAGTGTCTGCTATCCAAATTATGCACAAATGGAATAGTGCCCAGACTTGGTGAGATAATATAAACAAAATTAGAAACAAAACCAGTAAGACCACACTGCCCACTTAGAAAACAGAGAGTACAAAATAGTAAAATAGTTCAATTAGTATTATTCTGTGCAATCTAGAGCATTACTAGCAACTTGAAGTGTCTCGTTTTGCTCTTTGGTAGTCTGACAGCATTCCCCGGAACCATTCTGTCATGCAGGCTTTCAGTGAATTTAACTCGATACTCTTTTGAAAGGTTTAGAACAGTTTGTTCAGATCACTGGCTACTCCTCTACCCTGGAACACTTTGGCAGGTTTCAAAAAGGAGACCGTTGACATAGGAGCAAAGAGCAATGCCTAGGAAGAGAGTGCCAAGACTGCCAACAAGCTGACCTGCATCCACTTTCTTCATTCAGATGAAGTGAATCCAGCTCTCCTCACATTCTCTAGGCATCTTAAGGGGGTGACTCCGGCAGGTAAGACTGTAGTTTTGGCCTCTGTTGTTATCCCAATACTCCCGGCCATTGACTTGGTACCTTGCTGCAAACTGGACTACAGAGGACAACTGAAGGAGGAATGGAGGCACAGGGAGAAAGAAAGTGAAAACATCAACCTGGCCCTGCCCCTTTTTAGCAGGAATGCTACTCTGCCAATGAGCACACACTTCATGGAGGCTTTTCCACTGGTTGAAGGTGTATCGCACAGATACCTGCTTCTCAAAAGCAACATTGCAAACCTGGATGGTGCCATTGAGCCCTAAATCTGAGCTGGTCACTCGTTCCAGACAAACCTGCTGCTCCTGGAGTCGGGAGGAGAAATCTTTACAGTCTACAGGTTGCTGGAAGTCAGGAATCAAGCACTGGATGTTAAACTCCAAGTCCCAGCTGCTGTACCAGAGGGCTGAGTTTATGGAGAGCCTGGAAAGCACATGCAAGGGGATTGATGGATCCTCCCCAGTCTGGAAGACTTTGACTTCAGTGAGCTCTAAACCCAATGCATCAGCAAATCTCACCCGGTTCATACGACCCTGGCATCCAGGAACTTGACACTGCACTGCTGCTTGCTTCCTTCTTTCGGGAGAGGTAGGCAAAGATCTTGCTCGGCGGCGTATGATAGGCCGCAACGCCGGGTCACAGCCGGAGAAAGTGCTGTTCTGGGGCTTATTTGGCTGAGGCCCCCCCTTGGCTGGGGTACTGCTCTGAGGAGCCATGCTGGTACTTGTATGGACTTCTGGAGTCTGCTGATGCCTTCGCCCTGGTGCTTCTTCAGCCCGTAGCATGTTGTGATAGAGATGATAGAGGTAACTGGGATACCTCCGAGAACCACGTAACGTACCTCTGTTCTTAACAGAGGACAGAAAAATCAGAGTGAAGCACAGGCAGTATTTGAGGTTATTGCACGGGATACAGCAAGAATCAACTGGAACAAAGACTGCTGAAAGAACCTGGAAGTGAACTAGATGTTATTGTGTGTTATGGGGAGATGAAGGCAGTTTCAGTGGCTGGTAAACTCGAGGCTGTTCTGCTGGCTGGTGGACCCGATGCTCAGGCTGGAAAGGGATTCAAGGCTATCGCCCGTGATGCTGGAAGACGTGAAGCTCTCACACAGGCTGGAGACTGACTGGAGGCTGTCGTGCTGTACACTGAAGGACTCCAGGCTGTCGGAGAGGTCACTGGATGCCCCGAAGCGTGCTCGGCAGTTACAGAGCGGGAGAGGGGGCTGCAGGCTGTCCTCGCAGACACCGACTGACCCCAGGCTCCTGCAGCAGCAGGGACACTCCAGGCTGTCACACTGGATGCTGGGCGACTCGCAGGGGCTGCCGAGGCAAGGGAGGGCTTGGAGGCTGTCGGGCGGGAGGGAGCCGGAGCCGAGGCTGCTGCAGAGGCTGGAAGGAGCGCGGGGGCTGTCGCGGAGGAGGCTGTCGGGCGGAGCTGGGGGGGCAGGCTCGGTGGTGTGGCTGCAGCGGGACGAATCCGCGTTTGGGGACTCTACAGCCCACATCAGCTGCACAGCCCCCCCCTCCACCCCGCGGCAAGGCAGGGAGATGCCCACCCTGCCCCTGTGGCGGCCGAGGCTTAGCAGCCGTCAGCAGCCGCCGTCCCGGGCCGGTCTCCGCCCCGGCCCCGCGGCTCGGACCGCGGTGCCGAACCCACCCGCACCGGGGGCGCACGCGCGGAGCCCCCTCGCCTCGCCCCGCCCCTTCCCCGCACCGGGCCAACCGAGGGGCCTGTGCGCGCCTGCGCAGTGCCCGCTTGGCACCGCTGCCCCCGGGCCGCCCCGGGGTACCGGTGTCGGCTGAGGCGAAGGTATGTACCGGGCAGGGGCTGGCGGGGTCGGGAGGCGGCAGCGGCGGGTGGCTGGATGGCGCGGAAAGGCAGAAAAAGCGCGGCGACGGTCTGTTAATTACCGAGCGTCTTTCGGGCGACGTGGTGACGGAGCGCGGTGGCAGAGAGCGGCGGGATGGCTGCTGCATCCCGACAGGGAGCGGGGCCCAGGTTCGGTGGCTGCCCACGGGCACAACCTGCCATGGCACAGCCTTTCATCGGGGCTCGGAGCCGGCAAACCAGATTGCAGCCGCTATTGCGTGACATTGGCACCTGGGGGATGCGCGGCAGTGCCGGTGGCGGCGGTGGCCTCAGCCCCGGGATCCCCCTCTTGGAGTCTGACCGGCCCGGGGAGCGAACAGCTTCCCCTGCCCGCCCCCTTGCTCGGCCGGGGAGGTGAAAGGCAGGGAAACACTGAGGAAATGTCAGGATCAAATTTAAATACATATATATAGGTATGTAAATACAGAAATAACTTTGCAACAAAAGTAACGGTGAGTGAGGAGAGGTATTTTGGTTCTAGTCATCTGTCACCTTTTGCAAATCGCATCCCTGGTTTGCAGTTCCCTGCATTCCCTGAAACGCAGTTTCTGGAAAAACAACAGAATGCTACAAAGCCTGCTCCGGGTATTTTTAGTAAGAGTTTATGAGTACTGAGAGATTTGCTTTGGAAGAAGAAAAAACATTAAGTATCTGGTACGAAATTTGCATGTATGAATACAGGAAGAGTGCATTTTCTGACAAAAAAAGAGAACAACTCCACATGCACGGAACGCGAGCGATTGATCATCTGTTCTTGCTAAATTAAGAGCAGAAACACCCACCACCATTTGGCTGTGCTACTTGGCTCCAGTCAATACATGTAATGCTGCGCAGGAGGAACAAAATGATGATGAGCACCTCACACAATGAACCGTAGCTCTTCTGGCACAGCTGCACCTCCAGATGTTTTCCTGTATTTTGCCAACAATCTTTCAAGAACGGGCGTTTAAACCCCATATCAAGAGCTTCAGGGGGTTGCGGAGCGGCTGTCCCCCGGGTATCAGTCGGGCCGTGCCGTGCCGGGTGGCTGCAGAAGCACCGCAGCTTCCCGCAGCACTTCCCGCAGCACAGCCGCTGCCTCTCAGCCCGGACTGGCCCTGACTCTGCAGCTTTGGTGGCCGTCGTGCCCCTGGGAGGGGAGCAGGGATGCCCTCCTGGCTCCGCTCCCCTCTCAGTGCCCCGGGTGTTGGCAGCTCGGCATGGATCCGAATGCTGCAGGATCCCATTAAGCAATCGCTGGGGACGAGGACAGCCGTGTCCCCGTACCGTTTGGCAGCTGGTTGTGTTTATCTTACTCCTTTTAATATAAATCATGTCGGTACAAATCACATGCTGTTTGTTTACTGCATCTCTAGGACGTGGTGATGTTTGCATTTGGTATGCTGTGTCCTACGAACCCAAAATACTGGAGTCGTTTGAAGATTATGTAAAAACAAAAGTGCAGATACCCTTTAAGAAGAACAGTAATGGGACCAGGCATTCAAGAATATCCCTTATTACTGCACAGAGAGACACAGAAAAAGGAAAGCCAGATCAATGAAAACCACAAAGGAATGGTAAAGTAAGGAAATTATGTTATGTGAATTGCAGAAAGCTCAAAATACTGTATATTAGTTAATAAGTGCATGGCTTTTAGATGCTCATCCTCTCTTCTGATCCACTGCAACAGACACGATTGTGCTGTGTGATCGTGCAGGTCACAAAGTGGCAGAGGTGACTGCATCAATCCTGGAGGCACAAGACTTACTTGCCTTCTTTTATAAGCTCTTCAATTGGTGGAATAATGTTTTTTAAAACCAAATCTGACTACGTGGATGTAAAAACTATGAATAAGGTGTACAGCATGACAAATGGATCTGCAGTCAAACTAGTTTAGATCAGGAGGGCACAGTTAGTTTATGCCTATTGGAAGATGGCATCTTAATGCTTCCCTTTTAAAAATGAGTAATATTTCTTGTTTGTAGAACAAGCACTGTTTTCTTGTTCTTGAAGAGTACACTAATGTTTCTGTGTGCTTACACAGAAATGTATCTGATTTAATTGAGGAAATATGTATTTTTGTTTTAAGCTGTCCAGATCAGTAATACCATTCTTTTTTGCTTACATATGAGTTTTTCTCCAACTAACATTTTCATAATCCCAGTATAACATGAAATGGTGAAGTTTGTTCATGCCATTGTTGTGAACTTCATAGGAATAACTTTTAAATTCTGTTGAGAGTATGCATATTTGAAAGGCAAAAAAGATATGGCTTGCAGTAGCCATATTGTACCTCATATGAATTTTGTTATATTGCAGTAGGACCATGTGCCAGGTAGTAGAGAAACCAGTAGTTAAATTTGTAGTCTCTAATATTTGCTATTTATTATCCCCAAAGTAGCTTTGGGATGCTCACTAGAGGAGTATGGCTAGAGGCCAAGTTCTATTGTTATGCCAGCTGATTGAATTACTCACTTTTGTATTAGTAGTATAAAAAATAAAATGTGACCATGGCATAGATTTGATTAAAAATAGTTGCAATCAACTCTTTTTTAAAAAAAAAACTGAATTATACTCTCAACTTCTATTGTATTCAATAGCTACAGTTCATCAATCTGATGATTGCAGCTGTTGCTATTTGTATGTGATTTTCTGTTTAATCCTTGCTAATTACAGTAATGGAAAAAGCCATCCAAGCACCAAAGGACTAAATAAACCAATTTCTCATGTGAAGCCATCTCCTGGAAGATTAGGCAAAAATGTATCAAGTGCCATTGAAAAGGTAAAAAATTCTTTGATTTTGTTTACAGAGAAATGGTGCTTAGTTTGTGTCAGTTTCTTAATAACATCACATACTTTCATATTTTTTCAGACTTCTGACAGTCAAGATGGTAGACAGTCAAGTATTTCTAAGAAGGGAAGAAACCAGCTGGATGACAATACTCAGTCAAAAAGGTCGTTTTATGCTAAGATGGTCTGTTTGATTTGTAGGCAATTCAAACTGGTATATAAAATGCTTGTGATGGAATCGTGGTTTCTCTGTCTTGCCTTTGACTCAACTGCAGTGCTATCTCTGCCAGAAAATGCTAATTTTACCTCATTGCAAAGTTTCCATGCCAATTCTAGTTTTATTCATATAGATCCATCTCCTTGAAGGTGGTAGCAAGACCTTTGTAAACTGTTCTTCCAAAGACATTAAACATTCTAACAGCATATGACCTTTCTTTTATTTAGGATCATGAGTGTTTGCCCATCTCTGCACAGAGCACAAGGACCAAAGAGAAGTCTCCCAGAAAGAAGGCAAAATGAATCTTTTCTGCATGGGATCCCTCCTAGCATCAAGGGCAGCACACAAGGTAGCTTCTGTAGGGTTAAAGATGTCCCAATGCAACATTTCTATTACAGCAAAAAAGAACAGTTGGAAAAGAATTACCAAGATGTTGCTGGAGCTGGTCCATGCTCTTCTAAATGGCAAGAAGCCTCTGTAGATGAAATGTTTCTTGATTTTGAATCGGTACAAATTATTAAAGAAGATGCTGAAGATGATAGTGCCAGTGACCTCTCTGACTCAGAAAGGATTCCCATTCCCCCGTCTCCCTGCACACCACCTGAACTCATTCTCAGAGCTGAAGAAATTGATCCGGTTTGTTTAGAACACGTTCCTGATACAGGATTTAAAGAATCAGAATATTACTACCCAGACTTCCTCCCACCTCCTTTCAACTCATGGGACTTGAAACAACTGGCAATCTTTGTTAACGTGGAGGGTAAAACTGAGTTTCAACCAAAGCCAACGGGATTTCTTGAGAAGTACATTGATCGCCTTGTGCAGCTGGAATGGCTGCAGATGCAGACTGTGCAGAATGAGAAAGGAAAAGCAGCCAAAGCCAGGCCACAGACTACTCCGGGCTCCATCCGTACCCTGAAAAGCCCTGGCAAAAGCAAAGCATTGCTCAGCCCTTTGCCTAGCAAGCAAGGGGTTCCCCAAGAAAGAGTTACAAAGCTGCCCAGAAGCTGTTCAGGTCCCAGGGGAGATTCGTACTGTGAAGAAAGTCACCGGTTACAGTCTCATCCGGGTCACTTGAAACTTTCTGAGAGAACGGGGCAGGCACTGCCTGCTCAGAGACAATCTGGTGAAGTAAGGAGTGAACTGAAAAAAAAACCAGCTCCAAAGCAGTTTCACAACATGCAGCCCTCAGAGAACAATTCTAAAATTCAAAGTGTTGGTAATATCAGACCCCCTAAGCAACCTCCAGTATTTCATGGTTCAGCTGCTCCCATCAAAGGCTTAAAAACATATGGGAGTACAAATCCAAAGAAAAATGGCAATACCAATAATTATGTTCCTTCTAAAAAACCAACAGTAGACAGGAAGATAAAAACAAATGGCACAAAGCAAACATTTTGCAAATTTAAATGAAGAAAAATTCATTAGTTAATGATGATGCTTCTTGACTGCTAAAAAGCATTTGGCCAGTGCAGAAGGATGTTTTCTTCATAGGAAGATTCTGAGAAAGTGTGTTCATGATGCATGGTTCTATGTCAGCACTGTTCATTTCAATATATTTGATCTAAAGCCAGCAAGGCCAGCAGAAAATCCTTTCCCTGAAGGCAAATGTCTTCCATTGGTCTTTCCCCCAAAATATTTTCAGTTGTTCTATGAAGATAATAATAGACAGAGTAGACAAATTTAGAGAAATATCAAATTCCAACATGTCCTTCTGTTTGCACCAGTTGAAGTCCATTGAAATCTGTGCTGTTTCTTATGCTTACCTTGGTATATCTGAGGGAATAGGACCCATGCTCTATTTTTGAGCAAATGTGCTATTTTGTGAGAGAGGTTTGATGGTGGTGTTTGCTGATGGAAAAGGGCTCAACTGTTTTATAAAAAAAATTGAGCATGCTTATCTATGCAAAGTCAAACTAACGCTTCACAGAAGATGATGAATTGGATATTTTTTTTTATGCTTTTATAGAAGAAGAATGGACATAATGTTTTGAAATATTTTAATGCAGAAGGGATTGTTTTTAAGACAAAAACTTATTAGGGAGCAGACAACTTCTACAGTGATAGATTAAGAAAATGGAATGCATATTTTTATACCCAGAAATGTCCAATGTGTGTACAGACAGCTTTCCTTAAAGTTCATTTTGTAAGTCTTGATGCTCTGTGTTATTTAGATGGAATGACCAAATTTCAAATTGCACATGGATATTTATGATTAATGCAAAATAAGTTGATTACTAGAGACTCTGTGGCCTGATTTTCAGAACTGGTAGCCTCTCAAAAATAGACTCTTAGGAAATGAATGTAGAGACTGCTGTAAGTTCAGGGAAAGATATATTTTGGTACAAAAGATATCTATTTTCATTCACCTATTATTTATCCTGTGGTCCACTCTACTTCAGTTAGCTTCTTGTTTCAAGATTGAGTGAAGTAACATGGAGAAACATCATACTGGACAGAAACTGCATCTCCTGTGTCTGTGAGATACAAGAGAATGTGAAGGATAGCTCTGAGTATTCAGGTGTCAGTTCAGCTGTTATGATTCCAAATCAATCACAACAGCTGGGGACGTGATCTTGATGAAAGATGAAATTCTAGAGGATATTTTGTACTTTAATATGAAATACTGAGCACCATTAAACTCAGCCTCAGTCACCAATCCCACTGAACTGTAATGAGAACTGAGGTCTGACAGATCAGGTAGTACAAGTGCATCCTTGACATTGTGAAAGTAGCAAGAACCAAAAGGTACCTTGTGTATATAGTTAAATTGCACTTCTCTTGTTGATCTCATCTTGGTTTTAAGATGCTTGGCTGTTTCTGTTCTTTCATTGTGCCTACCAGATATTCAGCTTTGTAAAATTTCAAAGCATGGATTAATATGTAGTTTAAAATGTGAGAATATTAATAAATGTAATAATAAGCTAGAGTATTTTACAGTACATAAAAACGTTGCTCAGGAATAGTCTAAAAATATTTTTAGTGGGTTTTTTCTTGTCTACTGCAGATCAAATGTGAGATTTTAAATTGATAAAGGAAACAAATGTAATATACATTATTACATTGCCATATCAGTATTTGTGAGGTTACAGTTCAAGTGAATTGTAGTTGCATGTACATTCAGCTGTATGGCATTTATGTTAATCTAAATCTGACATGCTCAAAGATCAAATAAATTGGCTGTGTCAGAGATGTGGTGAAATTTAGAGGATGGCATTCAACACCAGCAACTGCAGAGCACCAGCACATTCTAATTGTTGTTTTTCATCCTTTTGCTTTGTTCCAGACTCATCATGTTTTTCAGCTCTTTTTTTTTTAGGTTCTTGCATCCAGTGCTAGAATTCCAAGCTCTGACCAGATTCTACAAGCTTTCTTCAGTTAAGTTTTCCTGATTCACGTTAACAGTAGCGAAAGTTGGCAGATCTTCTCTTGCCAATAGGCACCACAGTGCATGGTTTTAGTACAATGTTTTAGTGCAGTTGGAAGGACCAAAACCAAGGTAACCAGGATCAAGTCAATTGCCAGAATAGGAGTTTTCTAGAGCAAATTCTGCTGGACACGATAATTAATTTAAATAAATTTTCCTCTGAAACATTATTCCAAATTGATGCTTTCTTAAGTTACAAGGAGGGTATGTAGGAACAGGGACATTTTGCATGATCACTTCTGAAAGAATAAATAGTGTTTCAGTCAGCTTGACCAGAGCTAAGGTGACTGGCACTGAGAAGTTTTTTCTCACAGAACTAGGATATTTTTGTTTTAATGTAGTGCTTATGGTATGATGGATAGGAGTGTGTTGCTGGAGACTGAGAAGTTAAGCAGAAAGAGATGGTGATGCACTTAAAATAAATCTGAATGCTTGTTCATCACTAAGCTCTGGATGGATCTGGCCAACTACATTCATTGCGTGATAATCAGACAAGTCTCATTTTTGTTCATTGATTTAGTAGTTCTTACACAGTATTCTTTGTTCACATACAGAAATAGAAATTTTGTGTTTGCTCCAACAAGCGGTTCTTAGAGTGATCAGACTTGCAAGGGTTGGATTTTATCCTGCAGCCCTTTAGTGCCCATTTGAACTTGACTTTGTTCTGGGCCTGTAGACCAAAAGAGCTCCTTTTATTAAAAGGACTGTTTTAGGATTTCTTCATTTTGTATTGATGGATCTTCTCTTCATAAGCACTTATGAAAATAGCAGAAAGGTTCATTCCATCAAATACATTCATTTTGGGATTAAAATACTTCATAGCACAGTGTTTGTAGGGCTGTATATATTTTTTTCAATGTTTAGCAATAGGATCATATGTGTGTCTAAGCCTAGAATTGATGATGCTTCTTGAAGAACAAGTTTACTGAGATATTAAAGAATAATTATTTTTTCTAGATAATTTAAAGTTTTAATGTTCTGCAGTACTACCTGCAAAACAAATACACTCAGGTTCCATTTTAAATAAGCAGCCAAATTCTATTTCAGTTATGCTAGTATAAGCTTTGAACAGCTCTTTGTTTTCAATCAAATTACCCTGTTACAAAGATGTGAAAACCACAGAATTTTACTCCAATATATAAAAACTGTTTTCCTTAGCAATGCTATACTTTATTTTATATGTATACCATGAACAGTTATAAACTGATATTGTTTTTCTGTTGACACGTTTCTTTTTTCTGTGTTATTTACATCTCTGCAGTGAAATACTCTGGTCAGTTAAAAGTTTTACCT
This sequence comes from Calypte anna, assembly GCF_003957555.1. Classification (NCBI taxonomy): domain Eukaryota; kingdom Metazoa; phylum Chordata; class Aves; order Apodiformes; family Trochilidae; genus Calypte; species Calypte anna. Next base: position 10,776,043 of record NC_044265.1, read on the forward strand.
CTCCCTGGGCTCTTCCCCCTCCCAATAGCTTTCAATCGTCTACAGCAGTTCTGAAGCTCCTGCACAAAGTCTCCAGATCCTCATTCTGAAGCAGGTACCAAGTTTCTGCAGTTACTCCCTCTGAATTTGTGTTCCAAGGACGGGTTATTGTGTGAGCAACATGCACCATTTTGGGAACAGGGGGGGAACATCTTCCTCTAGTGGGAGGTAGGAAGACTCAAATCAAGTCCTACTGAAGGTTCTGTGTCCTAAATCACTGGGTGACCACTTGTTCAGGCTGATAAAATGGACTGTGTTTTTCCTTTATTGAGAGACAATGTTTGATGATAAGAATTCAGGGTAGGGGGATAATAATAATGCTTCTCACAGAGGCAGAGAATCATCCTTTCTGTGTTTCATTTGTGGTTGTTTCAGGTAACTTTTATCCTGTATTTGCTATTTAAATTATTTTGTTACAAGTTTGAGTGTATTTTGACAGTGTTTTCAGTCAGTATGTCAAATCTTGATCTGATATTGTAGTTGAAATGTCTACAGTTTGGAATTGCCTATAATGTACTAGGCTTTGCCTTATTTTAAAGATATTGAGTCTTTGTTGCTCTCATTGGCATTAGTGTGTTTTGCTCTGAAAAATAATTTGACAGACCACTCTGGAAAGATTGAAATTCAATAAACTGAGAATTTGCAGCCCAGCATTTGATGTTGGTAATCATGCATTATTTTTTATTTGAACAATTTGTGAATATTTTTGTTAGTAATTTCATTGGAAAGTGATCTTGTAATTCAAAGTTACTGTATATTTACTGTATTAAAAGTGAAATACTGTTACCTAGTTGTATTTTTTCCATCATCCACAAGGTGGCACCTGTGAGGCTTTTTTGGTTTTGTTTTTTTTTTTTTTTTTTAAAATGGATGGAGTTTGTAGCTCAGAATATCTCAGCTAAGTACGTTCAACTGAGGCCAGTCGACAGAAAAAGAAAGGAGTTGTTTTCATAGAAGCCAGGACCTTTCACTTACTCTGCCACTCAGTCTTCTTTCTTACATGGTTTTACAAGATTTTTTTATTTCCTTCTTCTTTATGTATTTAAAATGGAATTTTCACAAGCTGGTTGGGAAGTTCAGTCTGGTGTTCATATCATATTTCAAGTAAGCACTTACAGGACCTGTTCTTGGTCCAAAATCTGAATTAATATAAAAGCACTCCTGGGTGTGGCAGATAAAAGCAGGTCCCATGAAATAAGAAGTTCCTAGGAAATGGCACCCCCAAGTAACTGGCAGGTAAAGCCACCTGGTAGGTGTAGGATGGTCATAAAGGTGCAGTCATTGATTGTTTGTTTTGTGCAGTACTGGATGTGGACATTACAAACTGGAATGAAAACCTGGCAAAGGAGGACTGACTTTTTGCTTTGAGCCATTTCAGTTTCACAGAACCAACTTAATTTCTTTTTTTTTCATAATTTTATTTGAGGAGGCAGAAACCTTTGCTTGTCCTCTGGGACAGCTCAAAGAGCACCCAAACCACAGCTGGCAGGGAAAGAAATTTAAATTGCAATAAGCCATGGTGAAGCCAGGGTGTAAGCTTCCAAGGATCTTGGCTCGGTTGCAGCTGAGAAAGGGAAGCTGCTTCCTGAACTCACGCTGTGAGGGGTCCCGGGCTGGCACGGATGGTCCCGGCTCCCGCCGCTCGGGGGGGAGAAGCCCCCGGCACCAAGCTGGGCACCCCGCGTCCCATGGAGCTGCTCGCTGGGTATATAACCGGTGTTTGGTAATGCTGGCATCTGGTGGCTGTTAGTGTTATTACACTATTGTAAATGCTGTAAATGCTAAGAAATTGTTGACAGAAGACTGGCTGTGGTTATTTCTTTCATTCAGCTCCCTTCCTTAAATTAGCTACAGGTGACCATGATGAAGAAATTCATGGGTTTCTTCAAGCACCACTGTTAAAACAGATGACTTGATAAGAAAAGGTGGTATCAAATTTCCTATATGAAAACCAGAGGTGTGTTAAATTTTTGTAGTTTCTAGCTATCTGAATTGTGCAGTTTGCTTAGGCTCAGTTATGGCATGAGCCATACTTTACAATACATGAACAAGGAAAGAATAACTCAGTATTCTGCCTTTAGGTAAGTTATACAGGCAAGAAGAGATGGAATTAGTCACAACTTCTACTTCTCTCACAATTCTGAGCTAAAAGAAACAATATTTGCCTAAGGCAAGCACTAAGTTTGAGATGTAATCCACTGCTATCCTGTTTCACAGTTTAAACAATAAATTATGCTTTTACTCAGGTGTTATGAACTAATAATTCAAGGTTGGAAACTTCAGTCAGGTGTGATAACAGAGTTTGGCTGAGTTTTCCTAAATGCCAGCAGCAGGATCTGTTTACTCAGTAATTCACTACTTTAATAAACTCTCCTTAACTTACACCTTCAGATGGAGACTTCAAATCAGGCTGCTAATAGCAGTGCTAATAGCTGCTAAATTGTAGCAAGATGGGGGTTGGTCTCTTCTCCCAAATAACAAGAGGAGATGGCCTTCAGTTGTCCCTGTATATTTGGAAAAATTTCTTCCCGGGAAGGGTTGTCAGGCCTAGGCTGCTCAGAGAGGTGCCTGAGCCACCATCCCTGGGGGGATTTCAAAGGTGTAGATGTGGTCATGGTTTAGTGGCAGTGTTGGGTTGATGGTTGGACTTGATATTAAGGGACTTTTTCAGTCAAAATGATTCTATGATTCTAATAATCAAGATGATGTATTTTTGAAAATTATTACCCTTTGTTAAGATTAGAATTGTGTTGTATTTTGCTATTTCTTCTGATAAGTATGCAAGATTAAAAATAATAATGAAAGTATTCTGTGTGTTTATTGTTAATGCAATAGCATGCAATAGCATACTGTGCTTACAAGCACCAAAACATTAGGTGTGATCAGGTGCACGGTTGCTACTGCCAGAAAAAATGTCTCTCTTTTGAATGGAAAAAAACAAACAACAACCAACTTTAATTAAAAGCTATTGTATAGCATCTGAGAACGTTCACTGAGGGTTCTAACAATCATCTACAATGTGCCCATAAAGACAGCAACATTCATTATTTCATTTCATGGATATGTAAGACTTAATCACACCAGGATAATTTAAAATCCCAGCATCATTTACTCCAGCATCGTTGTGGAGTAAATATGTAGCATTTACACCTAAAAGGCAGAAACCAAGGCTGAAGGAGCTCCTTGGCTGACTGCAGTCACACAGAAAGCTTGCAGCAAACTTAGGCACTGTGCTCTGGGTTTGTGCTCTCTTGCACCACTAATCCTGACTTTTGCAGCAGCTTTTTGTCATTCCTTTTCACCAGACCTGAGGAATATTCAGTCTGCTGTGGTCATTTCAAACCAGATCCAACTCAAACCATTCTACATCTTGGAGCAAACGTGGATGGAAGTAACAAATAGTCAAAACATTTTACTTCTGATGAGGCACACCACTAAATTACTACAATTAATAAGGATCATTTGGAGGCTTTAACGAGGCTCACAATTACTAAGAAGTGAAAAAGAGATATAAATTGTCCACAGAACAGCATGGAAAGGTCCATTGCTTGGGGGACATCACCAAGGTTTGGTGTCAGAAGTGGTGTCTGTGCAAACACAAGTGCATTAATGGTGGCCTCAGTTTGTGCTTTGCTCATTCATAATGGCAGAGGGAGTGTGTGAAGCCTCTGGTTTGTGCAGGGTCTGCTTTAAACCAACTCCCTTCATGGCTTGCTGTTTTGTAAATGCTGGTGATGGGCTATAGTGTTTCAATTACCTGTTCACAGTGAGAGGTCTAATCATGATACCTGTGAATCCCCATTACTTCTGCCCCTGCTGTGCCCAAGTCAGTGGGAGTCCCAGCAGCACAAATGTTTATCTCTGCACAGTCTTCATCTCTGTCTTTGTTTTGCCTCATTTATAAAAATCTTACTTAAAAGTAAATGACACACAATCAGTAAAGGGGAAATTAATCATGCTGGAACCAAACTTCTGACACTGAGTTTTAAAGGAAACAAGAGAGACTGATGACAGGATGGTCCTACAGAGAGTGGATGTCAGCACATTAGCAATAAAATCTTTTTGTCTCAGACAGAAAGCATTTCCCCTGTCTGCTACTTCCTCCACTCTGCTCAGCAGTGGCAGATCCCCTGGGATCTTCAGGATGCCACAGAAGGAGTATTAAGTTTTAATCAAATCTTTCTGTGCCAGTTTAGGGTCATTTTCTGCCTTCTGAAGGATCCATTTTTCCTTATTAAGGTATTACAAGGAGTCATTTAAAGGACAGACAAATGACAAGAGATTTTATAAATGAAGGGTAAACCACGTTCTGAGTGGTTATATAATTAGCTCTTTCTATTAATACCTTAGGTGGTGGTGTATTTCACAGTTCTAATAATTAAACTCTCAGTAACAGTGTTGGATTAGTGTTAAAAAAAAAACAAAACAACCCACAGGCCAAGCTGGGGACTTTTCTCAAGGTTTTCTGCATAAACAGAACAGATATTCCAGCACTTGTGGTAGTGGCAAAGATCCTCAGCTCACTTCAAAAGCCACTATCACCTTCGAAGAAACTGAAAATGTTTTGCTTTGAGGGATAAATCTCTACATTTCTTCTCTGCTTGTGCTACGTTTCTCCTGCTGAGGAGGCTGCAGCAAACCCCAGTTTGCAAGCTGAGTGTTCTGTAGGATGGAAAATGAAGCAAACTAAAACTTCAGCTTTCTTTCCTGTCCCCTCGACAGATGTAACCATCCCATGCCAGATTTGGCAAGAGTAATTAAATGCATAAATGGAATACCAAAGCTAAAATTCCAGAAGCTCATACAGCATCACCTTGTCTTTGTGGGCTCTTCCACCAATTGCATCAGAATGGTAATAGTGTCACAGAGCTCAGTTGTCTCCAGTAACAAATGATACATGACTAAAATCTATTCCTTCTCTCTGATTATCCCCAGATGAAAACCCAGTTTTTTGAGAAAATGAGGCTCTCATTGGTAAGACATCAGTATAAAAAAATTATTTTTTCATAATAAAATAACTTCCGGAAATGTATCAGTATTGTTGGAACCACAGAAAGATCTATTTTATATAATCTACTGCTTATAATAGCTGAATATGAATTATTAATAATGCAGAAGGTTTTGATTTGTTCTCAGTTCTGTAAAATAATAAAGAAAATTACTTCAATGATTCAATTAGCAAATTATTTCAAGGCACTAATAATTATTAATGCCTCCTGGTAGAGATTTTTTGCGGTGTAAAGACAGTTCTGTAATTATCCAGAAGATGGCATAAGGAGGCCAGTTACTGACTTTCAGTCAGCAAAAGTAAATCTAAGGAAGGCTTGCTAATAACCTTATCTTAAAACAAATCTACTAATAAAAATGTATATTTTTATATGGTCAGTGGGAGTGGAGTTTAATTTCTTAAAACAGCCCTTTCCTCATCAGCATCATGCAAGTAAAGTACCACTTAATTGTTATACAGCAGTACTAAGAAAAAGGAGTATGAGGAAGCTAATACAGAAATTTTAAACTATATTTATGACTTTATTTCCTTAGGCTATGTCCATTATATAACAATCATTCTGTTTGCCCACTATTTCTTTTGAGGAGGAGACAGCAATAACGACTGATAAAAAAGATATCACTGTATTTTGTACCTGTATTGTACTCTGTCAAGCTGATATTTTGTTTGCTTTTCAAAGTTTTATTCAATTAATTTCTAAAAGTATTGAGCATATGGGAGAATACATTTACACCAGCAAATGAACACTTCCAACCACAAAAAAGTGGATTTATGTTTGCCCTTCCATATGGAACTTTCTACAGGAACAATTTACATATTCCAATATATATTTTCAGTATTCCTATAAATAGAAAAGGTGCTCTGTGCACTGCAGTAATTGATACTTCAAAGAAGAAAAAAAATAGGGGAGATCAGTTTCCCTCTCTTCATTCAGTGTTTCTAAATGTCTAAATCATGGCTTAGGGAGACATGTGACAGCATCATCCTGTAGTTCTTGGCAGTATAAATGTACTTGAATTAGCACAAATTTTTCTAATCTGAAACCTGCTGTCTGTCATACTGCAGTTATTGTCCAGAAGTGAAACCATCCAGAAATGCAATTAAACAACCGACCCTTCTTGGATCTTGGATCAAATCCTGATTATACAGATGCTAAAAGTGATCTTTATGGACTCTACATTCACATATTTTTTCCTAGGCATTTGCAAAGGGCCACAGAATGTCACAGTTGAATCTTTCTCTCATGAAAGGCCAAGAGCTGAGTTAGTAGGGTTGCAAATCAGCTCTGAGATGCAATAGTTCGGTTATGTAGGGAGATGTGTAAACAGCTGGCAAAGCAAGCATCACATTTCTAAGTTCTGAATTTATTCTAAGGAAGCAATAAAGAATTTGAAGATATGAGCATATTAATGTAAAAGAGAAGAAAAAAAATATTAAACTTACCTATTTCTTTCAGAACTGTAGACCATCATGTCAACATCCTTCCTAATTTCCATCAAATATCAATGAATGTCAGTCTACATATTACATGGGCAGATGTCATCTTTTATTCCTTGGTAGAGCCTGAAACAAGAGATTTTAATTCTGAATTAGGGCTCCAAGATGCTTCCACAATAAAACTACTAAGATACAGAACTTCAAATTGTGCTTTTGATCCTTTTTCCAATGTATTTTGCAGGGTACCTGTGAAAGGGCATTTATCCTGCAGCATTTGCCTCCTGCCCATAACAGCTTCACATAATCAGAGAAGGGAATCTCACATTTAAAAAAACCTATATTTTTGTTTTCAAACATTTGGTTTCAGAAATATCAGCTGTGGCCAGGACCATCACATAACTGGAAAATCAGTGCAGTTCAGCTTGCCACTTTGCAAAGAATGCAGCTGAAGTTAACACCAACACCATGAACCTGTTTAACTGGATTAGAAGAGATGTGGAAAAGAATAGAATGTCATTGTGGAAGATGTACCACATCTTCCAAATCAATCTTCCAAAGAACATGGTACAGATTTTTCTATGAAAAAAGAGTAACAAATGTATTACAAGGCACTAGCACTCACAGTAGTTCCTGGCGAAAAAAGTCAACATAAAGAAATGGCTTTTAGTGTAGAAACTTGAGTGTATTCCAGATGCTGGAAAGCTTCAGACTCATGCTGTAACTGATGGAAAACCAACAGAACCTGTCATCTCTGTGCTAGCTTTCTGACAGTATAGAAAGTATTTTCATTTAGAAATGAATTTGAAAGTAGTAGTGACAAGTGAGTTCCTGTTTCTATCTGTGGTGGATAAAATTTCTCATCTCAGTGCCTGATCCTTCTTTCTGTTAGACTGGGGCAAATCAGGAGTGATTCTAGTAAAGCCAGTGTGATCAAATAAGGCTGAGGGAGAGGATGGAGCCCCATATGTTTCTTGGTCAGAGGATCCACGACTGTGACCAGGACATTCTACTTACACAGCATTACATAGGAGGAACCATCTCTCTTGTTGAAGAGAGGACCTTTTGGAAGGTGTATATTCAAAAGGAAATAAAGTTCTGGAGTTTGGGAAAACAAGCTAAACTTGCCCAATGATGTCAGTTGAGAAATCTTGGACTGTAGAATCTGGGCAACTCTTTATTCAGATATTCCTAGAAATTACACCATATATCAAATCTAAGGTGGAATGAGCAAGAATAAAGAATTTTGGAGTGGCTCAGCACTGAAGCTAGAAAGGCTTAATATTGCTTGTTGGCAAAGCACTGGGCTGGGAAGAGAGTAAAGCAAACTTAGACATAAATCCTCTAGAGAGGTACTGTGTTTCCAGAGCAAGCATACTTCTGGAGATTATGAAGTGTTTTGACTGGACAGGAATAGGAAATGTCTAAGTATCCTAAACAGAAATATGAAGTTTTCCCTAACTGATGCTATGCTGATCTGCTGAATAAATATTGTCTTTTGGTTTTTCACAATATTCAGGTTTATGAGCCAAATGACAGCAAGGAATGGATGACATTTTTAATGTGCTGAATAAATATTCATCAGGATATGCATTTTTTAAGCCAAAGATCCAATATTATTTATAGGCTATGCTTTCATGTAGAGAAGCTAGTTATAGCAGAACTGAGGAGGAGATCTAACACCCTGCTATGAAGTTTCTGGATATTTCTTAACAAGACCATGGTGGTGGTGAAATAATGATGTGCTTGACTTGAATGGGGAGTGTGGGGGTTCTGCACCTCTGAAGCACTGAGATTTATTTCAGTGTCTTGTTGAACTTCAGTAGTTCATTTTAGGCATCCAAATAGTTCATTCATGGTACTTAGTAAACAATGCAAAGAGAGACATTGACAGAAACAGGCAAACCCCCCAACCAAGCACATCTACTGACATAAAATCCCAAGATCTTTGAATGCAGGTGTTGTCAACTTCATTAACATTTATTATTACTTGGAATTTTGTCTAAGTCTCAAAACACAGACTGCATTCTTTGCATATTTTGTATTACTGTAAGAGGGGAGTGTGAAAGGTGTGTTTGAACAGGAGTTTAAATCTTTTCTCTGAAGGCAATCCCTGCAATCAACAAGTGGCAATTGACACCAAAAGGAACAGCACAGTTCCCAGTACATGTTTTTAGCTGCCATTTGTTTCATGAGCCATTTTTAGAACAGTATTCTAGGAATTAATTATCTAGTCCCTTACTAAGATTTAAAGTCTTCAGAAAATGTACTTTCAGGATTTGATTATCAGGTTATCAGGAAGGCTTATGTAAAGCCTATAGCAACAGTCTCTCCTTCCCCCAGCTCTACTCAGCCTGCTCTCAGAGTCTGTGCTATTGTGTACATTCTATCATTATGTGTCTCTAAAAATGAAAAATAGGTCAAGAAATTGCAAGGTGAATAAGTTAATACATAAAGGATTATTGTATTACAGTGCTATACAACTGAATATCTTCTATTTAATTATGAGGCAGTAGAGTCCTTACAGTGTGGTGACATTAATCATTACACTACTGAAACTTTGTTACCATGGTGTGTTTTTTTAAGAGGAAACTCTTTTAAGATGTAAATTAACTTTGTCTTAGAATTTCCCTCAGCCAAGCAGTAATCACTGTTTATAGGCATTATGTCAAAAGACCATGTTGAGCTGCTGGAGCAACTCAGAGACCTTATTAAACATTCCCATAATAGCTCTCACCATCCTTATTTTGGCCCTACTGCAAAGGCATTCCATTTCTTCTCTGTCTCTGCACAGAGGATGTTTTGCAGTGACAGCTCTAAGGTTTAATATCCTTTGTCAAACATGAATTGTAAAACCAGCCTTGGTCCCTGCCTTTGGCCAGTCAAACTCTCAGGACAGCAGAATGGATCTCCAAACCCTGTTTGCTCTTTTCTCCAGATCTTACACCAATTGTAGCTCAGCTGCTGAGGCGAAGTCCCTTTTGTGCCCATGCAGGTATTTATTAGAATTTGCTCCTGCAAAATCTCCTCATAAAGACCACAAGACAAACTGGATTTTTACCAAACACTCCAGATCCATCTCCATCATGCCTAACTCTTGGTTTTATGTCCTAATGTATAATTTAGATTCTTAGAAAAGGACAGCAGTAGTGAGAAGATGCACTTGAGTATTTTATGGAATCCGATCAATTTCTGAGGAAGAGGAGCAGGCTATAAAGTCTGCGAGGTTTTGGATCAGGTCAAGGTTAGAGACACTGAGGAAACATTTCTGGGCTGGGCTGAAGGTTTGCTGAATAAATGTGGTCAAGGAGCAGACAAGAGAAAAAAGTGTTCTGGATGGAGAAGCTGGAGCAGGCAGTAACATCTTGTAGGCAGGAACCTGTAATTGTGAATCTATAGTAAAGTCAGCACTCCCACATGCACACAAAGCTGAATTTTCCATTGAGGTAAATTGAGTCAATTATCCTGATTTGACCATAAAATAGTCCCTGGAAGGAAGACTGGGTTATTATTATGGCTACACTACAAATATTCTGTGATTGTAAAGGGTAACCATTTTGTGCTTTCTGAACTGAAAGACTATTGTCAATAAGTTACAGTTAGAATTCATAACAGAGCCTGGGGGAGTCAGACACTCAGATGCCATTGAACTTCATAAACAGCTGAGTGCTGACATCCTTTAAGCTCCTCTTGTAAATCCTTCCCTTAAATTACAAATCTGGCCTGTCTATTAGATTGAAAAAAAGTCTTTCAATAAAGTATGGATCCATCCAAAATCCTTTGTTTATGAGATGCTGATCAATATGTATTAAATATACATATGGCTTTTGGGTTAGCTCATGACTTGTAAAATCCTTTGACCTTGAATTGTTTTCACTTGTTATTTTCACTTTTTTTTTCTTATTTTCTGTTGCCATCTGTCTGAACCAAAGCTCTCTGACATAAAAAAATTATAGCACCCATTCTACAGTCATTGACTCAGACTCTTAACCAAGATACATAAACCTCTATCCTTTTTTGCTTACAGGCAAATCTCTCTTGTAGAACAGCTGCAGAGTTCTCTGTGTAGTCACTTGAAGTACATTTTCAGATTCTAATCTCCTACTGGAGTGAAATTCAAAGGACAGTGAACTGACTAGAATCTCTTCCTTGAAACTGTTTTGCTTTTTGTCAAACTGCAACATTTCTGCCTTTTGTTTGGAATCACATTGCCTTGTCCCAGCCCTCAGAGAAGCCATGTCCATCTCTTCTTGGCATGGAGATGCCATTTTGCTTTGAAAAATGAACTGCATGGAAAAGACTGTTCCTTTACACAGCCTCTTCTGTAACAGTTGGTCAAGAAAACCTCTCAGTAGTATTTCCTGAGATAACAGAACTATTTCTAAGGGTGCAAAATGATAACTCTGTCTGGCATATACAGAACCTTGCACACACTATGAAATCCAGCTTCTCCTAACAATATTCCTTTAGTATTTGTCTTTGCACAGTCACTTAAGGGCATGCACAACCACAAAGCACATTTTCTGAGAATTACTCAGGAAGTTTATGTTGGTAAGGAATTTTTGGCAGGTACTTTATAATCTCTTTTTCCAGCCTTAGTTCACTGAGATGATTATCAGAAATATAACCATGTTTTATTTTTCTAGATATCAACACTGTCAACTGCTTCAGTACTTTTACTTTCTGATCTTAATCAAGGTTTGCCCATAGCACATGTAAGGAGCCTTTAGAACAAAAACCAGTGTCATGGTACTGGGAGGTGTCATGGTCACAGCTTTTAGATTTCCTGAAGCTCTCCACCTCTACTTATTAAAACACTTGGATGAGTTCACTGAGATGATTATCAGAAATATAACCATGTTTTATTTTTCTAGATATCAACACTGTCAACTGCTTCAGTACTTTTACTTTCTGATCTTAATCAAGGTTTGCCCATAGCACATGTAAGGAGCCTTTAGAACAAAAACCAGTGTCACGGTACTGGGAGGTGTCATGGTCACAGCTTTTAGATTTCCTGAAGCTCTCCACCTCTACTTATTAAAACACTTGGATGAGCCTGCAGGACAGCTGATGCAAGAACCATTATTTACAAAAATTCCATCACTTGCAAAGAAATTTCAGTCTATTTTCTATTTATTCTGTTAGATGGTTTACATACTTTATGTTAGAACGAAGACATTAGCTTTGACCAAGGAGCATTTGTGGGTTTTTTTGGTATTAATACAGACTATTCTCTTTGTTCAGGTGTGCTCCTGTTAAGTCAGGAATTTTTGGCAGCTCCGAGGCTGGGAGTGTGCAGTAGGTGGCACTCAGTCTTTTGAGAAGACAGTATCAGTGCCTCTAACAGGAAAAAAGGAAGGGAGCCTGTTTTATCAGCTGCAAAATTAACAGCTCAGAATAGGTAGTCACTAACTGTGGATCAATTTAATTAGTGTTCTGCCAACATGTGCAGTCAACCTTCTGATCTATATCCATGTGCATGTATCAGCTATACCTATCTTATGGTTTACAAACTGAGCACTGTAAAGAGGAATCAGATTATCTGACTGCAGCCCTCACTATGCTGGGATTAGGAGTTGTAATTTATGTTAAATTTACAAAACATATATGCTATAAATGCTATGTTGTATTATAGCTCAAACATTTGAGTAATTCCCTGTTATATGTGTCTTCTGACAGGGACGCTTGCAATAAGTTTAGACAACACCAGAATATAAAAGGATAAAACCCCTCTGTTCAATATAAAGTGGGTGCTATTAAGCAATCTTTCCTTACAAGATGCTGCTGGAAACCTGTGTAGGCATTTAGCAGTGTATAAGTCACTCCTCAGTTTGCACCACTTTTCATTTAAGATACAAATACCTCTGTATCTTCATAACATTTGCCTGATAAATCATAGAATTCTTGGAAACCCCTATTACAGAACAGTAACAAACTCCAGTTGCCCACTCTTAGCTTGCCTTTCCAGGAACCTAATGGAAAAACTAAATATATTTTGTTTGACAGGTTAACTGGTTAAGCCTGGTATGAAAGTGCACACAGTTTTGTAGAGTCACAATAGAAACTGATTTTATAAATGGTGCATAGAGGGTTGGCAGAATGAGAGTTGATAATGATATTAGAAAGTTAGTATAAATAAAAATAATTATTACATCTGTGGGTATAGTTTGATTTAAGGCCAATATACAGGAAGATAATATATTTTTCCCCTCATAATGACTTAATGGGAATGTGAATTTTATAAAGGATTCAATTGCTCCATGTGTCAAAATTAGGAAGAGGTGAATTCTACCAACTTTAATGGTGTTTAAGAATGCCACTAGAGCAGCTGACATTGCAGCAGAGTTGTCCATGACAGGACAGTTTTTTCATGCATGTTTTTATGTGAATATAAAGCGTAACAAAGGTACAACAAATGTTCCCATACTGAAGCAGGAAAAAAATGATTTGCCATATTATTTGTCCACAGAAATTGTTTTTACTTCCATATTATTCTTATACTGAGGACTAAACCAGCTGTGAAACAAAAGAGCTCTCAGCACACTCTGAAGTAATTTCCCCACTGGCTAGTGGTCTTGTGCTTCTGGCTACTCACATGAAACCTATCACAGCTGCAGAGGAAGATACATGGATTTTCTGAGCTCTCTCCTCTCCTAAAGAAAGTCTCCCATGGTATTAGAAGACCTATTCCTGTCCTTATTTATGACCTGGTTTTTGAAATGGAAAGGTAGACCAAAGGTACAGGATGGAGAAAGAGATGAGGTGAGATGAAGGAGCTGCAGCTTGGCTATCATACAGCACAGATCTTCTCTAGAGGCATTTGGGAGCATCTGTTTGTGACTGAAAAAAAGATACCAGTGAATTGTTGGGTGGAGAAAGAAATCTCCTTTGGAGAATACCCAAGTTTTGATGTTTTATACAAACCTGATTATACTGTCTGACATCATTGATGTTGACAGCAATTGTAAAGTGAATTTCAGGAGATTAAGTGTATAGGGGTATTGAATATTTTTTAATAAGCCTTTTCTCTTAAATTCTGAAGAAAAGGAACATGATGTGGATGTAATAATGGAATCTGCCTGTCAAAATAATGACATTGAAAAAGCTTTTATTTGGTACATATATCATAGAAATGCTAACATTATATCTATGTCCCGTGTGCCAAATATATTACCACAGCAATAAGTGGAGAAGCATCAGCAGGAACACAGTATATGATGATACTTAAAAATCCCACATATATTGACACTGATATAAAACTAACAAGGCAAATGAGCCACATTGCATGAAATAGATTGTAAATTTCTAGTAAAATTTAATTTTTTTTTATTTGTTTTAGCAAATTTCCTAATAGGAAATTATTAAGAAATTCAAATTCTTTCATTTGCAGCATTACAGAATCCATTTCCTCCCCTAAACAAACTTGATCATATCATAGATATAGATACAGATATCACACAGCTTTTCAGCTTGAGGTTTAGATTTTCCCTGACTGGTTGGACAGTCAGATAGAAGACAAACATAAGCTGATAGCCAATCAAATAATTGCTGAGCGTTGTAGTCAGAAAATTATATAACAGGAAACATAATGCAGAAGGCTTGTGGGAGTTAGAATGGACCATAAACTATGTGGTAGTCAATAAGGCCATACTGCTACAGGAAAATAAAAAAATGAATTGCATTTTGTTAAAATGCAGGTAGTAATTATTTATTTGCAACCAGCAGTAATGCTTCAGCTGAAATTCATGCTGTTGATAAAATGAAGAAAAGCCAGAGGAGAGGGACTAGAAATGGCAGTAGATGTGACCAAAACACCTGGACTAGTTTGCTGAAGAGGAGACTTTAGCAGATGAGGATACTTTTCAAGTATGTTGGCACTGAATTGTTCCAGCTGTCTATGGAAACTAGGATGAGAAACTGTCCTGGTTTGGGCCAGGATAAAGGTGGTTTTCTGTTTCTGTACTTTTGCTTTTAGCTAAGTCCCTTGTAAGTAGTTGCATTTGCTGAAACTAACAGCAAGTTTCTCAGTGTCTGTTTCTAGGATTGATAACACTTGATGTTTATAGTTCCAGCCAGAGACTGGTATGCAGAGCCAAGGACTCTTATCAGCTCTAAGGAAAACATTTTACCCTCCAGAAGGAGTACAGAGGCCCCACCTGAACCCTCCTTTAGGGAGGAACGGACAAGATAGATGCCAGAATTGACCAAACAGAGTATTCCATCCCATATACGTCACACTCAGTATAAATTTGAGGCATCACGTGGGCCGAGCCTGATCTTTGCCAGATCTTTTCCTGTTTCCCTTCCTCCCCGGCATCCTGGAAGGATCCTGTCTGTTCGTGTGCCTGTGGTCCTGATCCGTGCCAGCCCATATCTGTGTGTTCCTGCCTCCGGTTCCCAACTGCTGCCGACTCCAGGAGTCCAGCCTGGACTTTCTCAGGGCTGCCCTACAGCCTCGGTGGTGACGTGAGAGTTATTGGGGGAAAGGGGGGAGGAATGTGGTTTCCATTTTCCTGTATATTTGTATATATTTAGTAATTTTTCCCTATTTACCATTACTGTTTCATTAAAGTTGTGTAGTTTAGTTTCCAACCCATAAGTCTCTCTCCCTTATTCTCTCTCCTTTCTCTATCAAGGAGAGACAGACTAATAGAGAGCGTCTGTTATTCGGTTTAATTGCCGGGCCAGTGTTAAACCGTGACAGAAACATATAACTTCTCTTTCATTAGGGATAATGAAAAGGGTCAGTTGTCTAATGTTAGCATGAAAACAGGTCATTTAAGGATGCAGTGGAATCATCACCTTTAAGTAATTTAAAACAGTGGTAAGAATGCTCAAAATATACCTGATCATCTATCTAGAGGATGGACTAGATAACAGGCACCCAAAGTGTTGCATGTAACCTGCAAGGTCACTGCAAATGTCTTGAAAGAAATATGGAATTCCAGAGCTAAGATTACTTTTTGATGCCTCTAAGGGTAAAATAGTTCATACTGTTAGTATTTTAACACAGGTTAAATAACTGTTAGGACAGGACACTGGCAAAGGAGCCTTTTTTTCTTTAACTTTTTAAATAGATTTTTGCAAGCAGTGACTCAGCTATTTTCTTTGGTTTTTGCATGCACACACATAAACCAGATTATATATTTGCAGGAAATTTGTATGCCTGAAGAGGAATGACTTCATGTCAGTGTTAAGCAGCATGCAATGTGTGACACCACCACCCTGTCCTCAGAATTTATATTCTAGTTAGGGAGTCTATGATCAGGAAACACTGAACAATGTAGGAAGAAATTAATATGTCAGCCCCTAAATATCAGGTTACTGAATCAAAGTCAGTCTTGGTAAGGTAGGAAACACTTTTTTCTCATCACGCACTTCTAAGAATATTAAATCAAAAGTTTGTGCTGTGGCTGTGAATTAAAAAGTGAAGTAGTTCAGTAGAGCTGCAGGAATGGAGAGGTAATATCTCTTTATTGGCAGTACATGCAGCCCAGAAACTACTTGGGAAAAGAACCTGAGTGAAGAACTTAGTAGTGCTTGCAGGTGGGTTTGTTCAGAAACTCATTTCCTTTCAAGAATTAATAATTTCTGTCTCTTAAATGTGAAACAGCTGTTGCTCCTCTTCTTTAATGACATGAGAGCATACATCGGGCCAGCCTGGCAGCTCCATTCCTCCTGGTACAGAGCACCCTTCCAGCTGAACCCGAGGAGCTGTGCAAGCAATTGGTAGAGTTATGTCTGGTTGACTCTGCCTTTCATGGAGGAGATGATGCACAGGCAAATCCTGAAGCTTTCCATTCAATTACTGAACATCCGTGCTGCTGGCAACAGGACTGAACAACAGGTGAGAGCTAAATTCAGATGCCACTTTGCCATTTGTATACACGTATAGCAACTTGTTCTCCTGTGAGTATTTCAGAAGTGCCTAAAATACCTGAAACATTTTTTTCTGCCTCAGCCTCACTTCAGCTGCTGGCAGCCATTAGGCTGTTTGTCTCTTCTTTGTTGAACTGGCATTGCTGGGAGCATCACCACTGGCATCCCAGTGACTGACAGGAGATACTGCAGCAAGAGGCACTAATTGGGTGCAATAGGAGCAGCAGACCACAGCTCACCAGGCAGTCTTCAGGAAAGGTGAAGGGACTTGTAAAGTGACCTGAACTCCCTGCTGAGGGGGAAAGGGCAAGATGTGAGAGCTGAACAAGAGAGGAGGGAAATGCTCTCGTGAATTTGTAACCTTGACCAGGAGCACAAACTTGGGTTATCGAGTTAGCTCTTTACCATGGAAGGAAATGATGTGAGTGACTATTCTTTTTGGATTAAAAAATGAGAATTTCTGTGGTGTCTAAAAGCATGAGAGACTTATTTGCATGCCCTGTCATCTGGAACATGTTATCTTCCTTTCCATCCTGGGTGCTGTCACATTTTTCACATCATGGCTCAGTTAGCTGAAGCTAGAAAACCTTCTGATGGACCACTTATTTCTTTATTTATACCTGCATGTACTACATTTTTCCTTCCTCTTGGGAAGATACTGTTCAGATCCCTCTGGCAATTAAAACAGCTGCAGTCGAAAAGGTACCTCTTAAAATCCAGATGTTTCAATAAAAAGTATGGACTCTTCATTGCCATGAAAATATGAACACACAGGAAGACTGTCAAATAATACCATCATTAAGACCAGGGCTTGAGAACCTGATGATAGCTGATTTATTTGTAGCTGAAATACATGAAGGGTAGAAATTCTGTAAAATGCGTTTGTGGCTGAGGATGGGATAGTAAGAGAGGGAATATAATAAAAAAAAAAAGCCATGCTTTTGGTAAGGGAAAAGATCAAAGGTAAAGGCAGTGCAATTGCTTTTGGAAATCTCTTCATGAGCAGCATTTCATGCAGACACCTGCAGGGCACCGTCTGCTGCTCTCTGCATTTGTGTGGTCTGTGCCAAGTAGACTTGTGGGCAGTGTTTGCAAAAATGTGCAGTTGCTGATATGACACAAAGTGAAAAGTTTTTGTATTTTATTTACAGGAACCCTTGTGTGGCTAATGTTTTCCTATGTAGTCACAGCACAGCTCACATATTGGAGCCTGAGCACTAGCAGACCCTTGGGGTTCTATTGCAGTACGAGCATTGACTGACTGCAGGGTTCTCTTCATTTGATTCTTAAAATGAAACCAATGCCTTTCAAAATGGCCTCAGTGATCTCTGGGCTCTGGATAGTTTACAAGTGGGAGACACAACAAACAGTAATTAATCACTGGGTTTTCACAAAGCCTGAATCTAGTTTTTAGTATCTATCTTCCAAACAGAAAAGAAGTATTTGTGGAAAATTTTACTGGCTTCTGACATCATGTGAAGTATTTGACCCTGCTGGCTTGTAATCAAAGTGGCAAAATTAATTTGTCTTATATTTTCTGTGTGCCTAGTTTATCTTACTATTGAAAGACTCCATTTTAAACCACAAATCATTAATCACAAAGAGCTTTTTAATTCTTCCTCATCAGTGTCCTGACTGATTATTACACAGTATTTTAAAGACAATGTGAGACCTGGGAGCTATAAATTCTTCCAGGTCCTGGATGAATTAGAGACACTTTGCAACAGGGATGCAATGCATGAATACAAAAGTTTTTTTAAATTATAAAACAAAATCTAGCCTCCTTTTCATCTTCTTGTCAGTCGGCTCGAGATGTAAATACCCTGAGTGAATAATAAATCCTTAGAGTGACAGCACTGGACCATCATTCACTTGTAAAAGCCACACAAACAGGAGCTCTGATGGGCTGGGAGAGGAGATTGAAGCACTGCAGTTCTGCTGTAGGCAATACAGCAAAATATCATGTACAGAGGAATGGATTCCCAAAGCAGTGGTAAGAGTTCCCAGTCCTCATGTAGACTGGCAGTAGAAGGTGTGGGAGATGTCTAGATCCACCAAAAGGATACAAGATGCTAGTGGTCTCTGTGGGGGGACTAGGATCCTGAAAGGTGGCATACAAAGAGGAAAAAAGGGACCTTAAATAAATATGAATGGTCTAAAGTGCAATGTGTTCATGAGGAGACATGAAAATGTATTCCTTTATATACAGTTGACTGTAAAACAGCACTGGAAAACCCAGTGAACCTATCCATAGCCAGAGGCTGCCATTAGGACCTATCTGATCACAGAATATAACATTGAGTACTCTGCCTGTTGCTGAAGGAACCTCTTATAGTAGTGATGGAAGGTTCTTTAAGATGGCTTTGCTAGAAAGATATGACCCAGCATTTGTTTCCCTATCTCTTCAAGGATAGGGTTTGCCTGGAAGTATGCAGAAATCTCTAATCACCCAATCCTGATGGATTTCTTGAGCACACTTTTGGCATCTTAGATATTTTGCCATTTTTTCATCTCTTAAAGGAGCATCATGGCTCTTCCAACAACCACAGGGGAACTTCCTAAACAACCACCTCCAAATCTGTGAGCTCCCTAATATTTTTCATTCTTTTTGCACATCTCCAGCATAACCCTTCAGTCTCTCATGCTTTGAGGGTTTATAATGCCTCCTTCCTGCTCCACTGAATGATCTCGCTCTGCTCTTTTGCCAGTCCCATTCCTCTTGCACATTTTGGACTTCTTACCAGAGCAGACTAAGCAGAACAGCTGCCTCTACAGCAATCAGATTGATGCACATGATTACATGGACTGTTAACTTTGGTTTAAAAAAATTATTTACCTGCCAACACTCACAGCCACCTTCACAAACCACTTGCTGATGGCACTGCTGTTCACCTTGGAAAGGACATGAAATGAAGAACATTGTGTGACACTTTTAATAGGTTGCCTAGAATTTTCCACAGCTTTTGTAGTGTATGACTCAACTTTTCTAAGAAACTGAAAAGATTTACTAAGAATAAAGTCTAGGTGTCTACATCTTAAAGAATTTTTCAAGAAGGTAGCAAAATATTTACTCTGCAGTGCAAATCCACTTCCAACTCATTTTTTCCACGCTTTATACAATAGTTTAAAAAATACAATTTTGGCAAATAATGGGAAGCTTTATATTATTTTTTTTTGTTATGATCTGTCTATGCTCACTTGAGTAAGTTGACAAAAACTCCCAGTAAATCAAGTGGAAAAAA
This sequence comes from Calypte anna, assembly GCF_003957555.1. Lineage (NCBI taxonomy): Eukaryota > Metazoa > Chordata > Aves > Apodiformes > Trochilidae > Calypte > Calypte anna. The sequence continues at coordinate 10,795,645 of NC_044265.1, forward strand.
GATCCTAGCTGAAAGAAGAAATTATCCAGTATTACTGGGGAAAGTACATAGAAATCTCCAAATCTGCTGAGCTGCTCTTAGGCAAGATAGCATCCCCTGGTCATTCTGCCTGGCTTTGGTAGCCTTTCCTTACTGAGCCCACATATCTGAGAGCTTCCCTATGCTCTCCAAGCCTCCTGCTTAGTCATAGGGGATTTCTCTGGACTTCATTACTTTCGTCTGTATCAAGTGTTAAAAATTTTATGGAGAAGCAAAAAATAATGAGCATAAAAAAATAAACGTCAGCTTCTCATTTTTAACCATATGGAACATGAAGTTGATAATACTGGAATTTGAGAATTTTTTTCAACAGATAAATTCCTCATTCACTTGACTCATTAACTAGAGATTAAAAAAAACCCAGAAAGAAAATTAGGAGTCTCTGTCATAATGAGAGTTGGTAACCCTGGTTATTCTTTTGAAGTGGAAGTGTAATTACTCACATGGAACTAATTTTGCATAAATAAATAAATACATGTATGTTAATAGATGTTCTGTAAGCCAGTGGAGAGGAATGCAAACTCAGTTGTAGTAAATAACTCAATAGTGGCTCAAAGATGTTGCACCCTAAAATGAGAACTTCTGCAAAGAACAGTTTCTACAAATCTGGAGTCAAACGTTCTAAAAAGGTGAAATTGATGCTTTCCAAATGCACTCAGTGTTTAGCACTATTTTATTTTGGTCTTGTAAGGAACAGCTCTATTTATGGCAGCTTAGTTATCTTTCAAAAATGGGATGCATTCATTTGCTATCTCAGATAAAATGTGCCATGTTGGAAGATAAATGTCTGGGATCTCCCTAAGAGAAAACAAACAAACAAACAAAGAATTGTTCTGCCTTTTGAGAACACTGTTTCTTTGTCATAGAGAGATTGATCTCTGTGGATCTTTTTAATCCCCATGAATAATTTTGCAAATATTTGCAAGACGTCAAAAATAATTAGACAAAAGCAGTTTCCCCATCTCTGGTATAAATACTTCATACATTGTAGAGATCAAAGGACTTCAGTTCCTCTATTGTAAATCTCAAAAAAAAAAAAAAAAAAAAAGAAGTCTCTTTGAAGAAAAAATAGGAAACAATAGTAAAGAAGAAAGAATGCAATACATTAATCTATTAGAGTAACTGATTCTATTAAAACTGTGTCAGAAACAGGTCTGGATTAAAGGCAGATGATCTTAAACATGATGAAATGCTGAGCTCCTGCAGTGTTACAGTGTGCAGTGAGGGCTGCTGAAAAACAGAAAATATTTAGAATCCCCCAAGATTTGTTCACTGATTCATTTGTTCAGGGTTAATATCACATGGTATTCTTTGATATTTGAAATATTTCTGGTATGGTAACAAACAATATCTACCTTAAATGAGTCAGAAAAAGGCAAAATTGCCTATTGTGTCTGTCAGCTGCCACTGATAGCACTTGGTGTCTCTCCTGTCTCATGTTTATACTGGCCAGGCAGCCAGATTCCCTCTGTTTCTGTAGGTGCACTGTCTAGCATCACACCATATAACCTCATTTTAAACAAAAATCATCCCATTATCTATTCTTCTTCACCATTATTATTCTTCATCAACATACTGCTTAAAAAGGCAAAGAAAGTCCAAGAGTAGATAAGGTATCTGAAATCCCTTTTGTACTCTTGGTTTTGCCTTCACCTCACTCTCACTGCCCTGCTCTAGCCATTTGCCACTGGATTATATTTAAATTTACCAAAACATGGTTCTTTCTCACCAAGACGTGGCTGCTACAAAACCTGACAGATCATTTGCAGTCCTCTTTTCATAAATCAAGAAACTGAGTCAGACCAGACAAAGGAACAATTTTAAAATTCTACACTTTGCACACAAAAATGCTAAGAAAATTGATATGAAAGGAAAAAACCATGAACATTCTATTTATCTCTTACAGCATATTAGCTTCTTACATATGTGCAATTAGTGCATATATCAAGGAAAAATAAAGCTCACATTTCTTTCTCTCCCTGATCCATGTTCATATTTGTGGAAATCAAGTGGGAGTAGCTCTCTGATTAAAGTTAAGCTAGGTACATACCTAAGTGTTTGCAGGAACTAGACCTCAAAGTAGAAAAAATAAACAGCTTTTCCTACAATATATTCAAGTTCTCTGCCAGACAGCTCTTGTGTAACAATCTTCACTATCAAAAATAGCTTATTATAAGTGTGTTGAACTGTAGTGTCTTTCTAGCATCTCTCTCTGCCACTACCACCTTGGTGCTCAAGGTCAATATTGTGTATTTCTTTGTCTTCCATGCATGGGCAATCTATTGCTGCTGTTAATGGAACATAATCTCTCATGTTCTGAGTACTTTGAAGATGTAAAGTGCAATTTAATTGCTAAGTATTACTACAAAATACAGAAGCTTCCAAGAGCCTACAGCACTTTATGCTAATTCAGATGCCACCCATTTAAGCAATGTTAATCATACACACATCTCTCAGCTCATCTTCAGTACATGGGTGGAGATACATCAAATCTGTCAGAATAGTAATTTATTACCACATCTGCTCTCCTTACTTTCTATTAACTCACCTATCACAGCAAACTTATCAAGACAGAAGAGAAACAAATTTCCCATTACTTATTATCAATAGCAAGTGAAAGACCCTTCAAAAGCTGTAGTTAGTTGAGTAGCATGGGTCTAATGTTACTGCTTTTGAAATATGAACAGATAACAAAAGAAAACTGTCAGAAGGGCAGAAGAGCAATAGAAAATATAAATTGCATAGATCTCTAAAGTGTTAATAAAAGACAACATGAAAGACAATTTTACAGGAGAGGTAACCGAGGTACAAGAGGGTCTATTGGTGGAGCTATGTGACAAACCACTAGGAACTCAAGGCTGTACCTCATCTTCTCCTCCTAAATGTTCACTTACCTGAAACCTTCAAGTATATTTTATTGCACTTGGACCATCATGCTTGTGTGCACAACTGGGATATCAGGCTGTGTTTTAGATGGAAAATACCCAATTCACCATGAAGAGATGGAGACAACATGGTAAAAATGGTAAAAATTCCTGAAAGTACTCCAAAGCTCTACAAACAACTGCTCTATAGTCTGAGAAGTGCAATTGCAAGTGATGCTTCAGTACAAACTCTACCAACCCAGTGCCAAGCCCAGTTAGTTCTGAATTGTTTCTGACAGTGAACAATAACAGATAGAAGAGGAACAGGATAAGAACAAAGCAAGACAAAGATGCTCCTGCAGTATCTTATTTTAACTTCCAACTAGAGACATTCTCAGACTTATTCTGTCACACTCTGCTGAAAAAGGGCAATGAACTTAAAATTATTAGGGGTCATCAATTGCTATTTCACAGATAGAACATAGATGCATTTGCTGCATTTCCTTAGGAATGCCTTCATCTACACATGTAATATTAGTAGTGCAGAGAAATAATCACTTCTTTGTGCTGCCTGTGGGAGAAGGAGGAAAAAAGTGATGTTTAGGCAGAAACTGTGACAGAGTATCTGCTCAGGTCTAGTATAATTGTACCAGTTATGTTCTACCTGTAATTCAAAGAAAAGAAATGCCAATTTAATGACACTACAGAATCTTAAGAACACAACAGGATTAAACAAAAGCAGACATACTTGGCACCTACGTGCAACTAGTTAGCAACATTTACAAACATTTATGGAAAATTCTCACCAGGTGCACGTATGCTCATTTCAAGTCTGTTCATTTATCCACACCAGGTTATGCCACATGCTGCTCTACTGAATACAGGTTTGGCTCAGGCATGACTGAGAAGCAATGGAATAATAGTAATAATAATGACTTACACTACTGCCCTTACCTCCGGAATCTTAATTTATCTCTGCTTGGATAATTTTCAAACAGACCTTTAGATACTGATTTTCTATCTTGGCACACTAGTGCAGCTACCATAGCTGTTAGTCCTCCATTTTTCTCTTGTTTTTACTACCACTTCCCTCCTCCTCACGTTCTTCTCCTACTGAAGTGAAATCCCCTTTCCATTTATGGGTGACATTTGAATTGGAACTGAGGATCTGACCCTGCACTTCAGAAGTCACTGCCTAACTGCTCTGGCATAAATACTAAAAGGCTTGAAGTGCAGGTCAGCACCTGGATGGTACTGCCCAGGAACTGTGTGAGATTTTGTCATAATTTATACCACTTTTCTTTCTCATGGACAAAAAGTAAACTCTGTCAGTTCTTCAGCTAGAAAAGACTCCTGGGGTGTTCTATCCTTTGGCTATAAAGCAACATCAGAGAAAGCTTATTTTAGAGCCAGTCTTGCAATAATGATGAGAAAAGCTTCTGGAATATCTTTCCTCTATAATTTTCTTTTAAACAATCATGACTTTGTTTAATTTCAAACTTTACATTATTTTTCAGAATAATATGAAAACAGTTTCTTCCAAAAGCTTGTTTACCCATTTTCTCAGTGAAAAGTAGGTAAACAAGGCAAGTGACTGAAGGTTTTTTCCAAGCATTTTTTTTCTAAAAAAATGTTCTGACAAAAAAATGTTCCTGCAAATTATGTTTTTGTTACAAGCAATCTTTCTTTCCTACAAATAAATTCACCAAGTCTGCTTATACTCAGTACATTAATGAGACACTTTGTTAGGAGTTCATCCTTATGGCACTACTGCATGTTTGTCGTAGCCTGAGACCTGTGTCTCACAGTGGAATATGTAGAGCACTTATTATTTTTCCCAGGCCTGTAATGAAAGGTCAATTATTAAAACAATCTTGTGGAAAACTAAAAATATTTTCACATTTACACATAGATTTTGTGCAGTCAGGCATTACTCTACAAAAACATATGGCAGAACACTTAAAAAACCCAAGCTATTGTTTTTAAATAATTGCAGTGGATTTCTTTTAGTTAAAATAATGAGAAACTGAGTTGATGGACAGCTGCTTTATTAAGCTCTTATCAAGCACCTGTAGCCTGGGTGGAAAAATCAGGAAAAATCACTAGAGGTTTAGCAACTGCTTTTTGAAGTCACTTTAAATTAATAACTAACGGATTGCCTTCTTTTCCTCATTGTTTTTGTTGGGTTGTTTTTTTTTGTTTGCTTTTGTTTTTAATGATTTTTTTGCTTCACTGATTTCTAATAACTTGTCACTAAGCTGTGTATGTGTCTTTGTATTTTCTGAACAGCTGAATTTCCTATTGCAACCAAAATGTTTACAGGTGCTTGTTTGAGAATTTGGGACAGCAACATAACCTGTTCTGCTCTGAGTTATGGTGATGCCCAGTTGCATGCCCCAGGAGCACACAAGATTAAAAAAAAACTGCTTGGAAGAGATGCAGCTACACCACAAAGAAAACTGCTTGGTGTTCATACAGATCAGTCTCAATAAATTTTTCTACATCTACTATTGCTGGGCTTTAGATACAGTGTTCTGCCTAGAGTTTGCCTCCAATGTTAAGTTAACTGATACTACAACTCAGCTGGGTTCCCACAGGAGCACAACATCCCTAAGCCCAAGATGTTTTTCACTGAAGATGACAGGAGAGGTTATGAATTAAAGCCTCCTGAAGCACAACTTCACAGCTGCATCCCTGAGCATCAAGCAGACCAGGTCTGGCTTAGCTACATTCAGTGCAGCTGGTGCCTGGGACCCTTGCACAAGCCCCTTCTGAGGAAGAAGAGGGAAACCACATCACAGACTAGACAGGGAAGTAAACGAATGGTAGAAGAAAGAACTTACCCATCCCTAACAAATATGAACAGCAGTAAAGTCACATAGTATTTTATCATATATTACACGGAAGTCACTGTTTTATAAATTCAAAATACATTTCAATACATTTAAATGTTGCTACAAAATTCTAGCTGCTTTCTATTGCAATATAAAATATTTAGGATCTCTCTTTGTACTAATTACCAAAAAGCGCAGTCCAGAAAGTGCTTCTCAAGCACTAGAAAAACTTTCTAAGTATGATACTTCTTGAGAATTATGAGAGAAACACTGAATATGATAAATATTGATAGAATAAATATGGGACAGCACAAATATACACTGGAAGTGGACAGTGGCTTTTTGGCCCTTGGCTGCAAGGTGGCAACTCTGAAGGGCATAAATCTCCTAGGTGGCAACTGCAGTCAGTTCTTTGTCCTCTGTGCTGAACATCTGCCTGAAGGATCACAATCCTCTTCTTCAGCAGAAGTACTAAAGATGTTCTTCCCACACCATTCATTAACTTATAACTTTTTCTTCCTCTTGCATTTGTAACTTGTTTTGTGACAAAATCCCATACCACTGACAACCTAATTTCTTTTTTTTAACCAATTAGTAACTCAGCTGGTAACAGCAATCTCGAGTACTCTTTTTCACTGGTGTTCTATTACTGAAGCTTGTCTTGCTCTGTATGGTTTGACAGTCCTGAACACTTTTCACTGACATTACACAGAATTTCCAGCCAAGACTTGTATATTCTGACTGGGTGAGGGAAGATGATGCTCTGTTAAAGTAGCAGTCTCTGAAAGATGATGTTTCCATAGTGACATTACTGGTTTACTCTATTAAACCTTTTAAAGGTGTCCTTTGGCTACTTGGGTAAGCAAAGAGAAAACTGGGAGATTGTCATGGTCACAATCTGTTCAGACTGTGGATATTCATCTCTGCTGAATATCTATGGTATAATTTGAGAGCTTTAATCAGAACTCCTAAAGAGGTGTCTATGTAAATATTATGCAGTGTCAAACTAATCACAGAGTCAGATATGAACTCACACCATGGTGTTTGATCCTCCAGGGCACACTGCCCTTCCAATATGATTTTATATTCTGCAAAAGATCTTTGGTGTGAAAACAAGCTCCCTGGATTCTTTCCAGTCCTCCCTTACATATTATACTTGCTGTAGAACAACTGTAATTTAGCCAAGTCTTTACAGAATTTAAATGTCTTCAGAAACCATCTTGATTTTTTGGCAATGAAACAAAAAAACCTGAAATTACTTAACCATGTACTGATTGCAGCATTTGGAGCTTGCTTTCCTTCTCACTCTTTATTCAGTCAATATCTTATCTGAGACACACACAAAATATGATTGTCTGTGCTTTGTTAAAACTGCTAGCACAGGGTTTATCTGTGTGCAATGGTCTCTAGCAGTGTGTGATTAACTCAGAACAATTTTGAAGTTAACCTGTCACCTGGCACACTTAAACTGTACATCAAGGCAAAGTAGGATGGTACAAAACTCATCAGCATGAACAATGAGAGAGAATAAAGTTTGCACTGTAATTAATACAGGTCATTTAATTGTGAGGGCTTTTCACTAAATTTTCTAAAGATAAGGACAGTAATAACACAAATAATTAAACTATGCTATCTGCAATATCTTCTACCTGCAAGTATCATTCACTGCAGATTTACTTAATTAATTAAATCTCACATGAACCTTAGTGAAAGATGTGTTCAAGACTTTTACTGAAATTCAGAGATTTTATTTGGCTGACATGATTACCTGGGAGCTTAGTGCCAAAAGTGAGAGCCAAGCCAGAAGCCCTGGTTCCCAGACCAACTCACTACTCCATGAGCAAAGGAATTTTATGCTAAATGGAATATTCCATTTTCAAGAATCATCACTATAACACTGCAGAATATGGACTAAAAAGTGAAAGGCCAGAGCAGGTACATCTATTTGTTTGTGCTGTACTTTATTACAGAGGTTGAAAGATCATTGTGTTAAGTAAGCCTTGAAGCTTCAGGGAAATAGATTTCTTTTCTTATTTTCATCACAGATTATGGTAAAATATTCTAAAAAACCCAGTGCCTGCACAGGAATAATCAAATTCCTATCACAGTTTTCTATAAACAATGTCTTCTGAATACTTTGTATGCTGCAGGTAAAGTCTCACTAGTAATTAACACAGTAGAAGTTTCCATTAAAAAAAAATAAAAATAAAAATCCAGCTTTCTAATTTGATCATTTAAAGTAACATGTAGTGATAGCTCTGTTTGCTGTCCTCCCATGAATAGTTACCATATGCTGCAGTTAATAGAAACGTTGCATCATCTTTTATGAGTACATTAACTTATCTGCAATTAAGTTTAGCTTGCCTAATGAAATTCTGTGACATTTCAGCCTACAGTTTATTTCCTAGTAAAAGGCTCCTGTGAACATTATTGCCATAAGAATTCATGTAATGACTAAAGATAAACCATTTTACTTCAGGATGGACACATGAACATGTCAGCAGAAAACAAACCAGGTAATAGATGAATAAACAGTCAGTGAGGTGACCGAGACAAGGAACTCTGAATGAGGCTCAGCCAAAACTGAGGAGAGAAATGATGGGGTTATCAGTTCTAGCTTTGGGGGTGCTAACTTTATACGCAAGAAAAAGATAATGAAGGACACAGATTCTGCCAGAGAGACACAAAATCTCTGGAAATTTGATAACAGTTGTGTCCACATCTTTAGTTGCAAGAAATAACAGACTAAGTCACTTCATTTAGAGCTGGATCTGAATTCCTATTCATTTGGAAGTCTGTTGGTACCCAGAAACTAGTTTCTTGGAAAGTTCTACCACAAGCTGCCAGATCCAACCTACTCTGAGCTTGAGGCCCACTGAAGACTATAATTTTCTTTGGCTTCTGCCAAACTCAGTAGAAGTTTCTTTCCCCAGACAAAGCACTTAATGGCTTTGGATAAATTCAGTGTTCCAGCCATCCCTGGCCTTGTTGAAAGCATTCCCAAAATTACTAATTCATGGTTGTGAAGACAAAATTGTATTTCTGGATATGGATATCAAGCATGGCAAGCCACATGATTTCCCTTAGGATATTTAGACTCTGATAGCTCAGACTGCTGTAACAGACCATTCCTCAGCACTCTTCACTCTCCAGCTGAAAATTTCTCCCCCTTTGCTGTAAAATTTACATTAGTCTGCCTTTTCCTGAATGTCACACATTATTATTTTTTTTTAATTAAAATCCTTTGTCTTCAAAAAGAAACAGATAAGAGAAGAGGAAACTGGAGTTCTGGAAAGGTTGATAGACAAGGATGGATTGCAGCCAAAACCTGACTGAAGAAAATCTGTCAATTCTCCATTTAAAACTAAAAGCAACTTTCCAGCTGAGGATTCATCTTCAAACAGGAGTCTAGGTCTTTAATGAAAAAGAGAGTGAAACACACACTAAAGAACTGCCCTGAGAGATGTTCAAACACTTTAAATTTGTCACACCAACGTAGATTAACAAATGTTACAGATGAACCTTTTGTTATAAGACAGAACGTGTGCAAAAATCCTGCATGATTTGGGGCTTTTGAAAATCTCTCTGAAACTGTTTCTGAAGCAAGCTCATACATAAAATATCCTCCTGGTTCTCATCCATTGGCATTTTTATTTTTATTTTAGACAAAATATCTAACTGGAGGAGGAAGAAAAAAAAAAGGACAACCCACTACAAGCACTTTAGGATCAGTTTTGCTATGATATGTTCATCAAGATCTCAATTAAAGTGAAAACAAAGATCAACATCACACTGGAGTTCTGCACACACACACAAAAGCTGGTGTGTGTGTGAGCCTTTGAATCAATCAAATCCTGTCACTATGTTCATTATTCCTTTGGATCTAGAAATTGAAATGGATGTAATAGAGGTTATCTTTTATATCTTTTATAATACAGGCTTCCACAATTTTATTAGAAAGTGATGATTTAATGTTAGAAAGTTATTTAGAACATAAATGATGAAGTTATTTGTGTGAACTATAAACACAATTTCAAGAAGGAAACGGTACTGGTATTTATCTAGTCTCTTTATAAGATTTCACTGTGATGTTATGACATACATGGCAATTCCTAGAAGCCAGTCACCACTGATTTCCTTTACAAATACATAGAAATACTATTCCATGGAAGAGAGTAATTAGAGAATTAGAATATGAGTAGTGAGAGGAAACAAAAAACCATAAAAAAGCCAAAGCACCTTCCAGTGTTTTGTGGGAAACTTTTTCTACCATATAACTTTTGATCATTTTATGATCAGAAATATAGACTCTTCTTAAGACACTTTTCCACAAAGGATCCTAAGCTTCAAAAAGGAGAAAAATGGTTGGCATAAAACTTTCCCAATTCTCCCTCTACATTTCCATAGCATGGCAGGAAGGCAACTTCACTGGAGACTGCTCATTGCTGCCTTCACCTGTCTCCAGGAATGAAATTACCAAAAACAAAGTGAAGAAAAGTTACATTCCCAAGTAGTCTTTTACTGGAAAGTGGATGTAAATTTAAAATGCCTCTTACTTTAGTGAAATAATGTATCATTATTTAACTTTGTAGGTTATTTAGTATATTTACGTTAAAGAAAGTGTAATATTTCTTTAAAGAAATATTATAGGTGTTTAATCAGATATGCACTTTAATAATATTTGTGAACAAAAAAAATTACATGTAGCCACTTAGAGGGAAGATATATTAACCATAACATTATTAGACAGTCTCTTCCCTTTGCTTTGTTCAATACAAGATGACAAAGAGAGCCTTCATTTAGTTCTTTATCTGAAATACTCTGTTTTATCAACCTGGAATAATGTATCCAAATGATTTTTACACAACAATGTAGGCATAAGCCTATCACTAATATTTAAAAGTGCTGGATGTAAAGGACCTGTCCATATTTCATCCTCTTCCAATATTTATTCAGCAGAAAAGAGATGCAGAGTGGGAAATGAACTTTACAAAGTAATTACTTTTGATCTTGACAAAATCTATTCAAAGGCCTTCAGGTAAATATCAGTTTGATGTGAGCACTCTGGTTTGTAACACTTATGTGTCATGCCTAATGGAATTGTGATGTAAGTTAAAACTAACAGCTGGCCAAGGGAATTACAGAAAATATTTAGAAAAACAATGTGAACCACTCGTAATCTATTCCCTGGAAAATCAGTAGGAGTTGCTTTCTACTTGCTTTTATTTCTGTAAAAGTAAGGAGAATGACTTAACAGGAGAAAATACATCAATTCTGTTTCTAAATGCAACTAATAATAGATGAGAAATATACAAAGGAATCAGACAATCAATTGTAGGGATGGATTTGACAACAAAGCAAAATACTACAGATTACTTTTTCACAAGGCCACAGAGTGTAGTCCTACTTCCTAGCCACTCTGGCAGCATAATTCTGCACTAGTACTGCTTGGAGTGGGATATTCAGATCCTTGTGGTTATGAGTAATGGATTTAAACTGGGAAAACACATACTGTGTGTTTCCATTCCAGTTGAGTCTCAGCATTCCCTGAGCATTTACAGAAGATCTCATAGACAAAGGAGAGCAAAACCAATCTTTCTGCTGGGAGCTCATGAAAAAGGGGCAAATGTGCTGTAGGAACCAGTTCTGGTGATTTTCATATAGGAATGTGACCAAATTCTGAACCAGGTGTTAAAAAGTCCTTACTGCAGGTGCTCTTTCGGGCAGACTGAAAGCAAAACCAGGTCAATCTAGAAAGATTCTCTCCTGACATGTAGAACATGCAGCTTCCTGTCCCTGCTTCCCAGACACACATCAAACTCCTCTTGTCCTGGCTGCACTCCTCTGGTCTGTTAACTTTGTTCATTTAACCAACAGAACATTATGCTTTTCTTTTTTTCCTTTTGGATTTGGTTCCTTTCTGGATTGACTCAGTGAATGTGAGTGGCTCAGCAAAGGGGTGGATGGGCATCCCAGTCATTATAAAGGCAGCCCCCCTGCAGCCTGACTTGGGACCAGAAATGTGTCATTAGTGAGGTTGCTGCTTTTCTTAGCAGCAAGTTAGGAGAGTTCAGATTTGCTGTGAAGTCACATCTTCAGAGCTATCAGCACTAAAAACCTCTTAATACTTCTATTAGAAAGGCATTGTCTTGGAAGTTATGAGGCTCTGTATCTATGCTACAAATATTGGATGGCACTGCTGCTGGACACTCATTTTGAGTTTGAAGCAACACATGAAATACTGCTGGATGTTATCAATTAATGTAACAATCCACATGGAGTTTACTGCATTCTACATTTCTTTACATAAAGTCTGAAAAGGATACTTGGATTATACAGAATGAAAGGCATTCTGTAAATGCAAGGGATAACAAATTGGTGCTGCTGAATATGAATAAAATTTACCATGAGCAACACCAGCCTGCATCTCTCACACATGCAAACACATATACATGTACAAAGAAAACTGAACATAATGGAGCATTCTAAGGGGAATAATTAGTGTCAAGCATGACCACAAGAAATTGAAAGCTCCATGCTACAGTAAGTAACAGAGGAGACGTTAGCAGAGCATGTTTTATATGCATATTTTCCTTCTTATGCTTTAAGTACACCAAAAAAATCAAAGCAAATTTTGTTGCAGATGTATACTTGGTATGGTAGTTGTTTTAGTACTCTAATGATTCTATCTTCTCATTTCCTCATAGATAAGCAGCAATAAAGAAAAATTGGTCAATAAAACATTACTCCTTCATTTTTTGCATATGTTGCCTACTTTAGGTTACATTCTCAGTGTTCCTAAATAAAAATCTTCTAATTTAATGATCTCTGTTATTGGTTGTTATGTGTGGAAACAGAGCTGAGAATTTGCAAATGAAGAGTCTTCCAGATGGAGCTTACACATTAACATTTAATATTTATGACATGAAAGGCCACCACACAAAACTTTATACCAGCTGAATGAAAAGTAAATTAGGACTCAAAGATGCTCAGTTCCTGCTGTGGATGTTGCAGTCTGGTAAGTGAAAAGTAAAACCTGGGTTTCAAGGAAACTGGAGTAAAAATTTCAAAGAACATATCAGTTAAAAATCTGTGCTGGAGAAAGGATCCTCATTACACATGAACTACATTATAACACTGTCTGTTTCAGAAGTATAGAAAAATCTCCTATATCTAAGGAGTCTGCATATAAGTAGTAGATGAAGGAAATAAGTAGAGACAGAGAGATGGCAAAGTTCAAGGAAACAATAAAATTGCTGTTTAATAAGTAGAGAACTATGCTTACTACCTAGCTACATGCTATCACATATTCTGAATTCTTATTATACATACATACAAGATCTAAACCACACCAATTCTTTCATCTATTTTGCTCTTAAAGTTTGATATGTCTGCCAAAAAAAAAAAAAAATATTGGTAAGATTTTGCCAGCTTCTCTGTATCAAACCCCCAAATCTGCAGTACTGCACATCCAGCTTCTCACCTTCATGCTCTCTTCCCAGCACAGCAACACAAAATGGGCAGTACCTGCAAATTACTGAAGGTGAAGCAGTGACAAACCCCACAGGATGCTCTGTGCAGAAAGGTGTGAGAATGAATTTCACAGCATGAAAAGAGCCTTTTGGTAGTGGTGAGAGCATTCTGTTTTAACATGGTTTTGACATGCTGTTGAAAGGTGAAAAACACTGTGGCAGTGTTTCCCAGCAAGCAATAAATGTGCATATTACCAAGTGCATAGGAAGATGCAGATCACAGATAGAAGCTGATGTGGATCATCAGTGCACACATAGGGTTTGCCCTATAAGTTTTAGGAGAAGTATTGGGGATCCTCTTTTGATCTAGAGGGGAAAAAAGGTGTCTTGAAAGCTATTAGGATTGTAAGAGTCAGCATGTAAGGGAGAAAGGAGGGAGGGAGGCACAAAGGGAAGCAAAAGGGAAGAAATAGACTGTAAAATTAAATAATGGGATTGACATTTATATGTAATTCCAAAAATATGCAAGTATCATTAGGTAAACACTGCAAGGTAATCAACAGCAAATAATTCTGAAACTGTCACTTTTATGACTAAGATCAAACCAGACCAGCTTGACAATCTGGTTTTCTCTTTTTGCTGGCTCAGAAATTTACCTTTTTCCATGTAGCATTCTCTTAAACCTGCTATTAAAAAGGAAGGACATATATGTTTTGCCTTTCAGCTAGATTTAGAACTCCTCAGACAAGAAGGTAGAGTTTTCCCTGCAGAATCACGTTTTCAGAAGGGTAAGACTTTGAAGGATAAAGAGGTTTTCTCTCTACTGGGCCCTTGGAGCCTTGCGGGTAGGAGCTGCAATGTGTATGTGATCAGTCAAAGCATCTCCATGCTGGCCCCCAGAGCAGTGCTACTGTAACCTCCCTCCAGTGGCCTTTCTGTCTGGAATGCTGTTTTTTCCTCAGTATCATCAAAATGAGAATATGGCCTTGTATAATCCTTTGATACAGGTGAATGTGGTTATTGCCATTTTCACAATCTGCAGCAAAGGCCACACATTTCTGATCTGTCAGTTAAAAGAAGCTGTCTGGGAGAAAATTGTAGATCATGCAATTGCATTAAGTGGAGATACCCTGCTAATGCCATCCTTTCTCCTATTCAGAAACCCTTAAAAACTGTTTGCTATTGTCCTGGGTTACCTGGTATGATTACAGAGGAATTTCGGGAAATCAATCACAACTAAATTACAGTTTGTACTTAAGATTCATCAACTGAGTAAATGCTACTCAGAATTGGCTTCAAAAGTACCTAACAAATCAATCCATAACTTCATTGCAGCCTTTTTCCCCACACCACCATTTCACGGACATCTCCAGGTTACACTGTAGTGCATAAAGCTCTGAGTACAAATCACTTCTGGCTACTGCAATAGGATTTGTGGGCAGAGTGTCCAGGACAAACAGAGCATCATTAGGAAGTTAAAACAGGTAACTGCTGTGATATCCAAATACCAAGCAGCCTAATATTAGTGTAATTCATGCTTTTCAAAAGATAGAAATCATAGCAAACTTAAACAAAAATAATAGTAAATTAAGCTTCAGTGCTTCCCCTCTGTGCAGCTCACTCCAAATCTATACACAGTCTCATGGGTCACTTCTTTCCACTTACTTGCCCAGAGTCATACTTTTTACCATTTCAACATCCTACTGACGTTGTGCCTATCCCTATTCTTGTCCACTTGTGGAAAAACATGGAAATAAAACTTTTTTGGGTTGTTTTTCAATATTCTATGTTAACAAAAAAGTTTTATTTAGGGTAAATCCAAGCAGAATTTATTTTTCTCTGTTTTCCAGCAAAACCAAGAGAAAAAAATCAGTTATTCACAGAGCCCTCAGGGCTTTGCTTTAGCCACCAGGGAGCAGTGCTCCACTAATGATTTTTGGAGTTATTTTGGTTTAATTGTAAAAAGGTTGCATGTGAGTTGAGCCATGAGCCTTTGGTAAGGTCTGTGTGTCAGCATTACATTGCCTTTATTTTCTCTTCTCTAAAGTCAGATTGTTTGAAGCCTAATACTGTGATCATTTATTTACACATAGCCCAGAAGGAGGCAGTTCTGGTTTTTTAATATTCAATACAGATTTCTGCAAGTGATTGTCTGTGGGCTGCATTTTCTACATTAGACATAGGCTGTAAGCTTACTGTGCAGAAAAGGATGGTTTTTCCACCATGACATTCTAACTTTGTAATGAATTAATTTTCATCTTAACCTACTCATGGATGATCTATTGGTAGTGAATATAACTCCCAGGCCCTTCTGGCCTTTCCTAGAGCACTTCATAAGTACTGACTGCTGTTCCCATGCAAACCATGCTAGCAGAAGCATGAATATTGGAAGAGGAACAATTCCCCTGGGAAAAAAAAAAAAGGTCTCTTTAGAAGTTTTTTTATATTGCATCCCATATATGCTGAAAGCAAGGAAACTGTCTTGATTAAATTTATATGCAGAATTGAACCCCAGAGTTACTACTCAGTTTGGATGAACAACGCAGACCATGGGATGATGCTGCCACTGACAACTACCAGCATTGTACAAGTTTAGCTGCAGAAGATACCCCAATAATAATACACAAGAACTGGAGAAATAGATGATCTTTAAGGTCTCTTCCAACCCATCCTATGACTCTTTGCAAAACCACCCTTACTTCTATTTAATGCTTCATTAAGAGAAAAAATGCAGCAAAGTGAAAATTCAAACTATGTTACTTTGACTGTTACTAAATAATTTTTGTTTCTTCCTCTTCATTCTTTTCATATGCAAGTTCAGTAGGTCCTCATTCAAAACATTGCCTTTTGAGTTTCTCCTTTCATGAGTGTACAATCATGTTTGGAGACGTCAGTGTAATTTTTCTCTGCAGCAAGGACTCTCTGAAGGTAGCTGTCATGATTAAACTCATAAACATTTTACAGTAGGTCTGTGCCAGTTTTGTGCTTTGAAATCTGATAGTTACTCAGTCTGCTTCTGCTTCTTTGCATTATATGGATATTAAACTCCAGGAAACAAAAATTTGGCCAGTAAGTTCAGAATCTATCTTGAGAATAGCTGAAAAAATTGCTTTAAATTTTTGTACTATGTGAAGGTAAGTGACATAATGCAGATTTTATTGCTGTATCATTGGTATAATATGCTAATTTATCTTGAATCCTTTTCCAGTGTACTTGTCTTGTGGTATTTCCAAATGCAAAAATTGTCATAGCTGATGCTTACTAAATGCAAATTACATGGAAGCTGTTAAAACAGAGCCTTAAGGCACACATCGGGGTGTTGTAGGTTGTACATGTTTCCTTTGGTTTGAAAGAAGGGAACAATTATGTAGGGGATTGATTCAATTTATATATTACACTTAACACAGCATAACTGACATTTTATCAGCTATTTTGAGAGCTCATCTCACTAGTGAAAACAATGTCAATTCTAATCACAAATCTTCCATGCTTAAACTGGAGTGCTGAGTAAATCCTCTGAAGAAGACTGTAAACTGCCTTTTTTTTTTTTTTTTCTCAGGGAAGTTCAGCTGCCCTGGGCAAACTGGAACTCATATATTTTGCCTAAATAGCTTCCTAACACTGAGGTCACAGAGAGACCAGAAAACTACATATAAAGAAAAAAGTTCTGTTGGTTGCAGGAAGAAAATGGAATCAAGTAGCTGTTACAGGAGTGCTGTGAAGAAGGACTCTACAGTTATCTTCATCCCTGTCTATAAGCACACTGGTTTTGGATGTGGAAGCCTGTAAAAGCTTGCACACAGATGTGCTTTACATAATTGTGTTATTTCTTGGTAAAATGATATCCTTCATAGACCATGAGAATTATGGTTTGACTCAGGAATAAGTCAACTCCTGGCTAGCTACAACCATCAAATTAATTTCCTAGAACTGCAATGTTGGATGAATTCCATATGTGCAGTGTTACTGGTGATTTAACAAGAGGAGAATCAAGGTCACAAACTAGAAACCAAGTATTGGGACTATATTTTAAAATCTGTAATAATTTTTTGAAAATGTTATGATTTGGAAGGTCTAGTTCAGTCTGTATTGCTCCAGATACTGTCAATGGTCATCTCTTGAGTAATCTTGTGCTAGATCTGATACAAACTGATTATTATGCTTCTGTTTAACCTTTGTAATTCTATTTTAATTTGATTAAATATACTGTTTTCTTCACTTTATCACCAAAGCCATGTCATCCCCTCCATCTCTCTGTTCATGACAAGCAATTATTTTGACATATATCTGTACAGGGGCTGGTTCATTATCTCCTGGAGAACATCTTTTTCTCAAATGTCAAAACAAAAGTTAGTATGCTCGGCTGTTCTTCAGAAATTTGCAAACTAATGGACCTTTCACTCTAGAAATAAAGGACTGTAATTTACTATTTTAATGTAGTTAAGAGGACGTGGAAGATGGATGAATGAAAGTGATACTTCTTTTACCAGCAAAGAGGAACGTTGAAAGAACGTAAGAGGAAGTGCATAATTAGTTTTCGTTTTCATCAGAGAAGATGAGAAAGACTTCCAGAAAGTCTGAACTAAAACAATTTAGGTACATTCCATTTTCAAAATAAATTATTAATGCTCACAAGTGTGATGAAAGAAGACTTCCACAACACATATTAAAAGTACAAAAAGCTGGATGTATTTCCACATTTATTTTTTATCTAAAATGTTCCTATTTTCTTTTAAGGGTAAATTATTTTAAATTATATCTAAGTGCATTCTTATGCTAATGGATTTCTGAAACAGTATTTCCCTGATTTCCAGCTCTGATAGGTTTTTCTCATGGGATCTCCTGCCCATGAAATGAAACATGTTGTGTGATGCTACCAATGGGCTTGATGCATCGTAGCAAAGACCAGGAATATGGAAACGTCAAACAGAAAAAAAGACACTTGAAAAGCACTGAAATTATATTCCAGAAGAATTCACAGGAAGCTCCTCAACTGTTTAAAAAAAATATTTTCAAAACCACTTCAGTTCCTACTTTGATAGAAATCTTATGCCTACATTTTAAGCCAAACATCCCTCACTATATAGCAAGAATCTGATCACCAGGGACTTCACCTCAGGGTGGAATAGGGATGGGAGTGAAAGAGGTTTCCCACATTTGGAGAACAGTCTGCATGTTGGATCCCATATGTGTGTGAGCCAGATCAATGATCAAATTAATTTTGGGAAACAGTAAGCAGATAACAAGTGACCATTTTCCCTGTACTTTTCAATGTTCAAAGAACTATCCAAGTTTTAAAAACTTCTCTCTTATTTTTTTTGTTATCTTTATACCTCACAGTGAAATAAATTTGGGCACAGATGTCCTGATGTACAACCAAAAGAAGGCTTTTTCTATGCTCCTCATTTATAAGGCTAAAAAAATTTCTTTAAAATTAAAATGTTATTTCTGCTAGATATTTCTTAAAAAAACACCTCACAACTCTTGGAACCCACTAGCACTCAAATGACTTAACCAGTGGTTAGAAACTGACAGAGGCAGAAATGAGAATCTTGTCTCATCTAGTGCAAAATTCTAACCATTAAAGTGAATGCCTGTCCTTTGTTTTTCTGACTCATTTTGTAGACTCCATATTCCTGACAATTTGGCGATTCAGCATCCATCCAGCCAGAGGAATGGTAAAAATGAAGGGAATTTTGGACTGATGCTGTCAACTAAGACAGCAAACACAGAGGGAAACAGTCTTTTCCCAGTAATCTTGCAGCCATGTCCCACGTCATAAATATTTCCATGAGTGGTTCACAGCAGTGCAGCTGTAACAAGAGAGCCTATGGACCACTACTGCAAAATCCAAGAAAATGTAATGAGAGACCCCTCTCACTAGTGCACCATCTGTCCTTTCTCTGCAAAGATATAAAATTTTGGTTTTTACGTTAAAAAAAAAAACCCAGCAAAGATCCAAATGATGGTGATTTGTGTTTACTAAGATCTTTTGTATCATCAGGGGTATTTTCAGTGTAACCAGACTGCAGATGCTCAAGATGTGCTTCAGAAAAATAGAGCCCAATATGGGTCAGCAACATACTGCAAAGAGTAGAACAAGTTATTAACACATTGGATGGGTTTTTCATTTAAATATGCTGGCTAAATAAGCTTGTTTGTGCTTCCTTCCTTTTTAATTGATTGGGGCTTCTTTTCCAGTCATACTTTCAGCTGATCTGCCATGGGTCATGCCAACAGGTTAAAGTGTAATATGGGCATACTTGACTCCTGTATTGGATTATTTTATCTAATTTTTCCTCTCTGAAATCCTACGATAATAAGTCCTGAAAACTAATGTAAAGACCTGCAGCTCTGTTTCTTGGCTTAAAAATTTTGCAGTAAAGAGCAGAATGAGTTTGTCCCTCACCCCACATCAAAGTTTAATTTTCATGCTACGGTCATTTTGATAAAGCAAAATAAATGTAGAATTTCATTGGTAAAATCCTAAGTCTCAGGAAAGTTGTGGCAGTATGAAAGTGAATACCACCTAATGTTTTGAAATAATTTATCATATATACATTTCCTGGAAAACAAAAGCCACTTATGTGCAGGCAACTTTTTACAATGTTACTTGTTTATCTAATAAACTGCCCTGGGGCCAGCAAGTACATTAGCACTGCACAAACTTTCTGACTTATTCATCACCACTATTTATTATTAAAACTTTATCTGTCTCAACTTAGTGAATAGCTGCCTTGGGATACACTGCTCCGAGAAGAAGCAACAAAATAAAGTTTACTCAATTTGCATAATATTGTACAACGGATATTAGCTTAGAACAATATGAATCCCCTGGATCATTTGCACAGCCCCTTTGGTGTTTAATGTTGGTAAATATTTAACTAACAGCAAGCCTATATAATTATGAAGATTCCTCTTCCTAATCCGCACAGATTGTACAAAATGTTGTAAATCATGTCTATTACACAGTCTTAGCAAGACTAAGAGCAGAGAGATGATTGAGATATTCCTTTTCTGGGAGTCTTATAACTCAGCATTCAACACATTGATTTACAAGCAGAGCACAGACACAGCTGAGCACTGCATTGCAAGTCCACTGCATATCACTTACCCTGAACAGCTACAGCACGATGGAAAAGCTGAGGACTCTTTGCTTCATTGTTCTGTTGAACTTTATTCACCACTACAAATCATGTGGAAACCAAGGCTATTCAGGAGTACAAGACTTTATACTCACTCTGTATTAATTTTATAGTGTGGATAAAATGGAACAGGATGAGTTTTTCCACAGAACTGGGATCCCTCTTGGAAGGAGATCTCAGCATGTAGTGTACATTATATTGGTTAGTTCTGGGAAATTGCTATTAGCTTGCAAATACACATTTAAAGGCCTGTTTCTCACAACTGCAGAACACTTTGGGATTTATGATGTTTTGAGGAATGGGAGAAATAATTTAAATTATATCTTTAAGTGCATTCTTATGCTAATAGCTTTCAGTAACAGCATCTTCCTAATATCCAGCTCTGATAAGTCTTAGTCAGGGGATTTCCTGCCCATGAAATGAATCATGTTGAATGCTGCTACCAATGGCCTTGATTTATCATAGGAAAGATTGCTAATGTGAAAATTCAAACATAAAAAAGACACTTGAAAAGCACTGTTTCTGGGTTCAAGGTTATACTGACATAAAAAATATTTAGAGGTCACTGTTCATTGGTCCAACCATTGCAACTGCTCCAGAAAAAACACCATCCTGTCTACCAAATACTGGTAGAGTTGTGGATAGCCCTTGAATGTAGGGAATTCTTATCATGTGTCTGAGTCTCCAGTTTCACACAAATAGTGATACAGACAAACTTGACACTCCAGGGTGGTACACGCTAGGAGAGGGGGGGATTGAGCTGAGTTTGATGCCTGAATCTCTCTGTCTAGCCACAATCCCTGTCATTTCAGAAGCTCCTAACCCCTAATCTCATGTGACTTCATTACCCTTCACAGCTCCACTTATATCAACCAATAACAAAAAATAATTTTGCATGTCAATTAAGCACCCAAGTATTTGGAGAGCTGTCCAAATAACACTTTCCTGTCAATAACACATACAAATGTTTTCTTCAGATACAACTTGACTGCTCATGCATCCATAATCGTTGTGATGCATATGGAAATACAATATGTATCCAAGTGACAAGCACTTAGACAGTTTAGAGTAAAAGATGAAGGAAAAATAAGGGGACAGATGTTGTACAGAAACATTTTAAATAAATGGACAAACTATCACAGTAGAGACAGAAACATCTGCTTAGAAAGATACTAGATTCTAGACAGAGATCAACAGTGAGACTACCAGGGACACACATCAGTCAGCATCAAGTTGCTGGAAACATGGAAAGTTGTAAAAAGAATGGTGAAATCTGAGAGGAATTCCAGTTCAAAATAAAAACAAAATTATAAAGAATAATTAACTCATCTATTTTGTGGAGAAGTCAGCACATAGCCTAAGTAACACTAGAATGGTAGTTAGCAGGAATTCTAATATATTAAGGCATCATAGAATAATTTTGTTTTATTGAGCTCATTATTGCAGTTCTGTGTTCCCAAAACTTTAATCTGCTATGGCAGATAATATTAATGCAATCCTTCAGATAGAGGAAATCAGCATTGTCCTTTTCTAATGCCCTTAAGTCCCTCAGGTTCTCCACATCTTTGGTCCACTTGATGGGAGAAAATAAAATATTTTTTAACTGAAGAGAAGGTTGATAAAAGGGAGGGGGAGAAAATGAAGTTTTAGAGGAGAAAATATGCTTAACTTTCATAGGGTAGAAGAAAGTTAGATGAAGCAAAAACAAACCCTTTTCTTATTTCCAAGGAAAGAAAGGCTACAAGCAAATTTCATAGTCCTTGTAGAGTGCCCTCTTTAACTGGAGAGTGAGTATGATGGACTGATGAACTGAGAGAATGTCTTTTATTTTTAAAAATAAATGTTTAAAGGCAGATAGACTCTGGCAGCATTCCTTTTTGAATAGAAAAGCTTTCAGCTTGAAACACCACATCTTATATGGGCAATGTGAATTTTTGTGAAGTATTTACTCCTCAAACAAATTAGCAGAGTTTTGTGTAAACAGGAGAAGCACCAAATGTTGTTTTGGCAAGATTTGAAAGCAAAATGGTAATGATCCAAAAGCATGCTTTTGTATATATTAAGATTATAGCAAGATGTCTTTCATCAAGCTTATAGCTCACTGTTTCTTAAGACATTCTATACCTTAACAGTACCTATGAAATGGTTTTTAATGGGCAATGCAGGTGATACTGTAACTGCCCTCCATTCTTGGAACTACCACAGAAAATGTGCTCTTTAGTACCACAGCAACTGGATTTAAAGATTGTGGCTGCCTAGAATCAGCAAGTCACACCCCTGACAAAATGAAGCAGGTGCAGCAGGGCATTGCAAGAGGATACCTGAGGACATGTATCATTAGCATCAGAATTTTTATAACCCCGTGTCATATTCTGAAATAACATTCACACTGTAGACAAGAGAAACTTTGAACCTAGGAGAGAATTAGAGCTGATATTTCCATCCACCAAATGGCAAAGGAATGTGGAACCACTGGTTTTCTTTCTGTAATAAATTTTGTTTTATATATCAGTTGTCAAATTTTAGTTCTTTGCAAACATATACTTAATAAAAATTATTATAACAACTCTGAAGTTTATTTTTTTAAATGAGGTTTATTTGATTGGCAGAGCATATCAAAGATCAAACCGAGATAAAAATATAGTAGAAGAAAATGAACTGAAAGATTTCTAACAGGACTGATCAAATTTTCTGGTGCTGTAATGCAGATGTTTTGCTTTTCTAATCAAACAAACAGAAATGCTGGTGTGGAAAATATAATGAAATCACTAAAGGACAGAGCTGGGATGGGAAGTATATATAATCTAGTCAGTCCAACATTATTTGTGATATTCTAGTTCTATGTGAATGTGAAAAATAAGCCTGGGCTTCCCTTTCATTGTCATACATGGCTGCATTCTGAAGCACTTGGAAGGATTTTCTCTGAAAGCTCCAGGTCTGTTCTTACTGATTGAAAATACCCAGGGAATGCAAAAGCTCATGAAGACAAAGAAGTCTGGAAAGCTAAGCTCAGATGAAACTTTGAACACTTCCATCAGACTTCAGAACAAGCAAGGGGAAAAAAAAATTGCACGAGTGTTGGGGTTGGTTTTCTTTTTTCTGCATACCTACTTTTTTTCAAAAGACTAAGGGTAAATTCACATGCTTCTTCTGTCATCTTTTACTGAACTTCCTTGACACAGCCCACGATGAAGGGGATGGTGAGTCTGTCCTAGAGATGGCACTGTTGTATTTCTGTGACTATAGTAGTATGGTGATGGAAAAGTTTTAACTGGGGGGGGAAAAGGAAATTAAACTATGCATCAACTGTCATGTTATAGTATTTTTAATGCTCCTAAAGATCAAAATGCCCTCAACTTTTTACCTTTCAAATACAAATAAATTTGATTGTCTACCTAAACTAAGAAAAAAGGAAAAAGTGTAAAAATTATGGCATTTTACTCTTTGAAAAAACCAGAAATTAATCAAATAATTACTTGAGTTTAATTTTTACATAAAAAAACAAATGTAGAAAGATGAATTTTAAAACCCAGAGTGTGGTTACATTTGCACTACTGCTTTAGACATTAAATTTTAATGAGAGTGTGGGAGTGGGCAGGTAAGTGTTGCATCCTGTGAGAAATATCAACTGAGCACACTGAGGAACACCAGGAGCACAGGAATCCCACCTTGGGGGTCTCATTTAGTGCCTGACAGAGCAAGATGTGAAGCAATGCAGAATCAAAACTTAAAGCTTCAACTCTTAGAACTCATAAATCCCAAATGTAAAAGTTTGGATTCTTGTTCTGTGAGCTGCCTGGTTTCCCAAGGTGGGAAACTCTCCTTTCAGAAGTGGGTATCTACTTAGTTGGTTACAAAGCAAAATCCTTGCTTGATCTGAGGGGATATTGAGGTCTTCCTACTGAGTGCTTTGCTCTTACACCCAGCTCATACACACGAATCCTATGTAGGCAGGAAGAGGCTGACTGATAAATAAAGTTAAGGAAACTTGACAGAGTTAGAAAATACTAGTAATAGAAAAAGGTGTGTGTGTGTGTGTCCCAAAACCAATGTAATTTCTCAGAAAGTGGAAGGATCAGAACCAGACCTCTGCCTCTTGGCTTGCATGAATAGAAGTGACATAGCAAACAACCAGAGCTGATAATGTGAAATCTGGCTTGTCTGGGAAGCAATATCTGACCTTGTTGCTTGTTTGTGAGTTACCTTGGTAAAACTGTGTTCCTTGGACAAGCAGAAGAGGTGTATTGTGGGCATGAATTGATCAGTTCTACTGCCTCAAGTCAGCCAAGCTCTCTGCACAGGTACTGTTATTTCAACAACTTTCTTTAAAGGAAATGTACCACTGTAGGTTTATATATAAAGAGGAATTCAGTGGTGAGGTGACCTCTTACAGCCAAGTCAAGCATGTATATCAGTTAAGAGTGTTGAAATCCTTGGAGGACACGCTTTTTCTCGCCCCCATTTTTTTACTATTTTTGTAAATACGATTTAATGCATTTACAGCCTGATTGTTGCTCTTTATTACAACTCAGTGTACAAAAATTAAATACCCAGTTAACTGTTTCACAGGACCAAATCCTCAGTTACATACTATTAAAAAGAAATAGGTCCTCTGGAGTAAGGAGATTCATTCAAAGCTTTATCAAATTACAGTTATTAAAACTTATTTATAAAACCAGTATGCTAGAACTATACATGGTTTGTGTAATTGTTAGCATGCATCAAACACATGTAGAGTTTTGAAGGATATGGCTTTGCTAGCCAAGCAATGGGTTTTTTGCCCAAAGGATTTAGGAAGATGAATGTATTAAAAAAGAACACATTTTTTTATGACAGTAGGCTCCTGTCATTAAAGCTGACATGTATCATGGAGTAGGCAGGTATAGGATAACAATCTGTGCTTTTTGGCAGACAGAAGTAATAGGTGATTCTTCTGTGCCCCTTATTCTGTGTTCATGTTGGAGAGAAACCACATTGCAGCATCAAATGTGAACTTCTGAAGCCTCTGAAACAGTTTGTTGGGCTCTAAAATATAACCATAACATGGTAATAAACATATTTTGAATAGCAAGGAGAAGGTAAGTGTCCATTAAAACAATGTTTGGAACAAAGTGTTTGAAAGATTTTTCTGATCTTTCTGTACTCTCAGAAGTACAAAGAAGAACCTGTCCCTGGACAAACAGGTTTTCTGTGTGCCATGAAAAATGGTGCTTCCATTCCCTGCTAATGGGTGGCACAGGGAACACGTGCAATCACAGACATCAGAAAGCTTCCTTTTCTTTCCTTCGTATACATAGATCAAGCAGCTCAAAGCTTGCATTTTTGAAGAGTTTATAGCTGAAGTTTCATAACAAATTGTGTAAGACACAGCATCTGAGAAGATATTATTGTTAAAGATACAGGCAGACGAATAGCTTTGAGGCATTCTGTCCCCTCTAACCTGGATGTCCCCTTCTCCCCTTAATGCTGCAGGCTATTTTCTCCATAACATATAAATACAACTAAGTTGTTAGTCACAGGAGGCAAACACAATTCAATATTGCACCTGTAAACAGTTATGCATTTCTATGGCAACTAATATTTGCCAGTGTGACCAAAGAATTCCCTTTATTATAAAAAACCCAAACAGAGCAGTAGGGGAGAAATCCATTACTGACAAAATACCCAATTCCAGGTAGAAAGGTCAGAATTGCTCCTGGGTTCTCAGCATCGGATGCACATACCTGTGGGAACTTCAGCAATCTACTCAAGTGCTCAAACTGCATTTTTTAATACCACCCACAGGCTGATACTTGAGAAACAAAATTTTTCAGTCTCATTAAGAATGACAGTAGAGTAAAATCTGATCCGTAAAGACCACGTAATTTTTTTTCCTCTCAATATTCCAGAGATTTTTGAAAATGGTAAAAAAAGAGTAGTTATTAAAATGTGGTAAAGTAGCCTGTGAATGTAAAGTTTTAGGAAACAAGTCTCTGAGAACCCCTCACATCCAAAACCCTGACTGCCTTTTCTGGACATAGCACAAACCATTCTAGTCTGGTAGCACGAGTTATTAATTATGAGCTGAAGCACTTCAACAGTTATCAATATAATTTTCTATGGAGTTTAACACTGCACACTCAAGTCTATGAGGAACATCAGAGGTGTCCAGTAGAAGCACTGCAAATAAAAAGTTATAGGGAAAGTTTTTGACTTCAGAAGGGGTAAAGGTCCAGAAGAAAATCATGATGCCACAACAGGTTACACAAGACATCTCCTTGTCTCATTTGTATCCAGGAAAATATTGCCAAGTATATAAACCACAGGTCCTGCCAGTCCATGTTAATGATATGTATTGCTATTCTTTTTAGGATAGGAGACAGCAATTCTATTATTCATAAGTATGCCTTATCTATTTCCACTCCTGTTTTACTTGCAAATAGTTTTAATTAATCTGGTTTCCTTCTTGCACCACACTTCTGAATAGAATTGCTGAGCAGAGTTAAAATCACTTTACAAATGTCTGTCTAGAGACTACCTGTTTAGAAGGTATTGCATATAATCATGTAGATAATTTTCAGCACTTTTTTGTATTCAGGATTGAGGTTAAAAAGGTATTGATAAAAAAATGAGGACAAAAGTGCCTGCAACGTCACAATCTGGAAAAAAAACATGTTGATAAATTATCTGGGCTGCACTCATCAGAACTGCATGACCCTTACAGATCTGGGCATGGGTTGTGTTGTTCAGTCCCAGTGATCCTGGGATATGGAGGTCAGGTCTGGTGCTGCATGTTGGAACTGAAAGCAGTTTTTGCAGCTGAACTAATGATGGTTTATTATAACATGCTTCATGAAGTTAAAACACTATCTTGGGCAAGACCCCATGAAGTCCTGCTTGATTTCAGTAGGACTATAAAAAACCTGTGCCCTGCAGAAAATATTATGGTGTAGCTACACAAGGAGTTCACTTAAGTCAGCGTGGTGTCACCAGCAGCCTAATTTGTCTTATCAAAGTTGCCATCAAGTACCAGGTTTTTGGTGTTTGACCTAATTTGGAGAACTGTAAGGCAGAAATGCTTTTCACAGTATAGACAAATTTCAGCCTTCGTAGTTTGACATCATTTTGGAAACATGAATCCAGAGAACACAAGTGTTTGCTTCAGTTTTCATGTTAACAACTGTCATGAATTTGTTCAGCAGTCTAAATAGTTCACAGACACAAAAGGCAGTGACATTGCTTCCCTGCAGTCATACTGCACTCCCAGTGAATGAGGATATAATGTAGCTTAAGGAAGGCAAAGCCTGTAATTTCTGAGGTAACTAACTGTAGAATAGCAATCAAAATCCAATGTACTTCATATACTCGATTTTATTCATATCTAAAAAGTGGTGGTAGAGATTAAATTCTCCAGGTGGGCAAAGGTGTATAAAGTATTCTTGATTAGCTATGGTGAAAGATGAAATGCTGGACATTACACTGGATTTAATTTAGAAGTGGGTTATTTTTCAAATGCAGTCTGCAAGTGTTGGCAGCAGCCAAAACTTTCATCCAGATTTTCAACAGTGCTCAACACTAAAAATCTGGAGGTCCTGAGTATGCTTAGCTAAAATTTATATTTGTACTGATTTAAACATATTATATCTCCTTCACTAATAAATTAAGTTTCATAGAAACCTGAAATAATTCCAATAACAACAAGTTACTGAACTAGTTCAGGATTCCCTTTGTGACAATAAACCACATTACAAATAGCCAATAGATGGAAAAAAACCCCAGATCCTTCAGTGAAACAATACAGAACTTGTACTCTTAAGAGGTGTTTCCATGAAGAACTACTTTGCCTCTAATACTGTGCAAATATCCAGCACCCAGATTCATATAAATTGCCATGAAGATTCATCATGCTGTCTTCAAATGCCCTCATAAGAAACTGCAGTTGTATGAGTTGTCTGCTCTGAGATACTGCTACAAATAAATCTGACAAGCAAACAGCTACAGCAAAATGGATTGCATCTGATAGAGTGTCAGCTTGCTCAGTAATCTGTGGTCTTTTATGGCTAAAAAGAGTGAAAGAACAATTTTTGCCAAAGAGGAAGATAGCTGATACAGTCAGTACTTGGGTACAACTGTTTTAAAACACCTCCAAGTATTCAGTATATTCTTAAGTGCCTGGTCACACAGCATGATGAGAGAATCCTAATCATACTGAGGTCTAAGGTTTAAGAAAAATATGATAGATCTGGGTGTTTATGCATCCTGAACTCCATTTTAGAGATTGTTCCAGAGATACAACTCCCAGACTTAATTATAGAAAGTGATAGCTAGTGTTTTATTTGTAATAACTTCCCAGGAATTTGAAAATGTACTTAAAATGTTTATTGAGGTGATAAATGATCTCTGACCCTTGGATATTCCTATTTAGAAAGATTAACCACTATTGTCTATATACCTGTATGTGGATGAGAACTGTCTTCTTTCCCTTCTTTTCCCAGCGAAAAAAAAATTACTGTTGGTTGATTGGTTTCTCTAATGAAATATGCCAAATGGGAAAAGAAACTCATATATTGGATTGAGTGCATCCACTCTAAAGTGTCCAGTTAGTTTAAAACAGCTGCTGTACAATCACATCTCACCTTCTTCTGAAATAACTTTCCTGTATACCCCAGGAACCTTCAATTATCTTGTGATGCAAACCTAGGTCCCAGACCCCAATTAAGGATAGCATGTAAACTTTAAAGTATGATATCAAAGATGCTTTTTAGACTTAATATTGTAATTGCTTAATTTGGGGTCTTGGTACCATTCTTTGCAGCTATAGTGGGGAAATCTCTGCTGATTTACAGCTATTGCCCTGTTCACACAAGTAACAAAACATTGAGCTGCAGTTCAGGAATCTTTGGTGCTGTCTGAACTGCTCTTACTCACAAACCTAGAGCTGGCAGTGCCCTGTGCAACTGTATATCCTTCTGATGTTTCCAGTACTTTTGATCACAGCTGGGCAGAAAGGATAGAGATGTGACTTCCATGCCTTCATTTTTGGTTAAGAGTGACAATGCAGAAATAAAATAAAAAAAAAAAAAATAAAAGTACTGAGAGGCAGCATGAAACATTAAAGAAATCTCTAGCCTCAAATTCAGGACAGATTAAACTTGCTTTGGGCTCAGCTATTACTGAATTTTGCCCATGAGTGAAAGCAGCTGCTTACCATTTCTTTTGACTATTTAGATATTGTGATACTGTGAGTCTGAGGAGTTTCTCATTGTACCTTGACCTTAGCACAGCAAGGCAATAATCTTGGATTAATGATACCACATTATAAATAAATAGCACTTAAATATTGGCTCTAATTACTTAATTTAAATTAACTAATCTGATTAACCTTGGAATTCCACTCCACTATTAGAGAAATGAGCAATTTTTAAACATTTCTTGTTTTAAGCCTGAGGAAAATAGTAAACATAAAAATGTCTTAAATGTAATTATTTAATAAACGTTGCACATGTGCATTTTTGTGAAGAAAATAGTATTGTGATAATTAGAGTATGAAATAGCCAGGCTGCTGGGATATATTGGACATTTATGCAACACTTTTTACATCATGACTGTGCTTCTATTCCTGTGAGCTCTTACCAGTTATTCAGCTGACTTGGACCACACTGCAACCAACATCAGTGAAAAACCAGACTAAGACTAAATGACAACTGCTCTGTCAGCAGAATTTCTCTTCACTGCAGCTTCTATAACAACATTATGGAGAAATATCCCAGCCACTTGCATGGAAAAAAGAGAGATGTCCAACTTCATCTGTTTGGTGAAACTGCCATTTCAAATGAGACTTTAGATAAGTGTGTGTGGGTATGCTTGAGAGAGGAAAGAGAAGACAACCCACACGTAGATAACACAAAGACAAGCTTTTCATATACAAAACTTATTCCTTTTCTGCTCCTACTAGTCCCACCTCCTCTTTGAAATTTCCACTTTCTTTCACTTGTAAACTTTTCCTGCAGCTCCATGTAATGCACCCTGGCAAAATGCTAACTAAAATCTAAACTTAAAGACACACAGAACACATGAGTAATTTCACACAGGAAAAACTCATTCAGCAGGCACCCTTCAACAATCAGTAGCATGAAGTAACTGCTTCTGAAACATTCCTGTCAGAATAAAAAATCCCTGAGTGACAATTCATTCCTCATAACATAGTAAGACTGATTGATTTAGAAACCAATGAAATCACACTCCCAGTAATATTATTTGAAGGCTCTGTATAATTCATGGGCCACCCTGTCATGCATTGGGCATGTGATGTTGTATTTGGACACATTGGAAAGTATTAGATAAAAAATTACACTGTGTGATGCAGCCCAGAGGAAAAAAAAAGTGCATTGCTTGGGACTACATGATTCAGTGAGAAAATATAAATGGAAAATTACTGGAGCTGAAATTTTATTGCAAAGTTATTTATCTTTGTTATTACTTTCTGAATCCTTTTGTGCTTATTGTTTTCAACAACAGATAAAGCAACTCTTATTTACACTGTAAGCTGAGGATTATGAAGGTGCAAGTAGCCAGTGCATACCAAACAAAGAGATTATCACTTAGTCCAAGTTGGTGTTTATTCTCTTAATGCCTGCAGCTGATTTTTTTGTATATATGTATAGATATGTTTATGCATAAATACACAGACTCCCTCACATACCATTCAGTCTAACTACAAGTTTCAGAATTACACTGGACATCAGTAGTGATGTATTATTTCAAGAGAGAAAGAATGGAAGACTACATGATTTTAAGGAAAAGAAAGTGTTTGTTTGGTAGTGAGAAGTTATACACTTGTATAAATGCCCTGGCTCATTACAGGTTTCGTAGTTACTAATGCAGCTTTTCATAAGAAAAACATAAGTATTCATAAAAGCAAATATTTATATTTATGTGTGCTCCTATAGAGCATGTTTGCATCAGAAATTCCAAAGCCAAACTTAATTCACATTTAGAAAGGTTTCCAGCATGTGATCCATCCCTCTGGAAGACAATGGAAAGGAAAAGAACATTTGCATTTAAATATCATAATCTCCATCTGGATTTCACTACTGCTAAGAGTAAAGGGAATTAGGGATTTACAAAGGAGGCTTCACCGTGATACAAATCTCCAAAGGCTTGCCCTTTGCTCCAGCTACTTCCCCAGTTGAAGCAGAACAGACTAAAACTCAGGCTGATTTAAAAACATCTTCAACAAATATGACAAAATGAATTAAAAACAGGACATGTAGAATCCCATATGATGCAGTCAGCTGAGGTCTTTGCATTATTTCTTATTCTCTATAGTCTCAGAGGACTACAATAATGCTAATTTTTGTGATGCCTCATCACAGCAAGTTGAGAAGGAAGCACACACCACAGAGCTTTCTGTGGCTATCACAGAACTTTTGGTAGCTGCTAAAAAGAACCTAAATATTCCATGACCTGCATGGTTGTACATATACAGGATAGCATCAGAAATCCTAAATTACATAAGGAACTGGATTTATCAGAAAGCTGTAAATATCTCAGGAAACTCAGGATCCAGTAAACATGTAAAATGGGAACATAGTTTAAGAAGAAACTGGAGCTGTATGTTTTAAACAAGATACTTGCCAAGCTCTGCACTTCACAAATCAGAAACTTCCAGCTGCCAACCTTATTGTGCATTAACCTGTGCTCTTAACAGCAGTAATATAGGAATAATGTTAATTAAATGATCCTGCAATATACCCTTCACATAGGTATTTCTGAAGGTCCTACATACTAACATGAAAGTAAAGTTGCATTCCTGGTATTTTTTAATACAAAAATTGTATTAAAACCTTGTAGAGGGATCTCTTAGCTTCAAGTTGAAGAGATCTGACATGTTCAGAAATAGGAATTTTTTTTTTTCCCACTGACTGAAAATGTCCAATATGTTGTTTTGGAGTAGTTAATGAACTAAACAGATTCTAAGTTTAATTAGGAAATATGTATTTGGTGTGAGAATGTATTTTGAAGCTAAAGGGTAAAGGAAGAGAGAATTTCTGATTTGAAGGTGATATCATTTAGTGCTTAATACCAAAAAAATATTTTTTCCTGGCTTTTCCTTAGCTGTCATTTTCCTGTGCATGTCAGGTTATGTGCAACCTTACATAAATCAGCTGTAATAAAATCCAGCTCATAGAAATGGTACCAGGTCATTAAAACATGCCAAGAAAGCAGATGCAGGAATGACAAATACTGCTTTTAACAAGGTAACATGTTCATTTTAGCTATTAATTAGTACAATTACTAAAGTGTATATTAAAAGGAAACTATTTTTTAACCCTTGATAAATTTAAACCCATTTCCAGAGGTTAATAATTTACCCCAGTCACTGTTAGCTAAATGTTTAAACCCCACCTTTTCTGCATGAGAGCTTAATTCCAAGACCCCAGGTACTCCACTAGTTATTAAATTCTTCCTTCTAACTTTACTGAGCAGAGAACTAAAACATGCTTACACATGAAGTAATTTTACTAGCAGACTGTTCACTGTGGTGAACTGGGGTTTTCCCAGTCATCCCAAACTACACCTTTGTGCTCTCCCTGATATAACTTTTATTTCTGCTGAAAGAAAATACCTGTCCAGAACAACTTAACTGTTTATTTTGTTACAGCAAACTATGCTTCAGTCTCCATAGGAAATAAAATCTGGACCCTACCTGGAATTTCCAATACATTCATTGCTATTTAAGACTAATTTCTTTTCTTTGCTGGTACACAAAGAGCCCTTCCAAGAACATTCAAGCACCATGGAGCTGAAAAAAAAATAATTCTATTTACCCTTCCTCTTCTGATTGGGATTTATGCTTTTTTTTCTTTCTTTTGACTAGGATTTATACTTTTTTTTTTCCTAAAAACCCATCATTTTTAACTTGACTATCTCCTAATTTTTTTTTCTCTAAATCACTGCAGCCATGGAAGTGGTTACCTTGTGAAAAATTGCCCTAGATTAGTCCAACCTGAGTTTGCACTTCTTGTATTATGAGCTAGACTGGTACCATGACCTGAAGAGACATATCCTCTAAATGTGCTCTTGTTGAGTTTTTAAAATAATATCCTGTACTTGGTAACATACTCTTAAATCCCACCTAGCTCAGCCAGCCAGCCTCATAAATGATGATGGTATGAAAGGGTCCTAACTTTTCACTACCTATGTCATCTTTCTTCATAAAAAGGAAACTTTATCTCTTATTTATGTATTTTACAAAATGATTTTGCGTCAGTACCAACTTGTACCAGTATCTTAAATTAAACAGTATTTGGAAAATACAACTAAAATATTTATGTGTAAAAGTCCTCCTTTGCAGAACTATGAAGTTTCTTAATTTTGCTATAACCTATCACTGATGTGCCAAGAAATTGAGCTGTAGACTCCCTGAGATCACAGCCCTCCTTGTGACTCTCTCCAGATTTAGCAGACGACCAAAAAAATTTTTACCTTTGTCCACAACTAATTTCCCACTTCTGAAATCCTGAGCCAGCAAGAAGTCCTAATTAAAGTGGCAGGAAAACTACCAGCAAGCACAGGCCAAGACATCTTATAGCAGGCAGCCTGTGGCTCATGTTTGAGATGTTATGATTTTATGCCATGAAAAGCTTTGGATGCTCTAATTATGTTCTGATTATTTTGTTATTGACTGAAAAGGGAAGTGCATATGTCTGTGCATGTGATCCTCTGATGGGCATTTGAGACACAAAAGAGAAAATGACAATATTTTCAGATATTCCCAGCCATACTCACCAGTGTAGTGTTCCAATACGTTTCAGTTTTGAGATTAATATAAAAACTGAACACATTCCATAGAATAGCTCTAGACACACTGTCAGAAATAAAAAGATCTTGAATTCACAGTGTTTAATATATGATCACATTGCCAAGTACAGTAACTCAGAAGTGGGAGGGTACTGAGAGAATGTTAAATGTAGGGCATTATATATTAATATAATTGCTTTCTTTTCCCAAGATAAAGAATATTTTTGCTCACACAGCCTTAATTTAGATGGCCTGCCAAGTCTTTTCTGCAGTGTCATGATGAAAGACTCTG
This sequence comes from Calypte anna, assembly GCF_003957555.1. Lineage (NCBI taxonomy): Eukaryota > Metazoa > Chordata > Aves > Apodiformes > Trochilidae > Calypte > Calypte anna. Next base: position 10,830,073 of record NC_044265.1, read on the forward strand.
ATGTGGGCCAGCAAAGGCAGTACTGGGGCTTTTTAACTCAGTGTATAAATGCTAATGAATCTCCTCCAATAAAAGGCAAACTCCCTTATCCAGACCCTACATTAAAAAATCCATTAATTACCTGTTATTCAGCTTGTGCTGAATTTCAGAACATTTTGGGATCTAACAAAGTCAACATGAGGACTTGCACTGATATCAGAGGGTGCTGTAGCAGTCCTCAATGCCTGAATCCTGCCACAAATCCATGTTTGTTAACTGGATCTGCATTAGGGTCCAGGGACCCTACACAAGTTCAGTCATTTGCTGGTGCAAAGCTCATGCAGAGCCTAAGCAATGATGGTGGATCCATGGTGGAATGGAGATGCAGTCTCAGCTGTGCACACCCAGCCTCACCAACACCCTCCCAGGGCCATCCTTAGGCTTTGGGCAGGAGGCATCAAAATTCCTGTGATGCTGCTCCCAATTTTGTCTTTGTTAGAGCCTTGGAAAGCAAGGCAAACCCAAACAGCTGGAGGCACAGCCCATATGGACTGTGCTGTGGGGGCAACCACTACCACTGGCAGCGGGCTGAAAAGTCCCCAGGCAATCATTGCATTTCCACAAAAACAACCCTGCTTTCCATAGGTCTCTGCCTCACTCTCCTCATTGCTCCTGGCAGATGAAAGTCCATGTCTCACCCAACCACGTGATGGGCATGGGAGGGCCTTGGCTCCTCTGGGGAGTCTTAATTCAATCTTAGCTACACTGCTGAGAAAGCCCCAGCCTGCTCTGTGCAGTTAGCACTGCTGATACACTGAAAACTGCCTTCACCTTCAATTAGCTTTACACAAGTGCATTATCAGAGTATTCTACAATCACACCTGTATATTTCAGAGCAGACACATCTTGGTGTTTCCCTTGTCATATTGCAGCAGTGATATTTGCTGGTTTGACCATGCTAATTAAGCAGCTATTTTATAGCCACCCATTGCCACAGTACAAAGCAGTTTTAAGCTCTTTTACAAATAAAACAGTTTATCATAATTAACTGCACAATGGGATAAAGCCCCCTAAAGACAACTATAAATATTGCTTCCTTGCTACTCACGAGCTAGCAATGAGGATTTGCCACCAGGCAAAAGCAGCATCTGTTTTTCACTACCTCAAGTGTCAGTGTGGGCTAACCAGAGCAGTAATTGCAATGATCATACTCTACCTATTGATTTGATTGTGCAGAGAAATATGCAGTGACTTGAGAGTGGTCTCTGCTGAGCAGGAGCAGTGGTGATGCAGCAAGGACTGGAATGTTAATAACGTGCAGTAAAATCAGCCTATTTATGTGCTCATCAATCACATCTCCACAGATACCAGTAATGCACTAAAAGAATTTCCATTGAAATCCCAGCTTTAATTAACTCTCACCCTCACTCAAGACAAGAAAAACCGTGCCTGAGACAAACTGCTCTAAATGTGCTTTCTTGTGCCTGCAAAGTGGTTTGATTTAGCAGTGTGCATGTCTCAGGTGGCTCAGGCAGACCAGGGTTTCCCAGCTGGGAGAACCACAAGGAGCAATCAGAAGAGTCAGGAAGCTTTGAAAATTTTGCTGTAATCTAAATCAAAGGAAATAATGTTCGTTCACTCCCCTTACATCTTTTAACTTCAAGGTCAAGTATTTTCTGCAAGCTTTTCCAGACACACAAGAGAAAAAGACACAGGGTTATCCTTGCCACAGAGCCACATTAGCATTCCCATGGTAAATGCAGAGTGCAATGAAAAATGCAAGGAGGGAAATGTAAAGACTGGGACTTGGGGTGCTCAATTAATATGCAGCGTAATAGCCATTTCCAGCATGAACAACTTCAAGCCAGGTATCTCTGATTGTTAGTGCCTTCATTTTCAGATGAAACTCTGAAACTTGACTCCTGCAGGATCCAGCTGCAATGATTACCTCTGAAAATAAGATCCACTGTGTACAGAATTAGAGATAACTTTTCTAAATAGCAACTTTAAAAGACTAAGAATTCTTGTGGTGCAGCACAGTGAACTTGGCCCCAGACAGTCAGGGAAATGGACTGCCAGGCAGCATAAGAGGCAGGAGACTAAGCCTGGTCACAAACCATGGTAGTGTATTACTTCCAAGCAAGTACAAAACCAAATAAAATCTTAAGAATGAGAAAGCAATCAGCTCAAGACACATCACGTGTTCACTGATTCAGATCCTTTTCTTATTTTCATGCCACAACCATTAATCCCTGGTGTCAAGAATCTCATCTAATTCTTTCATCTACATCCTGATGCTTCTTCAATATATTCTCTTACATTCTTACACAGGGGTGCACACTCATTACTTCCTACATGCACTTGCTCTATGGAGTTTGCCTTTGACTCCTGATTTCTTGAGCCTTCAGATTAAGATCTCTTATTGTTAGGCTCTTTTGAATCAACTTTATCAAGATTTTTATTTCTTCCTTGAATTATTACTTTATTAAGTTTAAAGCTTTAATAAAGTCTTCCTTCCCCCATGACAATAAACTTAACATGAATAAACTTTTCTCAGAACTTTTGCAATTTTCCAAGCCTATTATTTGCTCAGTCTAATCTGAAAGATTTCTCCATAAAATGGATTATTTCTTTAGTGTACCATAGAAATTAAATCTACACCACAAATATGAATTGTGGGTGAAATTCAGCATACTGTGTTCCAGGACTTATGCCTGATATCTGGTCTGTGGAATGCCTGCAGAGGCAACTGCATTTCTGAAAATGTGATTCCAATTCTTATTGATTATATACCCATCTATAATAAAAAAACCAGCTCCTAAATTAAGTTTTGCTTATATATGCTTATTGCAGAGTCCTTTTCACAGACTCCAGTATTTGTGCTAATTGACAACGTCTTCACTCACATTGTGATACAGTAGAATAGAACTAAATAAAATAAAATTCTGAGTTGTTCTTATCTTCCCTACTAAACAACAATAACTGCTGGGGAATCCATTATTCTTTGGCTATTTTCCCATCAGACTTGCAAGTTAACCTCTCAAGTATAAGCTAATTAGAAATTGCCCACAAAATTAACACCTCACATCTCTGTATTCTTCCTTCAAGCACTCTTGAGAGTTTGGTGTCTCGATCCAGCTGTTTGTCAATTGGAACTCAAGACTCAACATCTTTAATTAGAGATTTGCCCAAGTACCTGAGTTCAGACACACTCTTCTTCCACTTCTACTTTAACCTTTTCATTACAGATGGATGTCCTCATTGGTAGTCTGCACACATTTTACAGAACAGCTGATCTTCTGAAGTGCTGCTGGTTTTGATCTGTCCCTGTTGTGCTGTGCCTCCTTACAACACTTAAAAATCCCTATTATGCCAGGCCACACAGAGAGCTGATGAGATATAATGTGGCATGACACTGCATAAGCAAATTAATAGCTTAATAACATGACACCTGATGTCTGCAATTACAGTGGCCACTGCTCAGAAGTTTGGCTCCTGGAAAAGGCAGGGATAATGAATTATTCATCAATTACCCTGATCATGAGATAATTCAGTATTCATAGCTCATCCACCTTCAATAAGCCTTCTCGCTGATATTTGTAATCACCCTTTTGCTGTGTAAAATAAATGCCAAGTAATTGTTAAATATTTCTGCCATTTCCAGAGTAAAGATACTGAAAAATAATACCTATTATATTTGTGATATCTTCACTTTTTAATGTTTGAAGTATACTACAAGAAAGAAAAAGAAGAGAATATCACTAAACAAGAAACCAAGTGGCACTGATCAGTGTAAATGTAATACCTTGACAAAGCAAAACACTGATCTGTTGACATCAATATTTCTCATAAGTCAATAATGGTATTATTGCATTCTAAATATGAATATAAAATACAGTGATTCTTAGTCACAAATTAGATGAAGTGTCAATGCCATTAGCTTAAAATTTTGTAAGTATTATTTGTTTATTTAAGCCAATATATGAGACTGAGGTAGGACAGGTAACTGCTACAAATAGTCCCCACAGTGAATTCTCAGGGTCAGTTTCACAACACGTATTAGACCAAAATATAGTAATAAAAAGTCTGAGTAAGTGAATATAGCATGGGGAGTCTCATAAAGTTAGAGAGAACTTTATTCCACTGGAACTGCATCTATGCTAATCTTTGATGCTATTTTGGCTTTGGTGCCTCTTACTGTATCCTGCAAGCACATGTACATTGCAGGGCAGATCTTGAGTGACAACAGGGACTGAACCACTGCCTGCTGTGCTGAACAACATTGCCTTTTCAAAATCATATTCATTCTACCCTCAGTCTACAAAGAGCACATTCAAGGAAGTAACAATGGATTAAAAAAACCCAAAAAACACTTTTTCAGCTTTCTTCTGGCTTCTTTAAATTTCACATTTAAGCAGCTACTTAAGTCTTACTGTTTTCAAAGTCACCACCCCTCTAGAGCCTCATCTGCCTTGCTGTGAATATCTCAGTCTTTGATACAGTGTTTGATTCGAGTGTCTGATTTTTATAGTATCCAAGTTTCTAAATTTGCCCAACTCTACTGGTTGTGACCTGTTTTGACTCTAACTTGTAAAATAAACCTTCATTCAAAGTCCATGAAAGAGTAAGACAATATTTTCATTGAGTTCAGTAAGCTTTGTATTAGGGTTATTGCATAAAATAACTTAAGTCAGTTAAAAATTCATAATTTTCAGCCCATAAGAACTTTGATCAATTCAGACCAGCGTGTAAGAAATTCTGAGCAATTCTTGCTTGCTTCAAAATCAATAAGTGAAACAGCAGTTATCAATCTCTGGTAATTTAATCCACATGTAAGACTTTAAGAATTTGACCCGTAAAGAAAAACCTTCTCTACACAATCAATATGCAACACAACAGCCATAACCAAGGTAGCTCTGCTGCACCAAACCCTGTTTAAAAACTACATCACTATCTGTGCTGGAGATAAACTCAGGTTCTGTGGAATTTTGAATAGACATGGTTTCCAGAAACAATAAAATGGAGCCTTTCATAAGTAACAACTTTCTGCAATACTGAACTATAAATTGCCACATAATAATATCTTCCCAAAGACAATACCACTCATTACTGTGTGTCTGTGGGTTATTTGCTCTGCCACCAGAGTCAATAATGTCCTATCAAGCCTAGGGAAAAAAGAGGGAAATTTTCAAGACCCATAGCTGATCTCTTTTCAGGACAGCAGCACTTCTTTCTATGACAGAGTAATGAGGTTCTCTATGTTGATGCAAATGCATTCCTAAAGGTCACCTTAAGTTTAAAGAAAGCATTGTGAGGAAAATCTGATTTCTTGGTGCTGATTCAATAGCACAATGTGTTAGCACTTTCACAATGTGCTAGCACTTTTTGGGAGACTTTGCCACTGGCACTTGCTATTTTTATCTACACACCAGGCAGCTCAGCAAAACCCAAGCAGCACTTTAGCTTTGTTCGCTCTTCCCCCTTGTGTATAAAATAATATATGAAGAAGAAATAAGTGGGAAACATAAAATTATCATTCAAAATTTATGAGAGTGCAGATAGAAGAATTATGGGTAAATGCACTGTGTCTTCATTGGCATGTTACTTCTTTTACTTTGCTGTAGGTTAAACAGAATATTAACTACTTGTTCTGACTGAGGTGCATTAAGTTGTTGCCCTAGACAAACAACAGAGGAATAAATTCAGAATAAGAGATCAACACCGTAGCTGCTGCTTATCCCTTGCTCCAGGGGGAAGGGAATTGAGAACCTTTTGTTTTGCAACCTGTTTCATTCTCAATAACTGAGGTAACTTAGTTGTCACCTGCCAGATCAGGTGGATCATATGCAGATGTTTGGTAGTTCATTCATCTGATCTTAAAGCCAGCACACTGTGAAAGATCACTGTGTTTTATTAATGACTCCTATATTGCATTACAAAAGATTAATATTCCAATGCTAATATTACCACTGGCAAGTCTAGGTAGCAAAGCATGGAGTTATACAGGATGTGCAATTTCAATGTGTTTTGGCAGAACAGTTTTGCCATCTCTGAGAGGACCCATTTAAAGGGTTTGTTGAATGGCATGCTAAGGTTATAATGACAAATTCAAAAAGGAGCATAAGTATGGAATATATAGCCTGCATTATACTGTCAACTGATCAACAGCCTAAATGTTCTCCTCCTTGGAGAAGAAATAAGAACATCCACAGCAAGTCTCAGTGTGCAATATTTTGTTCAAGTTCACACCAGCTCATAGCTGCTTTCTCACACAGATAACCAGAATTCACAAAGGAATTCAGGCAATTCTTTTATAGAGTCAGGTTATATGTGAAGAAACAGCCTTAACACACACTGGTGGTAAAGCAGAAGTTAAGGATGCTTTTAAGATGATACCACTGAAAATTCAAGTAGAGACATGTGTCAGCATATAAGACTCTTGGTCAAAACTTCAAAAAGACCAAATTCCACTCCAAGTACTCTGAAAGAAAGGGTCACCAAATGTTTTGCTTTCTTTATTTGATGTTTGTGAAGAGACCCTTGACTGCAACTACTACAGCTTTCCTAGACTGATGTATAGCAGGAGTTCAGGCACAACCTGAAAGCCAGGGAGCATTTCTGTTCTACAACTGCATGATCGTATTTAACACTTCGCCAGCATTTAGTTTTACACAGTGACCTTTCCACAGCAGTTTCTGTGGTGTTCACACAACACTGGTACCAGAGTTCAGCAAATGCACTGGTAGCTGTTGAAGGCATTTCTGTGAGCATTTAAACAGCAGAGCAGCACCACAGAAAATGAAAAAAGCCTTTAAGGATGTTGAACTGTAGAGCTTTAAAATCACTTTAATTCCAGAATGATGCTGAAATAACAGATGGTCTGACAAACATTTTCCAGAAGCACAAGTAGCTGACAAAGCACATTTCTTCCCCCTCCCCTGCTCACCAAAAACTTAATTGTCTTCTGATAGACATGACAGTAACAGAGTTAATTGTAATACTCCAGAAGGAGAGATCCTCAACAAGACACTGCACTTGTAAGGCTCCACCTTCTTGTTCTCCAGTCTAGCAGTGTTAGGTAATCTCAATGCACATGTCCCCCACTATGCATAAACTACAGAAATGTTCTGGGGGGAAGAATTTATGCCCAAGCAGAGATTTCAAGAAAAGTTTGCAGGAATGCAGCAGGAGGATACAGACCATGACTGCTTTACCTGGTAACCCCCTGGCAGTGATAGCAAGTCTCAGGAATATGTAACCAGAATTGCTAGTACTAAGCCTCTCTGTGGGTTATTCTACCAGGACTAAAGTGCTCTACTCTTTACACATTTGTTATACTTATTTTTCAAGGAACAGCATGTGGGAGGGAAGAATACATCGTTGCTTAGCAATGAGATGCTCACAACATGGCTGATTTTTAAAAGCTAACTATACACATGAAACAGATAAAACCACCTTGAGTAAAATGGGAAAGTAAAATACATTCCTAAGAAAGGAACTACTTGGTAAGGCCAAAATTCCGTTTCTCTCTCTATCTGGCATTCAACAAAGTAAATATTCAGGAAGAGAGTGTAAGAAATGTGACAAAAATGAGATGTGGCAATTTCCATGGTATTCACTTATAGTTTTGTCAGTGATTTCAGGACTTGCTGAGCCATAAAGTGCATCTGGGTTATTACTGTATCCTCATGGAAGTGTCCTCCATTAATTCAGAGTCCAGTTATGCAACGTGTTAAAAATACTTCCCTTGTGATCTCATTGCCTCCTGGCTCTCTCATTGTTCCTTTTTTTTCCCCTTCTCCTTACTAGTAGTTCAGGCACTGTAAGTTAACAGATTGTCTTGTGAACAACTCAGTGACTCAGGGTTTGGGACTGACCATGCTGCTGGGTGTCCAGGGAGGAAGGAGGTAACAGGAGCACCTCTGGTGCAGAAACTTGGCTGAGACCTCCAGCTGCAAGACAACCTGGCAGCATGGCTGGAAAATGGGAACTGCAAAGCTTAGATCTGGACCCCAAACATTGTATTTGAAAACACTATTGAAGATTTGGTTCCAGTTTCTTTTATAAAAATGGTTCTTTTTTAAATCTCAAAGTCAATACAATTTTTAAAATCTAAGTTCATGACTTGTAACAGATTCCATAAGATTATTTTCTGCTATGATTCACTAATATTCATGCTGATGAAAGAAAATCTTATCTACTTTTTCTGTCTAATTAAAATGTGAAGAATGCACACAAAACCTGAAGAAATAATCAAGCATATTTTTCTGGTTCTTTTTTGCTGGAATAACATTTTGAGAAGAGGTCCTTGTTTTTATGCTATTAATAATCCTCCATTTGCAAAATCATCAATGTCTGCACAATTATAAGACTGTAATTTCAATTAGGGGAGTATGAACAAGTGGGATGAAAGCATGAGTTATAAGGGAGAAACACTTCTTTTTCTTTAACACTTCACTATTAAATCAGGAATCTAACAATCTGTGAGTGGTAAATGGACTTATTTCTAAACAGAACATTGGGTAAAATTAGATTACACAGGCAAGTAATTTCTGAAGCTAAGCAGATTTGAAGCACTATCAGCTGGGTGGACAAACTACACAGCTGCTGTTCTTGTGGGAAATTCTGAGTCTTGCCAAAGAAGAAATACTCGAGTGAATATACAGTACTTCAGGTATTTTGGCTCCTACTCTTTTGTGATTTTCACCACATCTTCTGGCCTCTGTGATGGAAAGAAGGAAGGTGAACTTCCTTACAGAGATCAGCAAAAGTTGTTACAAGTTACCTGTAATTGTAAAAAGCCTTCCCTCAGACACCTGAACACCTGTTTTGCAACCAACAAATAGCTGCCACCATCTACAACCCCACTGTACACAAGCCCTTATAACTGACTTGCCATGCAAACTGAGGGTTTTCTGAAGGTCTGTGGTAAACACAAAGGTCTCTGCACAGATTAGTAATGATAAAAGTGTCTGTCTTTTGGGAGGAATAGGAGAAAAGATAGAAAGAAAAAGTAGAACAAAACAAAAACCACCACCCAGATCTCTCTCATATTTCTTCAGAGAAGAACAAACAAACTTGAAAGAGCAGAACTAGCAGAAGCTGATTCTAAATAAGTCCTGAAGTGTTCAGGGAAACAGGGCTTTTATTATCTTTAAAAATTACAAAGCAATGTGATGTATGTAACCCAATTTCATTTCACAAAGATCTAAAATATAGTCAAGCAGACATTTTGCTAGTACTGGTTTACTTGCATTTACTGTAGCAGCTTTTGAAAGAGAGAGGTCATATTTTATTTTGGAGTATAGTGAGCTACATGCTCTCATAATCAGGCTCTCTTCAAGGCAAACACATCCTGTGGGCAATTTAAGATCAGGTAATCTGAATAGTATTTCCACCCCAGACTTATGATCTTAACTATTACAGAGCTTAAAAAAAGCAAAAAAACCAAAAAACAAACAAAAAACCCCCCACAACCAAACAACCCAAGAACAAAAGACCCAAAACAAAGACAAATTCCAACCCAATTCATAGCTGTTAAATCCTGCCATTAGCAACTAGAAATATTTACTGTTACACATTTGATTGCTAGTATCACATCTTTAAGACTGAGCCATACTAGAGTAGCTGGAGTATTCTGCAAACTGAATTTTGGTTTTTCAAAAGAACCAAGCCATCATTACAACTGTATTTCAGTAAAGAACAAATTGATAATTTCTTTAGAATGCAGTTCCCCCACCTCCAAATTATATGCTCCAAATCAAACATTAAAGAAAAATAATAATAAGTCAGGGGAAAAAAATCAGCAATTTAAAAAAAATATAAAACAATCATTGCATTGTGCCCAAAGACTATACATCTGACACTAGACACTGAATTAGGCTGACAGGCATTCCTGGTTTTGATGTATGCATTGTCATTTATTCCCCATATGGTCAAAAAACCCCTATTTCTAAATAGCCTTAATGAATCTTGTATCAGCTTCCATTCTAAAATACCAAGAACCTGGTAAGAAAATTTATGAGGGGGTAGATACTGTGAATTTCTTTTAAGAGGAAACATCACTATTTTTAATCCCTACTCCTAACAACAAAACTTCACGTTTTAAAATGCGAAAAACTGCTGCTTTGCAAAACTGAGCACACAACTATCTGCCTTCTAAATTCTGCTTCTTCTCTGTGCAGTGTTAGTAATTGCATAGAAGACAGATAATTAAACCATAGAAATCACTGCATTTCCACCTCCCATTCCTTCTTGGTTAAAAATGTAAGAAAAACACAGCAAATGAGATTTTGTCTCAAGTGTTTTTCCCCTGCTATTAAAGATGCTTCACTGAAAGAAGCACTTGCTGTTTTTATGCTATTAATAATGCTCTATTTGTGATATCAGCCCATCCCCACAGCAACACAGTTTCAGCTACTGGCTTAGATCCTCTGGCTGGTTTTAATGAGAAGATTAACTAAAATCATGGAAAGCTGGATCCCTCCTGTATGTGAGGTGGGGACTTGGCGAGTCTGTGTTTTTCTTCAGCGGGTTAATGTTTCGTTAATAAGTGGAGTGTTCATCTGTTTAATGAAGTAACCCTGCATAAAAGCTAACTGATAATGTGCCCATTTGCCCTCACAGAAGTAGAAATCAGTTGGATCAGTCCTGTCCTTTGGCAGTTAATGCTATATTTATTCTGGTAGTAGAAATGGAGAGAGGACTGATGTGCCTAAGCAGAAATTCAGACAGCTTGTCATGTACAAGCCTATTCTGTACAAACCTATCTTTTGGACAAAATAAAAAAAAAAAGATGAAGAAAAAAGAAAGAATCCTCATGTGATACTTAGACTACTTTAGTGCTCCTTCTGTTTAAATCTATGAAACACTATGTTCAGGAGTTCTTATTAACATGGATTTTAATGGAAGATATTTGTCTGAGCAGCTAAGTCATTTATGCTTACAAAAGGCTGCCATTTAAAACAAGAAGTATAATAGCATCTTTGAGCTTTTTAATTAAAAATTAATTAGGAGATTTAAGAACAAATTCATTGGGGGTTACTGTACAATAACATGTTTACAAAATTAGGTCTGGGCTTTTTGTTTTTGTTAAGTGTTTCAATCAATTCTGTGTCTATTAAATATAATTACGTATGATGCTTCCTCAAAATTATAAAGTATCATTTAAAGAGCAGCTGTAAAAAGTCTGTAATTTTAACTTCAGAACTAGGGTAACCATTAAAATGCAAATAGGTGGAAACAGCAGTTTGTTGATGAAGAGAACCCTCAGCATAAACATTTTATCCATTAATCTTGAGATTACAAAGATTCCTTCTGTTTTATTACTACTTACTACTTTTGACTGTTAGGCTGCCTGGAAGATGTCAGATTCCTCCAAGAATAATTCAGTGGTAGGAATAAAAGCCTGTTCTTACTATATAGAGTAACAAAGATATAAACATTTACATTTGTACCTATATGTATGCTAAGCATATTTGTTATATAAAAATGTCTACTCTGAATTATGCAATACAAAAATATAACAAAAACATTTTGTTCCTTTTTCAGAAGAGATTTATCACTTTGAAAAAGGAGCCAGGTATTTCACTTCTACTCTACCTTAAGCAAGCTTAAATGGATTGTGCTTCTATCTTCTGTCCTGATTATGAAGGCATTCAACCGTTTGCCTAATTTTATTTTAAACATGGAAAAGAAACAATGAGCTCAGGTTTAAGAGATGCATTTCTGGCCTGGGGATTAATTTATGCTAAATTTATTTGTTCCAAAGCTTTAAATGGAGTTATTCTAATTTGTTTCTGTGAGAAGAGAAATTGATACATGGCTTTTTTCAACACAGCTATAGAGATGGGCAAATAAGTTATTTTACAAGTGTAAATAAATTAAGTTTAACCTCAGTTTATCCAATAGAATTAAATCAATATGAATAGAACTAAATACAATTACAATTACAGATGTCACACTGTGTTGACATCTAAAGACAATGATTTTCTAAAATTCAAATTGTGCATAAGCAAACAACAAACCTGGTTATTTGATAACTCAGGCGAATATACAAGCAAAAAGCACAGAGTAACTCAAACATGTAATTTTTCAGACTAATATGTCAGCCACACTGTGGCTTTAGATCCTTTCTTCCCCACATACATCAGGGGAATATATTATTGTGCATGTCTACCCACTCAACTCCTACTTTCTGATTCCACTGTCAGACAATGAAAGAGTCATCCAGCCCATCCATACACCCCTTTGCCATTCAGTAATGGAGGATAACATCCTTAGAGTGTGATTGTTCTGCAAGGTTCTTTAGTTATTGTTTTTGTTGTCAGCATCATGGAATTTTACCCTTAGACCATTTTTGGGTAACCTTTTGTTAAACCGAAGTTCAAACTGAAGTTTTATCCTCATCATTACCAAAGCCAATCTCTATTCTTACAGATGACTGAGGAAAGGGTCCTAAAAATTCTATTAAAAAAAAAAAAAGGTGATATTATAACATAGGATTGCTTAAGGTTGGCTGTAATGTGTTCACCACCCAGTGTTTTAAACACTGTAAAAAAATAACATTGTTCCCTTCATGTGCTCTGCCCAAAGCAGGTACGGGTCCACTGATTCCTCCTAATGATATCCTTTCTGCTTTCTTTTTATGTGAATGTTTTCTGTAATTATTTTTCTTTCTTTTTAGGTAAATATCAGGCATGGCTCAATGAATACTCCATCCCACTGCTATATCATGTCAGTCTATTCATTCTTCAAGAGGTCATTTCCTTGAAGGCATTGTTTAGACTTCTGATTCAAAAAGCTAAGTGAGGGTTGTGCAGTGAACAAAGAACTTAATTACTCCACTAACCACAAAAGGACTCACATCTTGTCTGATAAGTTTGTGGCTCTGCCAAACAATTCATTAACAGACAGATGTCTATATCAGGAGTTTCTGGGAGAGAAGGAATCATTATTACTCTTATAATGACAATGCTTGGCTTAAGACAGCCAGCTTTAAAATTTCATGAGATCTAGAGTCAGAAAAAAAAAAATCACTCAAAAGGAATAGGGAAGAAAACAGATTTTGCTGATAGAAATCCATATTTAGAATAACACTGTGACAGACAAACTTGTTAATGGAACCATAGAGAAAAAAAAGATTCATTTCACTGAAGTCAGTGAGAGCTTTTCTGGACTTAGCAGCAGAGATTTCTTCACCTCTTTTTTGCCCCTAAACCTGTGAATGTTTCCTGAAATTAAAAAACATGATTTCAAAGTTAAGATCAAGAGGCAGTTTGATTACAATGGATGAACACCCAGAGTACAAGAAAGGCTTTTAATCTATTAGGAAAAATTATCTCAAACAGTAGTTGACTGTTGATTCTAAAGTGAAAACACAGGTGGCTGTGGAAATCAGGGGAGCTTTCTGAGGACTGGAAGAAAGCAAGAAGGGCAAGGAAGAACTGAGGAAATGCGAGTCAATCAGCCTCACTTTGAAAAGGACAAGAGCTGAAATACAAGAAATTCCATTTAAACATAAGAAACAACTGTTCCATTTTTTCTGTTTACTGTGAGGTTATTCAAACATTGGAATAATTTGCCTAGAGAGTTTGTGGAGTCTCCATCCTAGGAGATACTCAGCCCCAGGATGGACACAGTCCTGAGCAACCTGCTGTAGTTGATTTGAAAAGTTATTTTGTATCTGTCTGTTAGAAGCTTTCATTTATGGCCTATGTTAAATACCTATAAAGGAAAAAAAAAAAAAAAGGCTTTCTCTTCTCTGACTTTAGCATGTAAGATAGTTCTATAATATCAGCATTTTGAATAAAGTAGCAATTACTGAATGATAACACTGTTGTCCAAGTATGAGCCTTCTGCTTGTCTTCCACTAAAAATCAAATTACTTCAACAGCTGTACTGAACTTTAAATGGGGTAGAAATAACAGAACCATTTTAAAAATTGTTCTCTAAAACTGAGCAATTTCTTCATTCCTCATTCAGGTTAAACTCCCATTGCAGACACTTAGAGATCAGTAGTAAAATGACAGCATTTCCTCAAGAGAAAAAATCCTCTTAAAAATATTAAAATCTAAAAAGCAGTGACTGTAAAAAACAAAGCAAGAAACCAAAACCACCCAATCCAACACAACCAATTTTATTGACAAAAAAACTGAGTCAGAGAGATCCGAAGCCATACTTGGAACCTCAGAAGACCAAAGAACTAAAACATAGAACAGAGTTATGAGTTATTAGAACTGAGTCTTTGTTTGGTGCCTTTCCAGAACTGACCTGAGAGTCAAGGTTGAATTTACTGCAAAGAATCCAATCAAACCAAAGTGATAAATATCAGTTGGTAGAAGAAGTGTTGTGTGGGTTTCTAGCCAACAGCATTTTAAAAAGTTATCCTTATAGTTATTTGGAGTTTTTTTATTAGTCTTGCAGCCCTTTAAGTAACACATTTGCAGACATATTATTTGCCTGATAATACTGAAGCCATTAACTTCTTTAAGGAAGTGAAGAAAACTGCAGCATGGATTTCTACTGGCATGTGGAAAGCAGAAATTTAAAAAGTACAGTGAAACTGAAGTATAAAAAAGTCTGTTCCTTTTTTTTTGGGAAAAAATGTTTTGAATTTTTAAAATTCTTTTTAAAACTTAGCCATCATCTCCTTAGTGTAAATGAAACCAAGACTAATCAAATAATATAAAGATAGATATAATTTTTTGATTTTACTTTTTAAAAGCTAGTATTACATTTCCCCATTCCTTGGTGTCTTTACATAGGAAAGACACTTATTTTTCAGAGAGTTGGTGAAGAAAACAAGTACTGAAATCTAGAATTATTCATGTGTGAACTTGAGATTTTGTTATAATGTGCTTCATGCAATAATCCTGATGTTCATCTCGCTGACTCCTTCTCTGTCCACTAACTTTTAAAATTAAAAGAGTCTTGGTTGTGCCTTTAAAATAGCTGTAAGAAGACACGGTGGGGAAGGATTACAAAATCTTGATCAAGATGTAGAACAGAGAAGAGTAAAGAGGAAGAAGAGGTTATGTGTAGGCCTTGTGCTGTGCTGTCCTTCACTAGAACTTAAACATTCCATTTTCAGTGCAATATCTTGAAACCAAAGCTGCATTTCTCAATGATATGAAGTGACTTTGCCACATACTCAACTTATTTTGTCACACTAAAGTAGTTACCATACTTATCAGTTTAATTATAATTTGTGGAACTACACAACAATAAGGAAAAAGAAAAATTTAATAGTTTTGCTACCAAAAGGTAATGAGCTTTGGCAAGTATTCAGCTGGTGCAACCTGCCATGGGATAGTGGTCTTATAGAGCAAATCACTGCATGCAGAAAACTGCATATATACATAATATACTCCTCTTTGCTGCAGTTCATAGAATCATAGAATTGGCTGGGTTGGAAGGGACCTCAGAGATCATCAAGTCCAACCAGTTCTGATAGCATGGGGAGGGGGAATGAGGGAAATAAATCACAAGACATTAAGAATCAGGGTAATGATTGATAATGCAACATATGCTGAATTAAATCAGACTATAGTGGTTAAGTGGCAGACAGTAGTCTGTGTTCCCAAATAATTACAACTGCTATTGTGCCCTGGGTGTAAGAAGATGTGGCCACCAAATTTATTGCAGTATTTTATCAGATGATCAGAAACTTTAACTGAAACTTTTGTGAGAAAAAGGAAAGAAAATCCTACATTTTTTTCATGTGTTGAAAAACACTCCAAAGTTTGGGCAGAAAATTCTACAACTACTTTTTTTTTTTTTCCCTGGCAAATAATTTTGATTAAAAATGTATGTTTGCTTTGGTCAGGATACACTTTCTGCAAAATACATCAATACTCCATATCCCAGATTTTCCACAGCAACAGATGAGATGAAGCAACCTTCAGTAAGATCTAGCTTTATAGGGAGCAAAGTTCTTGCAGTCTTTTGAAACAAATATAAAGAAGCTGCTGACCACCTTTGAATAGCAGACTTAAATTAAAAGTCATGTACCTGCTGATGTATCAGTACTTCATCCCTTTTACTCACACATCTGATTCCCAAAACATCTAGACATGTCATTAACATTTTTAACAAAAAAGCTACAGGTGTAAAGTGGCATAGGTACCAAAAATGCATTTTGCTTGAACAACATTTGATACACATTTCACTTCAAGCAGTTCTGCTATGGACAAAAACATTGTGATGTCAGAGAAGATAAGATAAAAGAAAAAAGTGGTTTGAGATATTCAACTTATACTTTGTAACTGCTCAGTTAATGGCAATGCCACTGATGTCATTATTAGGTTAGTGCATTGGAAACTTGCAGAAATGAACTGCTGAAACACACCATCTACATAGTGATCAGACTTCTAGCAACTTGTATTTCCTTGAGATTCAGATTTGGAGTGTTTGGAATTTTTTATTGATTATATTCCTCTGATAAAATTCCAGAGGAAGAGTTTATAGGAATCCACCAGCAAAACTGTCCAACAAATCTGTAAAATCTTAAGCAACAAGATCTCAACCTACATTCAAACTGTAGTAGCAGTACAGCTACCAAGTAATTTCATTTAGCAAATGTGCTGTTTGAGACTTTTGTCTAAAATTTTCAGGCTGTCAGTGTCCTAAATCTCAGGCCACTTCTGCATATGAAGACATTAGTTGAAAAGTTTCAGGATATTGTGTAAATTTCTGCCTTCTGTACTTTCAAGCATCTTAATGAATGTGGTTACTTCACATATCTGCTTGGATACTGTCAACCATTTGCTGATCTGCTGGTGTGGCCTTTTAACTATTACTTTGGTAAAAGCTGCAGGACAGACTGTTTTAAGACAGACATACCTGGTGCTTAATAAATTTGTATCGCAGGGAGACAGTCACCCAAAATTCAAAGCAAGCATCCTGCTAGTTGTGCTGAAAGAACTTGCTGGGTGTAGTTGTAAGGAATGATTAATGTTTGATCTGTGTTCAATTTCTCAGCTCCTGTAAAGAAAAGCAGGAAGGATAGAAACTAGTTATAAAATATGAGTTATGCAAAACCAGATACTTATCTAATTTTGACCAGCTGAGACTTGGTAATGAGTAACTGAAATGAATGGCACATCTTGGTGCTTCTCAGTGTGAAATTTGCAAAAAAGTACTCTGATAAAGTCATATATTCTAACCCAGTACATTATGAAAAACAACAGCAATTAATTAGGAGGAAGAACTACACAAGGCAGACACTTTTGCTTGCCTTATAGTACTTTGTTTCTGCAAGATGATGTAACATACTTTAATTGGTACTATTAATATACGCTCGTACCCATTTTAAAAGAGTAATTTGAAAAAGATTTGACTTTTATCTCTTGGAATCACAATATTCTGCTCTCAGATCAGATGCAGCCTAAGTGTCTGGAAGACTAAGTTTTTAGGTGCCAAAATACTGCCTGTGTTGATTTTTTTTTTTTCATTCTTCTGCTAATATAAAAAAGATACATGAAGCACTGAAATGCACAATTTATGGGAACACATAAAAAGAACACATTTTCCTAGCAAGTCACTGAAGTTTAATTTAATGGTGGAGAACTAGATCAAGGAATACATTTCAAAGCCATTTTTCTCTTTCTCAAGATTTACACATCCTTCTCTCTCTGGAAGCAACCACAGGCAGTGCAAAGCAGTACTATAGAAAGAATTCACAAACCTATATTGTAACCAGGATAACTATGTACTGAACTTATGTTATGGATGCAGAGTTCCCATAAAGTTCAGTGATTAGAAGTTAAAGGTAAAGAATTGTTTTCTGCCAGAAATATTGGAATGATGACATTTTTAAACAGAACTTGAAGATAACTTAAGGAAGAGTTTGCCTGCACCTTCTTTATATCCTTCTGCTGGGCAGCTGTAGACAGCAATAAAATCTCAATCTTTGCATTTTACTTTGTGGGCTTTTAAAGTTTTTGTTTAGATCCACTCCATATACATATATAAAACAATACACCTGTAACTGTTAATGAGTCTCATTAGGTTTGGGAGAAAGACCAAAAGAGAACTGAAAACTCAAGCTCAGGCTGAGGCTACCCCCTTGAAATTCTGTAGCAACACTCCTGAAAACTAAAACCAATGAAGACAAAAAAGCAGCTTTGCTGAAAAGCAGTAAACATAGACAAAAGCTTCCAATGACTACTCAGAGAGCCATTCTACAATCAGTGTGCTATGTGTCTGAAGAACCTTTACTCCAGCAAGTTATGGTAAGAATGCCATGAGATATAAGTGTTCAGAAAAACTTCATTATGCTTTGAAGATTTTGACTTGTTCCCAGATATACTGGGTGACATGGTAGTTTCCAAAGTCACCTGATATCTTCTCTAAAACGTCACTGTATGGTCGAGTGCCTTTTCTTTGCCACTGTGTTAACAGAGAAATGATTAAACTTTCAGCATGCCAGAAGTGACACACTCTGCCATCTGCTTTAGCAAGGTCAGGTGTTATGTCAAAAGAATCAAATTAAGATGTTATTTCTGGAGTGGTTTAGACACCTAGTCAAATTTGCTTAAATGAGTCTTGGATTTTTAAATTCATCTTTAAAAACAAGTTGGGGAATTAATAGAAGGAAATAATTCACATGAATTCAGTAATCACACTGGTGACTTTTGTAATGGTTTTAAAAATTCTTTTTCCCTTTTGAGTCCTGCATTTATAATTTTTATATGATCAGGCTGGAGAAGGCCATGCTATGGTCTTGTGTAAACAGGATGCTCATGCCTTCTAAGAAGTGATCAAGGATACCAGGCCTGCAATAGTACAGAGCTTTTGACAGGTGCTAATGCTACTGTTTTTCTGAGCTTAGGGGAGAACACTGAAGAGCAGTGTAATTCATTAAGCTGGCTAGAGTAGCTTGCAAGAAATGGGAAAATAGGAAATAGCTTTATGATTGCCTGGTGCTTGATAGCTTTAATTAGTGTCACATAACTTTTCTGCCAGTGTGAAGGCTGGTACAGATGAAAGCAGTCTCAGATAAAACACACTCAGCTGTAGAAAGGCACAGAAGGTCTACAGGAGATATTCCACCCACCCAAATGGCTCTTTGGCCGGACTCCCCATTTAGGCTGTTCTGACCCAGAGAACCAAGAAAGGCACTTGGGCTGTAAAACCAAATCCCAGGGGAATCAGAGAAGCCTAAGAAGCCTATGTTTTTCATATCTCTCATGTTTATTACAACCAAGAAAGCTAAATCAGAATGCAGAAATTCTCCTTTTCACCTTTTTTTCCTCCAAGCACATTTCTGTCAATTGCTAGGACAGCTACTTCACTGAATCACCAAACAGATGCTTTGCTGTATCAAAAGACATCATGGCTCAGCTTGCTCTGATGTCAGAGCAATGGCCTTGAAATACCACTTCTACAGATTCTTGGCACAATGCATTTTGTGAGCTCAGTACATAGCATAAATAAGCTATTAAATAGATCATCCCCAGGACACCCTATGAAACCTTCCAAGTAGCCATTAGGGTATATTGTGTCAATCTGCCCTGTGGAGACATTTATAAAAGGCTCTTTTGCAAAGTACAATGTAATGGCTCCTTCCGGGAGTGTAAAAATGAATAAGATTAGTCACAGTATGGAGGCTTAATAGTATGAAAAGGTGATATATATTAATACATTGTGATGAATTACCAGGGAGGAAAAGCATAGAACAGCTAAACGTGGTGTGGTTTATGTTACCTTTTGGTAAAATAATTGTACAAACATAAATAAAATCACCTATTTACTTACAGGGGAACTGTGAATTTGGGGATTTAGGTTTTGGATTTTTTTCTTTGGTTGTTTTCTTCTTTTTTTTTTTTTTTTTTGACATATTTTTGAAAAGCCATAATTCTGCTCATATTATACACGGGGTGTTATCAGTCAGAGATTATATTAAAAAAGCTAGGGGTATGAAAAATATGTCAGCCACTACCACACTGTTTTTTTCAAAGAAATTGAGTAGTTACAATAATAATAAACAAATAAAATGAAAATTTGTTTGCTGGAAAATTTTCTGTCAATGGTCTACTTGAGGCCTGAAGCACTAACTCTGGATAAAAAAGTAAAAAGCTGTGGATATTGGTCTAGCTATATTTAGTTAGGGTTTTTATATGTCATTTGCAGAGAACATTGTACTTCTCTACATTGTGTAACAAAGAACCTACCCTTGAAGATGCAAAATGGGGAGCGTGTGGGAGGGAGGGGTAAGCAACTTCCTACACTGTTGATGAGGTTAAAACACGTTGTGAGATGCTACCTAAAAATACTACAGACATAAGACAGATGGCAAAGGTGAGGCATCTTCCCTTTCCTCTGCAGAACTATCCTGTAACTCTAAAATTTACAGTACATATTTTCCTGAAACTTACATCCTACACAATCCTACAAAATAAAGTCTCTAAAAGAAGAGACAGAGAACCTCATTGGGCAGACCAGGCCTGAGTAGATTTTATTTAGGGTGCTCCTTACCTAAGTCCAAATCTGGAAAATACCTCTGTTCAGAACAGGTCTTAAGACATTTCTTAAGCAGGAATTCTCTGAAAGTCAGGGAATTACTTTCTCTGTACCTTCTTTTCCTGTGTATAAAGGGAAGTAAAGTGACAAGAAAATGAGATATGAAGTAAATGCAAAACATGGACACTGTCTTTCATACAGAGAGGAAGCATACACAGCATTTCCATTTTTTACAGGATTTTTTTTTAAAGTACATCCAGTGACAGAGAATTCATGACCTCCCTACTGAGGCCATTGCTTATCTATCCTTGCCATTATAAAGTTTTTCCTAACGGCTGTTAGAAATTCTTTCTAGACTAAGTAATCCTAAACCTTTCAAACTTTTCTGTACATTTTTTGGCCATTCTTCCTCCTCTCTGGCCTGTCTCCATTTGGTAGTGATGTGGCCAAGTTAGACACATTACACAAGCTGAGGCTTTGGAAAAGTGAACTTTATCAAAGTGCTGTGAGTACCAATATATTTAAAAAGTTGGTCTTTCCTTCAAAATCAATATGGGAGAATACAAACTCAGTGTAGAAGCTGTTTACTTTAGAAGCACATCGACTGAATTTGCCCCATCAAGGACCTGCAACTTCTGCTGATACAGATCTCCTGGCAACCTACATATTGTATTTCAACCTCCACACTCTGGGACAGAGTTTTGAGGATTTAGGAACCAGTTTAGCCACTGTGCCATACAGAAACAGAAAAGCAAATAATGCCCCATTATTTTACTCTCAATAATAAAACCAGTCAGATAGCCTTTACTTTTCCTACAGCTACAATTAAGTTGATGGCAGTCAGGGTGAAAGATATCTATCCCTCTGCTGCTACAAATTAAACAAAAATCACTTACAGAAAATTGTGAACAGAGCCCTAGAGAGTCAAAGAGCAGCTTAGCACATTTCAGAAAGTAATTTTCTTCTAGAATATTGCATGGGATAACAAAACTGCAGATAAGAATCCCATTTTAGTGCGTATCTTCTGCCTCTGCTGTGTTGTTACCTTAGGATTATGGCAGTGTTTGGGGAAGATAGGAGGCAAAGAAGAAACCCAAAAGAAGATATGTGCATTTGTTAGTCAGATGTTGCAATGAGAGGTGACATAAAAACACCTCTATACAATGAATGAGATACTCCTGGAACCCTTCTGCCAGCTGTTGTCAGGTCCAATTACCTGGAGGTTCCAGCTGAAATAATTAAACAATTCTGGCATGGGCCCCTGCCCAGTAAACCTGAGAGACCTGAATTACCTCCCCTAGGTGCCCTTAACAAGTAATACTTCTGTTAGATCTCGCTTTATTGATTTAAAACAAAACATATTGTATTGAGAACAAAAGAAATTTCAGGGAAACTCCAGATAACAATTAGGAATTTCCACTAGGTAAGACTTTGGTTCCCTAGAGTATCCTGCCAGCAACTGCAACCTCCTCCCTGCAGTAGTTAATGAAGTAATGCTTACTAATGGTAGTTGCTCTCTTGTCATGCTGTTTGTCTTCTGGTACTGCCTGAATAACAACATCCCTCAGCTAGAAGTTACCTGCACTGGTGGAAGTCTGTGTTGCCTGAGTAAGGGCACTGATCCTGGGGGTCTGGGCCAGCTCTGTAAGGCTGCCCTGAAACACAGGCAAGTCCACATCTCACCTCTAAGGCATCAGCTGCCTGTGAGAGAGGAGGAAGCTTTGATCTGCTTACAGCTGTGGAGTTTTGTGCTTGATTCCACTGATGCTAAAGCTCACAGCAAAAGCTTCAACCATTTCAAGTATATATAGAATCAGACTCAGTCTCTCAACTCAAGAGACACCAGCCCTAAGAATAAGGTACTGACACAGGTGCAGTTAGAATAGGAATGGGAGAAAAGTCATCATGTTTCTTTCAAAACTATAGTATAGAAAAGGATTAAGAGGCTTTCCCTATTTTTCTATTTTTTCTCCATCTGACCTGTTATTTTTGCTGTCTGCTGTACTGCATACATGGGTGATGCAGAACTGACAAGAGCCTAAGCTGAAACACTGTTTGCCTCCCTGCAGAAATCTTCATCCTTCAATTTTTTTTTTTTTTTTCCCTACCACAAAGAGTCAAGGCAGTATAGCAAGGCTATATAGCAGGACAGGTGAGCAAACCCTTTGAACACTGAGTGCTGACTGTATCTGGACAATATTATTTTTTACCTCAAGAGGGACAAAATGTGTGAATCTGACTCTGAATTTCCATAGCGGCACTGAGTCAAATTGGCAGCAGCAAGGGAAGGCTCAGGAGCAAAATGTTTCTCTTTTGTAAAGCCTACAGGAATAAATCTCACAAAAAGCATCAGCTTTCTTCCTGGTGGTCACATCTATTTTTTGATTCTGTGCAGCATTTTAGATTAGTAAGGTAAGTCAGAAACTTCAAGATACAGGTAAGGTCTTCTGATCTAGCAATGTCTTATCTGTCAAGGTACTGGATACCTGAGCTGAACAGATATGACAAGGAAGAGAGGTGTGTAGGACAAAGGTGCAGTGACCATGATACTGTTTCAGTAAATGTTCTGCAGATAGCTCCAGCACAGTCATTAATGCCCCAGGACCTGCAGGTAAAGTGCCAAACTACAGTAGAAAACCTATGTTGCTCCTGTTGCTGTCCATAGCCAAAGTACAGACAGCTTCAGGGACTGTGTCTGGAACCAAGGTATAAAGTTCCTACATTACTTTAGTATCCCATTCCTTTGTGCAGCACTGAAGGATGCTCCTTGAAGAACAGGAGTGTTAGGGATGGGGTTTCCTTGGATGTCCATGCAGCAGGAGACCCACAGTCTGCCCAAAGAAAGCAGAGCCTTCCAAGAACTGTATTTTGTTCTGTGCCTGAGATGGAGCTTTTAGAGAAACTAATAATCTGTAGTCCTTTTACTGCCTGAAATACTAGCAAGCTATCCTAACACAGAAAGAGTGGGCAGGGCAGATGGATCATTCAAGCTATTTATTTTCTTTTGTAGTTCATAAGTAGAACAGTAATAAGCAATGTGCCAGCCTTAACAGAAGAAATGGCTGAACATTTAAATTCTCTCCTTTCTACTGCTTTATCTCCAGGCTATGTCACTGCTGCCAAGTGCCTGTGTGGAGAGGTGTTGGCAAGGGTACATGAAGCTTTCCTGTTGGATCAGCATCCTCCTGACATATAGGTCTGGCTCAATTTTATCTGCTGGCTCAGGGCAAGGAATAGATGTTAGGAAAGAAGATGGAGAATAGACTCACAGATGGATGAGGGTAACAAAAAAAAATAAAATAAAAAACCAACCCTTGAACTGTATTATAAATTGCTGAGAGGGAAAATACATCAATTTTTTTAGTTATTTTTAATCCAAAACTCCGGGGTTATAGATGAGAA
Organism: Calypte anna; assembly: GCF_003957555.1. NCBI lineage: Eukaryota > Metazoa > Chordata > Aves > Apodiformes > Trochilidae > Calypte > Calypte anna. The sequence goes on from NC_044265.1 coordinate 10,853,917, forward strand.
ATATGTCACTAAAGCCTATACATTGACACAGAATGAATGCAGCTTGTTGATTTGGCAAATTGTATGTACTCAGCTCTGTGAATGAAACACTTGCTCTTCTGACACTGACCAGGAAACTGAAAGAAATACTTAATTCAAATGAAACTTGGAGGTTCATAAAGGAATCTATTATGGGGGGACAGATTGCTGAAGAAATGCTTTATAGCTAATCCAGTGAGCATCTGCAGAATACCTATTTAAAGAAAGTTGCACAATTAGCACCAGAGAGAAATCTTACATGAAAAATGTGATTAGAGTTACTAAACAAACTAAATAGTTCTGAACAAAAAGCTATTGAAGAAAACTACACTACAAGACTTACTGAGAAGAGCAGGTTAGCATTTAGTTCTCTTCTGGATTTAAAGGAAACCAGACCTGAGAGCTACTGATTAATTGAACTCATAATACTTGTCTATAATGACTGTGAAAATCCTCATCCTGATATCTCAATTGAGAGGTATCAAAAGAAAGGACATATGCACCAAAAAATTCTCTAATATTTTGTGAGTGTGATTCTACATTCTTCCTATAATTCCTTTATGTTACAGTGTTCTCGCATCAAGAATAACACAATGCCTCTGTCTCTCATGATTTAGTGACATTTTCCCTAACATGCACTGTCTTTATTTTTATTTATTTAAAATTATACATTCTCTATGTGCCATATCAGCATAGTTAAATAAATAAGCATGCTTTAAAGGTACTCTAAGTAACATTTTACTTTCAATCTAAAAACCAGTCATTCTTGATATAAATTCATATTAAGATTAGTGACCAGCATTGCCAATAAAATAAATGGTCAGGGAATATTTAGATCTATCAGTGGAGTGCATCCTTTACTGAAATAGCATTATGTCCTTGCAGGTATGGAATTCTAAATCAAAGTAACGTTATTATCAGTGTCTAGCTTCATGCAGTTTGCTTCACAGACACTATTATGCATTGAGCAGCAATTAGTGAGTCACCAGGGATACCTTCCTAGACTCTTCAGGTCAGAAAAGCTAATTAACCTTCCTCCTGTATTTCAAACAGACTAACAACAATCAGTGACAAATCTTAACTTTTTTTTTTTTTTTTTTTTTTAACTGTTTCAAAATGATGCTGGCAAATTAGGAAAAAACATAAAGCAGCTCTCTTGATAAAAACCAAAAATCTACTGAAGAGGTCAAAGAGCTGACACTGTGACACCGGGTTGTTTGTTTATACCAGTGATTCTTTGTTTAATAGATTTTTTTTTACAAAGCTCTATGAAGGCAATTTAATTAGCTATCCATTTACACATACAGGTAAGAGCAGACCCAGAGTGGAGACTGACATGTGAAAACAATTCTGTTTGCTTTGACATGGAAAGCAAATGCAGTGACATTTATAACAGCTGCCTTTGGAAAGAAGGAGCATCTAACCAGCCAGGCTCGTGATACAAAGTGACAGAGGGACAGCAGTGTGTCAATAGGCATGATGTTGTGACAGGTCAGGTGGGATGACACCACTGGAGATGAACTAACTCCATACAATGCTGTCATGCTCTATCTGCTAGTTCAAAGGGAACAGAATAATGCTGTATTTTGGAGGGATTTACCAACAAGTCAACTGTAGCACCCAATGCCTCCAAACAGGTGGCCAGAACGTAATTTCAAAAGTGATAGGCAATAGTGATTATGTATATTGGAGTCAAGTGGAAGCTACATCATCATGGAGTAGTTTAATTCTATGTTTAATACCTTATTCAGGGATATAAACAGAGTAGAAAAGTGTATGCTTGCACAGAAGAAACTGCTCCAGAGAAACAACCTGAGAGCCTAAGTTTTCTTTCATATAATGTCTGTATGATTTTCTCCATGGTCTCTTCCCTTCAGTTCATTCTGAAACTGAGTTTTTTTAAATTTTTTTTTTATTATATTTTTTTAATTTTCTCCTGTAGTTGCTGTTCAACTTACCTTGCAGATTTTATTTGACCTGTGATCATAATATTCAATGGTCTTCCTGATGGAAGAAGGAGAAAGCCTCCCAGTATTTCAGAAGCCACAATAAAAGAAGATTTGCATATGAATCTCATTCTGAATATAAATTCAGTGTCTTTTGTACAAACTGTCCCTGTATTGTATTTATTCTTAAAAATCAGTGAGACAAGTCAAAACAAGTCTGGCAACACTTGTCATCTCTGCAAGCCAACTGTTGAACACTCAGCTACCATACCCAGATGAATCCATCACTGCAGAAAGGAGCTGTTCCCTCATTTCCCATGATGTGAAAGATCCCCATAAGGACCTTCCCTACAGGGAGCTGTTACATTTCACTGTAATTACATTAACCAGATCACAGCCATGGGGTGGATTTTGAAGAGCAAGGTACATAGTACATCCCTTGGGCAGATCACAGAATGTTGTCAAGATTTTGACAAGGAAGGAAAAATTAATGTGCTTGTGGGGAATAGGTTGGAACAGTTTTTCTGCAGCATTCAAATATAGGAAAAAAAATCTCCAGCTCCCAGTGAAATGTGTTAGGTGAACTTAAGTAAGAGAATCAGTTTAATGTTTCCAGATTTTGGCTGTGCATGGAATAGTGTTTCAGGATTTGAATTAGATTAGAACAGCCTGGCATATCTGTAAAAGTAATGTTTCAAACTTGTGATAAATTAAAATAATTCCACTTGTCACACTGCAAACAACTCGCTGTTCAGGAGCCTCTGAAAAAGTACTTTCAAGATAAAATATGTGCTTGTTGTTTCTGTGTCTTTTTAAAAAATACTGTATCTTCTTCACAGTCTCAGTGGTAGAAAAACATTTCATGTAAAAAGTGTTTTTCTCTGACATTTAGACATCTTCAAAATGGTTTATTACAGATCTTATGGACATTTGGATATTTAATTAAATGTCAGAAACATATTCTCTGCCCTCATGTGAATGAATATGAGAAGTTTATTTATTCATCATCTATTTGTTATTCTTTTTCTGTTTCTCACACAAAATTATCAGTTGGAAAGTAAGCCATCAGAGACACCTAAAATTTTTAGGGGTCAGAAATCTAATTAACCTCAGCAACTGAGCTTAAAATGGTGAATAATATTAGGCAAGTTCTTACGGGCATCTATGGAACCATCCAGACTTACTGGTATATTTGCAGCTGGTTTCTCAACTGACCTTTAATGTAATCTTCAAATCATCCAGAAGGCATGGTATGTAAGAAACCACGAGTACAGGAATGAAGTTATTATTAATGTTAGTTCTTAGACAACACATTTAGATGTTAATACTGCAGGCCTTAGTCTGAACTGGACTTATTTCCAGAACTAATTTTGTTAATTTTGAAGGCCAGTGATGTTTAGCCCTGCTAAGAGTGAAGAGTGTGATACATATGAGAGCTGCCAGCAAGCTGTAGTGAAACAAGCTATTTGCTGTTCTTGTATTTAGAGAATGAATGATGAGGGAAAAAGCTTGACTAGAAACTAAAACTCTGGAAAGATTTACTTTTATTCAGGTTAGGTAGATGTGAGATAAATACTGTGTCTTGGCTTTAACTGTGAAAATTTTGATTTTTGGTTTGGATAAACCCTAAATTTTCTTGCATTGCAGAATGGACAGTAGGAGAGCATTTTATTTTCTGTTTTCATCATAACTGATTGCTCTGTGATGATGACCTGGGAGACCTTACACATTTTTCACTTATCAGCATAAACAGTGGCCTCTGGTTTCTGCTGCCCAGTACCACTGTGTAAGGAAGAAGACAGATCCCAGACCTGATAAACTGACAAACATTACATATTGAATAAAGGGGAATGTAAGAGACTTGTAAGAGATTGTAAACTTCTCAGCAGACTACTGAAAGCATATTTTTTTTATCATTTAAGGTCAAAATAGATGGAGATAGCACATGCTCATGCATTAAAATTAATAACTGCATGTGAACATTGCTTGCTGCTTGGGCTAAGAAATGTGTTCAAACCCTAATACAGTCAGGCACAATGTTGCTATATTTGCTGAACTGTTATGTTCCTAGCTAAGAACATCTGCTCTGAGCACAGCACTGCAGTAATAACACTTCCAGATCAGAATGACCTGAACTTCAAAGACAATCAATTCTGGACAGCTTATGTAAGGGACCTTTTCTGTTTTACAGATCTTTCACCTCATCATAGGATGTCAAACAAGATTAACCCTAAGGAAAGAGTTACATTTCCAGACTGGAAAGCTATTTTACACAATTTACAGCAAAAAGAATAACAACACTAATTGCTATCTCCAACATTATGAAGCAAAGGTGATCAATGTCTTAATTGATTGCTCTGGATCAAATAGAAGGATGTTTGGAAAATACCAAGAAGTTCTTCAGATCATCTGGTTAATGTTGCAGTGTTTCCTATAGTTTCAATATCAATTTTCCTGAAAATAATTTCCACATTAATCCTTCTTTTTAGTGTCTGCAATGAAAGAAAATTCATTCTAATTTATGCAGATACACCCAGAAAAAGAATTCAAAGCCTGCTGGGAATACTTGCCTGTTTTTTGTACTATTTATCTCTAACATATTCAGTAAAGTTTACAGTGCACTGCAAGATTTAATTGTATTGAACATTAAAATATTGTATATTTTATACTACAATCTGCATGACATTTTAAGATAGATACTCCCCCAATATTTGTTTATGTTAGTGGGGTTTTTTTGTTCTTTGTGATATAATAATTTTTTAAGACTGACAATTTTTAGTACTAGTTATTTTTATTAAAATGGTACTGAACAAAGATGATAGGAGGTAGACATGCAGTTAGGTATAATTGTATTAATTCTTTCTTCTACAGCAGCAGACGAAATCACAAAAAGTAAAAGTCTAACCAAGCATCTAATTGACTAGGCACTGGAGTGTGGATGTGAGAACAGATTCAGCTGCAAAAGATAGAAATGTACTGCCTGAATTCTGTTCAGATGGGAATTACCTATCTTGTATGCTTTGAGCTTCCTTTATCTTTTTCAGGGGTAGTTAAACCTGGAAAGTTTTATACATGTTGGATCTGTGATCTGAGTATAGCTGAGGATCAAAGACTGAACTGAAAAAGCTATCTGCAAATTTCTCTTCAAGTCTTCCATCATCACAAGCTATATATGTAACAATTTTGCATCTACTATCAGTGTGGCCATCAGACTGATACCATTAAATTGGCTCTCCCTGTATATTCCAGAGCATAATGTTCATGATTAAAGAGTTAGCAAAAGCTATAACATTGAATGTTACCAAGAAATTTTGTTTCATTGCTCCTTACTAAATTCAGATGTGAAAAAACCCCAAATGATAGTTTTAGGAAATAAGAATTAGGTACTGTTCTTATGATATTAAAAAAAAAAATAATCAAACCAAGCCCACACATTTGTGCCATTATGTCTGTTCTGAAAGCAGGAGCTGATCTTTTCCACTGTACCAGTGCCAGTACACGTTGCTCTGGCAACAGGATGCACAGGCAACAACTTTCCACTCATGGCAAAAAGTTTAAGAGGGAAATTTTACCTCTGATATTTGTAACTAAAAATTTGAGCACACACTTAACACTGAGTAGCTAAGTAGTTTTCATAGATTGCAGCTCTCCCTTCCCACAATGCTGGTCATTTATCTTGACTTCAACAGCAAAAAATCTATCCATAAGAAAAATTTATTTTACTCACTCCATCAGAGTTACTCATCTGCTCAGTTTTAAATGCCTTGTTAGGGAGGAAAATTGATGGTGGTCTTTTATTTTATTTTTAATGGATTAGTGGTAGGGCACATCTAATTTACTATTTTAATTAATAAACTAACACAGAAGCTTGGGACAACGGTTGGGACATTTGGTGGTAAAACATAGTTGGGAGATATCAGCATGAAGGAAGAGTGGAATTCCCTACAGGAGCGTTTGCATGACACTTAGACCTGGAGTAATGGAAATTGGAAGAAATGTAATAGCTCAAAAAACAAAACCTTTCACTTAGGGATGAATAACAAGAATTTCTGGTACAACTGGGGAGCTCATTAGCTAGAAAGTGACAGAGGTGGAGAAAGACTTAGATATTGCCTGATCACAGACTGACTATGAACCATCAATATGACTGAGGCCATGAAATAGCAAATGTTATGTCAAGACAGATCAGGTAAAAATCCCTATTGGAATATGAAAAGAAACTTCTAACGATTAAGATATTAACCATAGTGAGGAAGTCTGACAGAATCTGCTCATTTGTCCACACTTTTCTATTTCTTTTGCTATTTTTTTATTAAGACATTTGTATCTGTCTTTCTCATAGACAGAGATTTATGAAGACATTAGATTAGAAGTAAGGAAAGGCCACAATAAAAATAATGGTGCAAAAGTTAAGAAGTTTAATTATAGAGATTATGGCTCAGCCTGTTGGACTATTAAGATTTCTCTACATATATTTAGTGACAGAAATACCAGTAGATGGCACTCAGAAGTATGCAGCAAGCTTCAGTTTTGTCATATCTGTAAAGTCTGCTGGTGCTTTTCTTTATGCATTTCTTATCAAGTATTAACAAAACTTTTACTTTTTTTACATATACACAGAAAAAAATCAAGCATTCAGAGTGTATGCTGCTCAATAAATACCAAGACATTACAGTTCAAATGAGAAAAATTCAGACTCTAAATACAAACTAATTGTCTGTAAATTCTTTTTTAACTCTTTTCTCTCAATTTGAAAAATCTAGGGGTGAAATTCTGACCTAGTGGCCTAACAAGTTACTGTGATCTGCCATTTCATCAGGCTTGGATGCCACCTTGCTTAATGTATTATTGTTATATCAAATGTAGCAAATTACCAAAGTCTCCTTAAACCTCTTTTTGCATATATTTTTTTAAAAATAAATATCATTTCCAATTTAGAATATGTTGACTTTGATCTCTAAACTGCATTACATGCTCATTCCTGTGTGTTAAGTAGCAAGATTCAAGATTGGAAATTGCTTAAAATAGTGTAGACTCACTGATCCTGTCTGGGGTAGCTAATTCTATTGTTTCTAACTCTGGAGATTAGAGTTTCAAAGGAAGATAAAGCCTTCCATGGAATCTGAGTCTGTGCCATGGAAATCTTTACATGCCACTGCAATAACCTTGACACTATTTTCAGTGAAGAGGCATTAAAGAAAGCAGAGCCCCAGGGTTATACACTCCTGGGTAGTTCTGCTCTGGAAGATGAGTAAGAGGTGAAATCTACCCTAGGAAAAACAGACCATGCAGAATACCAAATGAAACAGTATTTTGGAAAAAAATTACTCAATGCACACAAAAGAAAACGCAACAAAAAGAAACAAACCCCAGACCCAAAACTACTGTAGGTTTGAAAGATAAACATTGAAGAAAAATTAAAATCAAAAGTGTTCATTAATAGATAAAATGAGAATGTCTACAAGCTAGCTTGAAGAAAGATGCAAAGCTTGCAAATTGTTCTAAAGGCTGCTTGGAATGCTAGCTATAGGATAGGCAAAGGAAAACCACAAGGAGCACTGAGATTTATTGAAGAGGATCTGGATTTTCAAAAGCTGTATTCAACATTCTGTGTGTTATGTGATACTCTGTTTTCCATAAAAGCCTTTTTCCTGTAATTTTATAAGCTTCAGCATTGCTTACTCTCTGAAGAACGATCGCCTCAGGGTGTCTAGAATGGAGAAATGACATCCATATATCAGCTAATGTTTGGAGAGAACATTATGCTAGAGTGGCTATGCTAGGGTGGAGGATATAAAAAATGAGTCTGAGAGAGAGAGATATCTTTAAAATTTAGAGATGAGAACTGTTTGTCTTTGTATACAAATATTGGAATAAATATAAGTGATATCTTATGTACTCCATCCTAGTCATTTTAACTCAGAGAAACTGGAAAATCAGCCCATGTAGTAAATTGGGTTAGCAGATAATAACAATGCAGATTTTAAACATTTCATCATTCTGAACATGTCTCAATAACAGCAACTCTGGTTTCACTATAATTATAAATCTGCATTTTCCCGTGTTACATATTGTGTTCTCAATTCTACATTCAGAATTTAAATGTCCTCTGAACTCTGTCCAGAGGACTGAGTGTGCAAATTTGCTCTTTCCTCTTGTCCTGCTTATTGCTGATAGTGCTAAAGTTGCAGGTTAAAGCTCTGCCTTCTATACAGTTTAGGAGGAGGTAATTGTACAAATATTCAGATAGCATCAGATCTAAAAGCACAGAACAGTAACTGTTCCCATTAACTAGAACCATACGTTTATATCTTAGAACACAAATCAGGCACCTATACTGATATCCACTGGGCTTTTTGGACCTAATTTCACCTCACTGGATGCTGGGGTAACAGCACTTCTAAAATCCATGTCAGGGTTCCTATATTCAGTTTAAGTATCTAAGTACTGGTAACAAAGTGGTCCCAGCCCATTAGGAACTGAGGTCTATTAACAATCACCAAGAAAATGAGAGCTGAATATATAGCTATGGTTTTGCCTCTCATGTTAAGAAGAGTCCATAGATCACACCCTTCCACTGGCATCAGGAGAAATTCAAGCAATTCAGCTCATTGACATGTGAGCTGAGTTGGATATTTACTGAAATTCTCCTCATAACTGTAGTAGTGGGACCAACCAGTAAAAAGTATATATAAAAACCACCTATGTAATTTTATTTAAAAAGCAAGATAGTAACAATACTAAACAATACTTGAACCCCTTAATATTTCACTCAATTTTAATAAGTAGCCATTATATTTTTTAAACAAAATAAAATTTTATCCCAGACACGTGTTTCTACCAAGTCACGTAGTAAGTTTGTAAGCAATAAGTTTTAAGCTCCTGAAAGTTGGGTTTTAAAATAGAAATGCAGACTAACTGCCATGAATAGAGTCATATAATATAAAAGAACTATTACTGAAGGACATATTTTTTATGACTGGCTCCTTATTTCAGCAACTTTTTCTTTCAAGTGTCCCTTCTATAGTGGAATAATTTTGTATTCAGCAGTAATCTTCATGAATTTACTTGGTATTCATGTAGATGTCACATGTATTTCCACTGATTTTCTACTGCTGTTTAGGATTACTTAATGGGCACTTAAACTAGAGTGTTACCCCTCTGGGAGTAAAATACCTTCAATCTTGGTACGTATGTTTCCAATTTGAAGTATAAGTGATGATATTATGTTGAACACAGCTCAGTCAGTGGCTGGCTTTTCAAATAATAATGCCAACAGCTTCTTTAAAAAAATAAAGGAAGGGCAAGTGGAAAGACAGCCTTATATTTCTGAGAAAAAAACCTTATGAATAAAATAGTTGCTTATTCTATAAGGGGACAGATGTTGTAAATCAGTCTGGCTGCACAGATCAGGGAGGCAATGTTAATTTACAGCTATTTGTGAGGATATGTTTTGTTACTTTTAAAGTGTGATGGGTAGCCTAAGCAAATCTTTTTTTTTTTTTTTTTTTTTTTTTTTTTTTTTTTTTGTAGTGAGTTCAGTAATTTTACTTGTTTTCTATTTTTCTTATTCACATGTCTCACAGTGGTAGCAAATGTACTTTACCTCCAAGGCAAATGATTCCACTTGTGATTCATTGATTAGTTCTTATAATCTGAATTCAAGTATGATGAAGAATTATTTCCAGGCAACTCAAAATAACTATGAAACATAATTATCTCCCAACACATTTTCTCTATAAATACTGTATATGGCCAATAACTACCATTTTGCCTCAAGCTTTTTGCTCTTCTGTTGAATGGTACAGAAGAAAATTAATGTAAGAAATAATTCTAATATTCCATTTGTAAAAGATTTTAAGCACTGCAGATGCAATCTTTAAATAGGCCATCATTAGAGACCAGAATATTCCAACAGGTTCATGAAGTGCCATTTGAGATATCAATATGAATTGTGAAATAACCATTTAGTTTACAGTTCAAATTCTCTGAAGAGTAACTGGTAGTTATAATAATCAAGCTTATAGAAGGGCAAAGATTCTGCAGCACTGGAGCATTTCTGGATGTGTTTACATGTGTTCTTGCATGCTGGGGGCTCAGGAAAGGTGGGTGTCTTGCCAAAACTTGGGAAGGCAGCTGCCATATGGGGTGTATGGAAGATGCACAGCCTTGTTTGCAGGGGCAGTGGCTTTCCAGGGCAGGCAGGCACAGATAAGCATATTTTTTATTTTCCTTTTTAACACATACTGCAAGCTAGAGTCTCCCTTATGTTCCTGTGTCTATGAACAGAGACATGTGTGATCAAGCTTGAGCAAATCTACTTCAGGTCTTCAGTGGAAACCACTGGAGATGTTCAGGCCTGTTAGTGACTGGCATGCAGCTGATGGCTTCCCATGACACCATCCTTGCCCATCAGGACCCACCTCTGAATTCCTCTAGCCACTCTTTAGCATAGCAAGGATTCCTGTATTGCTCCAGCAAAAAGGGGTCAACTTCTGTATTGAGTACAGGGAAAGGAATGACACTATTACTAAACTATTCAGCTTGCCCATGGCCTGGCAAGGCACCAGCACACCTCTACTCCCTCCTGACTACCTTCCCTTGGGCTAGATTCTGATTTTAGTTTTCACATTAAGAGTCACTGCTGACGTGAGTAAAGACAGGGGGGAACATAAGCATTTATTAATGCTTCGTGCTGAATTTCAAACAATCCCAAGGAATCTGGATGCTAGATGCCCATTAAAATTAATAGGAACTGGCATCCACCAGGTCTCTGTGGTTTTGATGTCTCAGCTCTAACATTCTGTTTGTTTGTTTGTTGGCTTGTTTGAGGTGTGCATACCCTGAGCTGCATATTGCTGCTAAGATCTAAGATTGTTTTCACTGAGACATGATAACTGTTTCTGTATTTGCACTGATCTTTTCTTTTTTATCACCCTGAGCACCCTGGGTCAATTCTACCCTGAGTTCATTTCAGACCACAAATCTTTTAAGCTGACTCTGTTTTTTCTCTTAATAGAGCAGCCAAGGGAATATCATCATCCCTGTGTTTTGTAACTAGAATCCTGTCATCAGTTTACACATTTGATAGATGAAGCTATGGAAAATTGTAATATTATTCGTATTCACACCCCTTAGAGATAAAAACTGCAAACTGAGACAGGAAACTTTGAAAGCTCTCCCAGGAGACAAAAATCACTTCTTTTTGCTGCTGATTATAAAGAAGATTGGCTGGCAGATGTTAATATTGGCAGTTACTCTCTGACAAATTTTCTCTAGGTACAGCTAATCAATTTTTGCTGCATGGAATGAGAAATGGAGGTTGAATATTCAGATGTCTAGACATGTAAATACATTACCTTTATAAATAGATTTAAATGATTAATATCTGTGAAAAAATAAACATGAAAAATACATAAACTAAGTGTTGAGTGAACATCCACAGACTGTTTAGATGATAGATAGCAGAATTTATCTGTACATTAGGAGGATGAAATGACCTATGCAGTTATCACGTATGTATTTATAGACAGCATTGGTCTTTCTAAAAGAACTCTAACTTAAAAACTCTGACTCTAAAGACAGCTTAAAGGCTATTATGTGAAACATACCTATCATAAACATAATAAGGATAATGCAATTTGACCCTGTAGAAATAGATGCATTCTCTGCGCAGGGTCCTGCAACTACTTTAACTAATTTGAAAGTCCCGGATGGGATGCTCTGAAGGCTAAAGTTTTGAGGGGTGACAGAAGTGACCCTGTAATTGCAACACAATTATTTCATTCATCAGTGTTCTTACTTCATGGTGACTGAGTACAATTCTCTGAAGAAAAACTCTGACGTTTCCTCCCTAGAGATGAGCTCTATCATCACAGTGACCATTCCCTGATGTCTTATTAACAGCTTTGATCTGCCCATGGGAGAAGCTTCTAACACTCTCACGTCTCCCCAACCAAGCTACCCTGATAGTTTTACACACCCAATCACATCAGATTCCCTTAAGTGATTCTGACAATCCCTGGCAGAAAGCCAGAGAGCAGTTGTATTACCTCCAGGTAACACAAGAGATACTACCTGCTTTACCAGCATATCTGCTCTCTTAGATATGGTCATATGATTAACCTTATTATTTCTGATTCAGTCCACTGTGGCAAATGATGAAGCACCATATGGCTTTCTGAGGAGGAAAGCAATGTGTCTGTGTGGTGCAAGAAATTTTTCTGGATGGGTGAATTATGTATTATGATTCATAGTTAAATACCAACCTAAAAGAAAATTCTTTCTATGGAGACTATTTAGAGTGTTTCTATATTTTATAAAAGGCAATGGATCAAAGAAGAAGTCTGAAGCAGCAATGCGTACTTAATGACCTGTTCCAAGGAGTAAATTATGGCTGGAATTGTCAGGGTATTAAACTTAGTAGAGCAGAGCTTAAGCAACAGAGATGAAAATTTTCAAAATATTTCATTCTTTTACAGTGACACATAGTAAAATAAAGTAACCTCTGACAATATGATTTATTGAAGGAACTAAACAAAAGATGTTGGAGCTGCTGTGTACCAAAAGTTATTTAGCTGTTTTATTACTTTTAATGACTAGGCAAGATCAGTGAATATATTCAGGGAGATAAGGCTCAGTGCATTTCTGATAAGGAGAGAAAGGTAAAAAAAGAAAACCTGCACCAATTTTTCATTTCAGGGATTTATTTACTGGGGGTTTATATATATAAAATTCCAAACAGCAAGAAAATGAAACATCCTATTTTCTCTCTGGTCCTTCTATCCATTTAGAATCAAAGTCTGACTGGAAAACAGATTTCTGTGATAATGTTTCTGGAAGAGGTCAGATGACAATCAGATAAGAGTTTCAGAAATTCACAGGTGTTTGGGATATGTTTCTCTGTTCTCAATGGGACATAAGGCTAAGAAAAAGCATGGCCTTAAATTGCAGCAAGTGGCAAGAAAAGAATTTTACAGCAATTTTACCTGAGCAATGACCTCTGGATGAATCAATAAAGGACTGGCATTTTTATTAAGGCTAAACCTTTACTGACAGAACAAGCCTGACTTGCTCTCTTCAACTTGTGTTGAATATAAAGACTATGATGGCATTAATGATTTTGTCTTATTTTGCAGATTTCAACAGCTATAGCTTTCCCACTGTTAATGAGGGTTAGAACATCATGTGCCTTTTTCTCAAAGATGATAGAACTATATGATTTTTCTGTGCATATCTACTTGGAAGTGGAAATTCCATTTCCTGTTACTGCATTTTCTACTTTTTCTGTGTCCCAAGGAAATAATTATTGCAGGAAGAGTAATGGAAATGAAGAATTCCAGTTGCTCTTAAATGCAAAAACTGCATAGGATGTTCCATGAGCAAACTTATTATTAACATTGAAGATTTTGGTGACAACTGGAAAAATACATCTGTTAAAACTCATTTGGGCCCCATAAAAATGTGTGTGTATAAACATTACACTAACAACTATTTTTAAAAAGTTAAAATATACTGATGATTAATTTAATAAACTGCTATATACTATGATGACGAAAATCAGCACTGATGAATTGGAGAAATACACAAATGACTGTTTTTAGGCAGAAACCACACAATCCCTCAGGTACTGTGAATTTATATAATGAAAAGATGGTCTTTGCACAGAGTAGAATATGGACAATTTTAGTAAGAGCAACAGGAATGGCAGCACTGTCAAGCTCTTTACACAGAATCATAATAGATGTAAGTTACAGTGAAGAGTTAAGAGGAGGGCACTGTAGAAACTTTCTACACTTTCACAGGGATCACATTCCAGGAACGCAAAGAAACATGAAGATGCTTGTGGGAAGTTCTGCTGAAAATCTCTTAAAGCTGGCAGCGTTGGGGAAACAGAAGGAGAATATGATGACAGCATGTAAGATCTGAATAGACTTTATTAATAATCCATTATACAGTCTCATAAATATGTAAAGAGCGAAGAAAGACCTAGATTAATGTAGTCCTTCCTCCAAAGATATCATTCAAGTACTTCAACACTTTTCCCAACTGAAGTAAACAGTAAAGCTCTCATGACTTCATGCCCAGTCAGACACATAAAAGCCAAAGCATGGTAGTGTTTTAGAAAGAGAAAATCCCTCTTTAAAAAGAAAAAAAAAAAAAAAAAGAAAAAATAAGAATTATTGGAAGTCAGAACACTTAAAAAAATATCTGCAACAAGAATGAGTTCATGGGGTAGCCCTTCTGAATCACAGGTCTGCATGAAGAACAGATCTGAAGGATCAGCTTAAAGACAGTTTAGGAAGTTACACAGTTTAAAAATCCAAGCTCTACAGTGTCTGTAAAGTTCAGCTTTAAAATCTTTGGTAGCATTTGTTCTGGAAGAGATTTTTTCTCTCACTATGAGACCGAAGGTCAGATGTTGACCAACCTGAACAGGATCTGACTATATTAATCCTGTCTAGTTATAGTAGTTCTCCCTTCAGCCCTCCAGCCCCCATGAAGGAGATACTGTGATTATTACAGCATATCTGAGACCCCTGTGGCTATGGTTTGCTATTGATCCACAGCTCTCTCCGGCATTTATGGAAAGTTCTGTTCATCACAGAGTATAGCATGTGTCTTTAGATATCTTGCCAATAACTGTAATATCTTTTAAAAATTATAGTAAAATAATAACATATTTAACAAGTGAGAGAACCACGACAAAAATGCAGGTGAGTTTTCTACCATTTATACTCCTGTGTCATGAATTACCTGTAAATTAATAATAATCATAGAACTGTAGAAGTGCTGAGGCTGGAAAAGATCTTCAAGATCATCAAGTCCAACCTTATTCTAACCCTATTACCCTATTCAGATTAATAAAATTAAATAAAAGACTACAAATCTTAACTCTGTTGAAAATTGACCCTGTCATACATTTTAAGCCAGTTAAGCAGAGGATTTGGTCTCTTTAGAAAAAAGTCTGGAAAAAAGAGTAAGGGAGAAAAGGTCTAAAAGATGTGTAATGGATAGCAATTAGCTGTGTCAATGCCCTTGTACCAGCTCAACACAGGGCTTATCCATCTCACAATTAACACATCAGCCAGGATACTGCATTTCTCAGTGACTGAAAGCTCAACGTCTGTTTTATTACCCTCAGAAGCCAGTGGTTTAATGGGTGACACTACTGGGAAGCTCAGCATCAAGATACTTGTCCCCAGCCTGTTCTGCTTGAGAGCATCATTGAGACATTGAACAGTCTCAGTAAAGAGACTCCATAGTTTGAAGCCAGCTAGGAAACAAATCCTAGGAGTTTCTTGTCTTCCCTTTAAAAGAGGCTGACTTGACTCAAGTAATTCTGCTGTTTGTGCACTTAAGAGCTGTGGATTTCAGATGCTCGCTGACTGTTCTGTCAGTGCCTGCTGACTGCAACTTATAAAGAACACAACAGCTGGAGGAGTTCTTTGTTAGGTCACTGCTCCTGGCTCATGAGGTCTCCTTAACACTGCTCAAGTGCAACATGGAGATGCAATGCAGCTTGCAATGCTGCACAGCACAGTGGCAGTAACACATGCCTCTTCTGCAACCAGATCAATAACAAGAGGAAATATCTTTGGGAGAATTTGGGGTATGTTTGCAATTTAACCAAGTAAATCCTTTGTTCTAATGCTGTGATTCTTCAGCTTTTGGAACCTGCAACGTCCTTTTGGCTCCTACACCTGTACCTGTACGAACATGTGCTGAGTTTGCACACATAATGGTAGCTAAATAGGTCCCTGACTGCTGGCAGCACATGAAGTCAGTAACACATCGTGTTCACACTCCTCTGCCCTCTAGGAGGAGAGCTGTTGCTGACTTGGGAAGACTGTGATTGAGTATTTCAGAAAACATTGATCTAGTATTCATAAAAAGATATTTTGTAGGGGTGCCTAAACTATGTTTTGTGTCCATTTATATTCCTGCATAGTATGTGGGCTGAACCACATCTTCCAGTTATATTTTTAAGGAAGAGTTTGGCAGATTTAAACCAGACTTCTTTTCCCCCATTCTCTAGAGACAAGAACTTCCTGGGCATTAGGAAAATAATATCAATTCACATTTATTTAACATAAGGATAGTCAAGCTAATGAAAGCAGTAGGTGTCCCATTTCCAATTACTCAAACATGCTCTGCCACAGAAGGCTTTACTTCCTCACAGGAAGAGATATTAGGAAACCTGAGGCTTCCAACAACCTTCCATTGCACTCTCTCTTCCCCTCCGTGTAATTACACGCTCCAGCAGCCACAATTACAGTGCCTATGAAGGGAAACCTTTTTCTACAGGGTCATATTATCCTGCCTCTAGGTTCTAATGAGAAAGGGCAAAAGATTAATACACCTTCTCTCTTATGAAACATTTCTGGGGTCTACCTCTGTGTTGCTCATAAACTGTGGTGTCCAACACTACAACAGTCCAGAGAAAACAAACTCTTTCTCAGTTTATGCACAGGGTATTTTTTAAACCCTGGATACAATAGCTTCAGAAGACTACAGGCACTAGGTAAAACTCAGTAAGTACTGTGCAGAAGCAGAAAGACCACAAAAGTCACTTTCAGTTAACCAGAAGAGTTAGCAAGTGACTCAAAGATATTCACAACAAAAAAGTGATCTACACTGAGGATACATTTCTTACTGCCTCAGTGCACATATTTCATCATCATGATTTACAAATATAGAACCCTAAGTACAGACTGGGCTATTTGTGATTTAAACAGTTTTGGCAGATTTATGCTGACTTGTATGGATGTAAACTTTGGAGAGTAGTTCATAGGTGAAAAGGCTTCTAGAAGGTCAGGATGTTCTTGAAGAGGTCTAGAGAAACAGATAAAAATTGGAAATAATTTTCCAGTGAGGCTGCATGGAAAGGATGAGCAGGCTGAATATATGTCTCCAGCAGTCTGTCAGCAGGAATAAGCTATCTTCCTGACAGGATCCTATTTTTAACAAAGAGACAATTCTGCTAAGAAATCAATAAAAAGTTAATTACCACTTGGTCATTCCTGCATTGTACTCAGAGTAACGATGATCAAAACTTATTGTAATCTGACTTAAACAATCTCTTTAAAAGAAATAATTCATGTAGGAGTTCTGTACATTTCTGTGGGACTGCTCTTTGGACTGGGCACCATTTCGGAAGCAGCTGTACAATCCAGTTTTACAGTATGACCAGAGCAAAAATTTGAACCCTTTAATCTAGAAATGCAACCTCCTATAGCTGCCTGAAAACAGACATACAGAATTCTCATTCCATCCAGAGGAGGGCAGAGGTAGATATATACTCAGAAACCACTTTCCTGATTTCCTCTCTGTGCTGGTGTCAGTGTTTCACAGCAGCTGTCTTGAGCCAGGCAAGAACATTCCCAAGCCACAGCACAACTCAGCTGTTGTACACGGATTAAGGATTTCAAATGGGAAGCTCACTAGAAATATATTTATTGAATCCACCCTCTGGATTCATGGAAGTATTTCTAATTCTTAAATAAATGAATGGGTAATGAGTACCCCAAAATCCCCATCAGTGTAGTATAAGGAAGCATGAAATGATGTTTAGAAATTAAATCTATCTCATGGAAAGCTTTTCGTAGACTTGAATTAACTCTAAGCTAAAAAGGATGAAACTTCAGAAGCAGTTTGTAGAATTAGATTGCTCAACAGATTTGCCACTGTTGTCTTTTTTTTGGGTTTTTTTTGATTCCTGAGGATATGTCACCATAGAACAAGAATAAAATGCTTCATTACTAATTTATTTGCTTCAAAGAACAGATAAAAGTAATCATAGTTTTATTTTCTAGAAGACTAGTAACAAATAAAAAACACAAAAATCTAAATCATCAGAACTTGAGCTTTCTCTGACAAATTCCTGTTTTTCATCTGGAAACTATTTCAAAAGAATATTTACCAAAATAACTTTGTTTATCAACCTTTTGTCCTCCACTCCTTTGCATACCAATTCTGTTGTTAAAAAATGCAAAAGAAATCATTAGTGCCTGAAGTGTTAGAATTTTTACCTCACGTACCACATTTATCCATATCCTTGCTTTTGCTAAAAGGATCTACACGAAGTGCCTGTTCTGGGGAAAGTGTTTCTTCTGCTATTAATAACCTTCCCATGCCACTTATTCTATAAATATCTGTGCCATCATAAACATGATGGAAAAAATACTCTCTGAACACATCAATTTGCAGCTTGGCTGTTTTAAACTGTCCCCTTCATTCCATAAAGCTGGGGGTAAATCTGGTTGATGCTGTGCAGCAGTACAGGAGGCAGCCACTACAGCAGTGCAGTAAAAGGCTTTTGCATTTGCTGGGGCTAAACTAACTTTTTTGTGGGTCCATGCAACTTTACTGGGATAAAATCTCAATACTTAGATATAGTTTACCTGTGACTGCTGCTTAACCTCAGAACCAGAACCACCTCACACTTGCCTTGTGTGCTCACACTGCATGGTTTGTTATCCAGGGCCTTCTAGAAGCTTTTAAATAGGCTGGCTGGTTATCTACTGCTCTGTTTCACACTTATAGTTGTGCTTTCTACACTATTCTACTTTTTTTTACACTGAGGGTGGTGAAACACTGGAACAGGTTGAGAGGTGGTAGAAGTCCCATCACTGGAAACATTCAAGGTTTGGATGGGGCTCTGAGCAACCTGATGTGGTTGAAGATGTCCCTGCTCACTGGGGTGGGGTCGGACTGAATGAACTTAAAAGCCCCTTCTAACCCAAACTATTCTGAGATTGATTTTTCCTGTGGAATCTGTGAGAACAAGCACAGGAGATGAATCATAAGTATTTTCCTGGGATATTAAAATGTGTGTGTCTTTCTGAAACTCATTTAATAAATTATATGAAAAACAACAGCTTGACTTGCTAAATGCAAATGAAAGTGGGTCTCAAGTTGTCTCTCATCTAACAGTCACTTATTTCAATGATGCACAAATGAGTAGTTGCCTGTGTACAAAATTATAGATTGATAGAAAAACTTAATAAAACAACCTACTCTATTAAGGTGTCTAGGTAGTGTCATTAGTAATAAAACTGTTGATTTGATTTCCCCTTTTAAGTGAAGACTTTATGATAATAAAATGGTAATGAAACTTGAGAGGTTTAGATCCTTATAATAAACAGATCCTACAATTTCTTGGTTAGAAGCAAATTCATCCACTCAGTGATGCCCAGAACAAGGAAGCTGGAGAATCAATTCTCTCAGTATGCTTCAAAATCCCACTCTGGTTTATTCTGGTGTATAAAATCCTCTGCCTTACTTTACTGGTGCCTGACAAAGCCAAATATGTGCATGACAGAAACATATTTAGGCTACATAAGGCAAGACACAATGGGAATTTTTTTCAGTCAGAAGCTTGGTAAGATTGAAGTGGTCTTAAAAAGTGCTTGAAAAAATAAAAATTAACACATTCCAACAGGCAAGTCTATCTGCATGGTTTTTATTACAGTCCAGTAAGAAGAGAAAATCCCTGATTTCAAGCACTGCAATATAATCTTGTCTACAATAAAAACTTCATTAGGACAGTCTTGGTCCATAGCAGACACAAAATTATTCAGCTTCTCAGTAAGGATGTTTGCCACAGGATTAACCATTACTCTGTGAAGGATATTACACAGAGGATCATCAAGAGTCGTCTTCAATTTCTACTCAGGAATTTATCCACAGGGTTGATTGTGATCTCTTTGTTTTAGAAAGAAAATCCCTCTCTGAAATACTGCTCACTGCTGGAGCACATCATCTTGTCAATGCATTCATCACTATTATCATATTCTACTAAATGTGTTCAGCTGTGCAAGATAGATATTATAACATTTGACAGATGATTTCAGTACTGAAATGAATTTTTTTGGATGTGCTGTGTACTTTGGCACTCCATTATGCAGCACAGGAGTGAATTTCCTCATTGTTATCAGAGAAACAAGCCTTGAAAACTAGGAATCACCAGGGAAGAATTATTCCCATCACCTGAAAATGGATTTTCTGAACGCTGTGATTTTAGTTCTAATTTCCATTTTGTGTGGCTTTGGTCAGTGATTGCTCACATTCCTATTCTGACTGGCTAGAAATAGGTTTAACATGATTTCTTCCCCTCTTCTGTAACACTCTAGAGATGTTGCTGTTTTGGGGAGGATGTCTCCTAGCTCATAAATTCTTTTCCATAATGGGATTATGATGCCTCATGTAGCTAATGAGGAGAAAGTAGAAAAGAAAAACAGTAGAGTGACAAGCTTGTAAGGGATTACTGCTCACAAGAAAGAGACCTTTTCACTATTTCTTCTGTATGAAACCTGAGAAAGAAACACAGCTTCCTGTTAAAATATTTGAGTCTTACATAGCAATTATACAGCTTTGTCAGAGCCTCCTGATTTGCAGATTATGGTTGATGCAGTGGTTGGAGTGACATGTCTAAGATACTAGAATTCAATCTTTGTTCCACTGTAGATTCCTATACCTCAGTTACCTCTTCTGGACTACTCCCCTTCCTCACAAGGATTTGTGATGGTAAGGATATTAAACATTAAGTGGTGTCCTGGTTCTGTGATGAACTGCATGGACAGAAGACAGCATAAAGACCGAAAAACTTCATAGCAGTCCTGTGAGGGAAGCTGATTCCATGGCTACCATACATTTGATAATCACCACTTGTGTGAAAAACAGGATATTTGAGTCAGAAGTTTTCAGCTTTAGGGAACTTGATATTTGGCATTCATAAACATTCCATGGCATCACTCTAACTACTAAAGTGGAGAGAGGCAACTCACCTGTGTTTGATGGGACAAATGAATGTGCCAAGTAGTCTTATTTGAGACTGGGAGATGGAGGTTGAACTGAGTATTAGGTACTGAGCTTTGGGAAAAGCTTAAATTATGTGGAAGAAAGGTCCATATGCTTCTTGCTGAGCCTCCTCATTACAGAAATTAAATATTTTAAGGATACCATTCTGATTAAAATCCTCATTAATTTTTACTGGAAGTAATCTTTTTCAGAAGCAGGATGTATGTGGAGTTACATAGCACCTCTAGTATCATCTTTAGATGTTCTGATTTAGAAATAGGAAACAATATAGAGAGCAGTTGTTCAGCCTGCTTGTTAGTACCTTACATTTTCCAATGCAGGGTGCTCTGACTTAAGTGATTCTTCACTTATTTTCAAGGCAAAGTGCTTTGTTTTGTTTGGTGTCTTCAGTGTTCCAGTAATTAAAGAATGTGGCAGAACATTTGTCTTAATTGCAAAACCAAAGGTCCTCACAATAGTAATTGCTCTAGAAAAGTCCCATAAGACAAATCTACTTGGCTTGTGTGAAAACACCCTCTGATAAAGTATTGATGATTTTTTTTTTTTAAAAAGCTTCTGTTATCAAAAGCTTCTGTCTGTAAACAGTTAACCTCTTCAAAAAAGGCAAAGAAAAGTGACCAAGAAAAAGTGGTAAGAAACACTAACAAGCTCGAGACATTCTGTTTTTAGAAACAGTCAGTACCAAACAGTATAGAAAGGAAAGAAAATACCTGAACTATAAAAAAACTTGACTCTGTAAGACGTTGCTATTTGAACTTGCATTGACAGGACAACATTGACATTGGGTAAAAAAAAGGGGGAATTCAGGTGCAGACATTGTACATATTCCTATTGATTTTCATGAGATACATACAATAGAAACTTCAAATTAAATTCGCAAAGAAATCAAAAGATTCCATCTTTCTTTTGAATTCAAGGTTTTCCAGTGGAATTTCACAATTGGTTAGGTTTGTTTGGTTTAGTTTTTTTCTTGGTAATATGAGAATAAAAATGTTTTGCCCCTGCTATCTTCATATGCTTGACCTTAGGGTAAGCTACTTATTGGATATGCAACTTTTTAAAGCTATCTTTGAATAATGGCTTGATAACCTGAGAAAGGAAATGAAAATATATCTACAGATATATTTTCACCTAACGAAAAAAAAAAGAAGTGTTAATCTCATAAGGTTTTTTGTCTTGCCATTCCCATCTCTTTTCTCCATACTCCCCTGCTACCCATCTTCTCAAATTGGTTAAAAACATTTTATTCTCAACTTTTAATAACTTAATTTAAAAAATATGCTTACCTTTACACAGTTGTTTTTTTCTTCCTGAGGTTTTTGAAGAGAAACAAGTGATATGCTTGGACTAGAAATCAAAAGGTCTGCCCATCTCATAGGAATTCTAGGAGTACAAGTTTGCAAACTGTGACTGAACTCACAATTCATTTGGCCCCACAGAAACAAGAACTGGAGATCTATAGGATCTATAGGACTACAGTGGGAACTATTGAACTACAGATACCAGAGATTTTATCTAACTCAGCCTTCAAACATGCTGGTTTTCTCCTGAAAAGAGCTATTCGTAAATCCACTATACTTCTATTTTTAGACCTTAGGAAATGGCTCTCTAATATGCTCTAGTTTGAGCTTATTTGTTAACATAAGCAACACATATGTTATTCCCATGGAGTTTCCAGACATACAATGGTGGCAAATGTTAAGAATTGTCTCAGCTATATTTTCAAAGTCACTTGTAAGATATATATAAGAACACAATGCTAGAAAAATCATTATATTCTCTTAAAAAAAAATAAAAAAAACAAAGAGTAACATGTAAATGCTGTGTATTAGCTCTGGCATGTTGTTCTGGTACAGATCTAAGTGGCTTATTCTTTATTAATAAATACAGTATAATCTCCCTTATACCGTTGTTGGAATTAAAGTGGTATATAGTGTTATGGAAGAGTAGATAATTTCATAACACTCTCATCTGAGAGGGAAAAATCAAAAGATGGAAGGATACCTAATGAACTCATGAAGAAGAGATGGATACAGTTCTTTAAGAAAAATGCATTTGAATACACAAGACAGGGCTTCTTGATATAACTCAATGGAAAAACTATAGCAAACATTTCAAAGAACAAGCAATGATCAGTCTCAGGGGAGCATTTACTTATGAATAATAGATAAATGTGAACAAAATAGGGTTCCTTTTGATAGTATTCTGAATGCAGGAAAAAGAGGTTAAATTTATTTTCTAAATTATTCATTCAGAAATACTGACTCATTACAAACACAGATATTTGCACTCTAGGACCTTTTATTCTTTTTTGCTGCATTTTGCTGAGCTTATGTATTATCATTTTTAAACACAGGATGCAGCACAAGTCTGATCTGTACTATGGAGCCAGTGTGTTTTCCTTGATCCTTGTGACTTCATCAAGAAAAATGTTATCACTGAAAAGAAAAAAAAATAATTCTCCTGTTTAATGATAAATTAAGGTGGGGATTTTTTGCACAAGTAAGTTGCAAATACACCAGGCCTGTGCGACCTTCATGCTTTCAGGTGAAAGAAGTTCTTTAGATGCAGGAAAAAGTTGCTATCACAATTAGGTAACTGCAAGGAACCTGAACTGTGTTTGAAGTACTATCCAGGATGCTGTTTCTCATGATTAGATAAGACTTCAAAACAACTGTTACCTAACTATAGATTATCCAGTGTCATGGATCATGATTAAGACATTTAAAATTGAAGACTCATAACTGAATTCATCTTTGGTACACCTGTTAGTGAAGTCAATTTTCCCCTTTCAAAAAGTACTATATATTATGTACCAAGATTGTATAGAGGGTGGAGATGGGATGAAGAATTTTCTATTTTGATCATGAATTAAATATGCAGGTAATTTATTCAGAATCCTTCATTCCTATAATTTTAGCTGAAAGGCTCAGAAAGCTTCTAAGCTTTTCCTGCTGGCTTGAAGAAGAGAGCTGAGAATATTTGTTGGGTGGGGGAGAAGTGCATTTGCAGTTGTTATGCACTCATGTGTGAAGCTTTCAGCATACTGTGAAAAAATGTAGCTCCAAACTGTTGATTGCTAACTATACAATACACAGGTAGAAGCCAATTAAGGTGCTATCAAAATTCATGGAGCCACTCTATCAAATTCAGTGAGCATAAGATCAGACTTACATTCTATATAAAAACCAGCTGAATTCTTAAGGCAAACATGAATTTGCATTTTCTTATACACTTAAAAAAGGAAATGCTGACCTGCTTCCCATGATTTTATCTGAATTGTTGTTATACCAATATGCCAGTGATTACATTTTTGCTTTCTTGCAGACATTGAATTATTTCTATTAAACAGTCCCTATTAACAGATTATTCTGCATGCTCTGCCTTAATTAGCCAAGCTTCAGTTCTTTTGTATGTTAGGAAAGCAACATAACTATCAAATCCAATACTCAGACCCTACAGAATACCAAAACTGTATTTAGGCTTTATTTACTTTATAGTATGTTGAGAGCATGTTCCTCCAGCTGCTAAGTGTGCACTTAAAAAAATTACAAAGCTTAATTCATATACCTGGAGATTAAGTGGTTAAAGGTGATAACAGTATTTATAAATCAAGTATTTTGCCTGGAACACACTGGTTCCTTGTTTATGGTAGGTTATGTTTTAACCTAATGTGAGTTGGGACACATAACACTAAGCAAAAATGGGGGAACATGAAGGACCAAGATGGAAGAAATAACACAAATAAAGCCCCTGCTTATAATATGTACTAGGAAAAGCCCAGAAAACAGCAGCACCAGAAATGTTGGGAAGCCAGTAACAAAGGTGAAAATAGCCAAGAAATTAAAGGAATGCTAAATACTGGGAAACTACAGAGCAACTTCTTGTCAACAGCTGCATTAGAACCACAAATTTAACCGTTAATTCCACTTCCTTACAGTAGGATACATCCTAGAGTGCCATAGTCTGTAAGTCACAAGAAAATGAAGTTTGCCATCATGTTGATTTATTCAGTTTGTGACTTGCAGCAAAATGGGACACTGCATCATACACTGTCATGTTAATGTTTTTTCCTCTCCATAATGAACTATTATAATTTGTCATAAACATATTCTTCTCAAGCAAGCATGCCCGAGTTGGCTTGCAGTCAATTGCTGTCCATTTATTAGATCTTTCATTGTTTAGTTCTAGTTTTTAAAAACTAATCCTCAGTATGATAATATTCCAGGAGCAATGTATATTCAATGAATGTGAAAGTTGACTTGTACTCTCCTTATGAGCCCTACTTTCAGCATTTGTAGACCTTAATCATCCATATGGTGCTGTAAAGTTGTAGGCAGTGGGATTAAATATATATTTTTTTTCCAATAACTTTGTTTGAAAAGAAAACTGATTTCCAAGGGAAACAGGTGAAGAAAATGAGTAAATTATTTTAAAAGTGTTTATCGTATTGTCTAGAATCAATCACTATTACAAAACCAGTTTTGGGTCACACTTCTGCATTTAAATTGATGTGCCTAACAGACTTTAAAGCTAGCTGCAAAAGGTGACAATGGATTTCAGAGTTCAGAAATCAGAACAGCAGCACAATTCAGCAATAAAGCTCTTCTGCCTTTCTATGGCAAATCTCACAGCCACAGCCAAACTCCAAAGCAAGGACTATTCACACATTAAGTCTTGGATTATCTTAAAGTCACAGCTCTGAAGGACAGAGACATATCAGCAACTGAAGTTATGGAAGCAAAACATTTCAAGTAGTAGAGAGAAATATCCTCACAACATCTGTCTGTTCCAAATCAAAACACATTCTGTAAATTGGTATTTTGGGGTGGAAATTAACACCTACCCACGATATATACCCAGACACTTATTCTGCCTTGTGACACACAGCATTATCTAAACACCAATAGTGACTGTTTTCTCCTGCTTAGTTAACTCCAGCATGCCTACTATCACAGATTTTGTATTTTTACAAGAAAATTCTGCCAAATTCCTGTCATTCCTTCTATACTTAAATTATGAATGTATAGTACTACTATGTGAGTTAAGCCTGGAAGGATCAAAGTCTGCTGCTCCTAATGATAATGCTTGCATCAACTTTGGTAAATCAGGACCACACAGAAAAGTGAAAATACTCAGTGATATACTCAAATTAAAAGGTTACTGCTCCTCTGCAAACAGTGTGGGAAAAAAGGCACCTTCAGAGCAGAAGTCAGATCTCCACTGTATTTAATGCTTCACTTGAAACAGCAAATAATTTAGAATGATGAAAACCTTCCAACATGAAGTCAGAAATCAAATGATGTCTGGTTGATCTCTAAAGATTAAAATTAAAGTAGGTTAGACTGATTTAAATACCTTGACATGATGACTCCTCTGAAACAGTCTCTAGAAAGTTGACTGAGGATAAGAAAAAATTGCAATTCTATGACCTTTTTAGCTGTTGTAAGCATGTATATTTTTATTTTTAAAAAAGTGTTTTAATATTTATAGAGATGTGCATTCAGCACTGTAATCCCTTCCTAGACCATGAGCAAATTATTCATACTTAAAAGCCTTGGAGCTTTTTCATGGCTTTTTTTTTTTTTTTTTTTCATGTGACAGGAGGAATTAATCATAGTTCTAATGGTTCTTTGGCAAGTGCTATTTAAAAACAACAAATGCATTTGAAAAATCATTAAATTTGCTTGCCCCGTTTAGAATCTTAAAAAGAAAAAAAGAGATAATGTCTTCTAAAGTGGTTGGGAGCTCAAAAAGGAAAAAAATGAAAAGAAAAAGGAACAAAATTGTCTCTAATATGAAATCCCCAGTAATTGGTGGCATCTCTGCAGAAATAACCCATATTATGGTGACAGTAAAGTTCACAAGGTAGGAAACAGGCTGGCCTTGAGATCTGGAAGTGTTGCAATTGCCTCTGTTTAAATACAAGCAAATATCTTGCTTATCTAGTACTTCAGCTTTATGATATGTTAAATCAGATTTGCTGATTAAAATCTCTGTGGAAGGGCCAAACATGAGTGGTTGGTTTCTGTGTTTAAGTGCTCCAACTTCTTTTGCTTGACAAAGCACAGCAGCTCTTTATCTAAACCCCTTCAGTACTCACAAGCATTAATACTGGCAAAAGCTTAAATAAAACCCCTTTTCTTAAAGTTTATTTCTGTTGCTTTTAAGTATTCTAGTCAAATAAGAAGAATGTGAGCTACCAGATTGGTTGACTAGAAGCCTTTACACTAACACACCACTTGAGGGAACTGTAGATACTCCAGACTTCTCCCTCTGAAAATAAGTACCCAGTTTTATTTTTTAAATCTAGTTAATGGATTATGAATGACATGTAATTATTTTCCCTCTGAAAATCATGTTAATTTTCAAGAGAAAAGGCACAGCAATAGAATTAGCTATTGAAATGTGATAATGTAACACTGTTTATTGGTAAAACATAACAAGATTTCCTAATCCTCTGTAAATCATTTCCATCAATCCAATCATAGGTGACACTATTATATTAATGAGAATGTGCTCTGTCTTCCAGGCACACTGTGCACAGAAGAGCATTTAGATTTTTGTGTTAGCAAGTCAAATCTAAGCAGTTCTCAAGTGAATCAGGCTTTATATGAGGCCCTGAGCTTCAGGTGGGCTTAAAAACTGTCTCTGTCATCTTCCACTGGTTGCATTGTACAACCTCTTACAGCCTGGACCTGCTGCAGAAAGTCTGACAGTTTGTACCAACCCTCTGGTTAAACAGAATTGGGAAGTACAAATGCTCAGCAGTGTGATTCAGTCTTGGAAGAGAAGGTATCCATACAGCTGACTGAAACATACCTAAAACAAATTAAATCCTCTGAGTCCTCATAACCTTATTGACTGTTCCTCTGGTACAGCAGAGAGCAGACAACTAATGACTGCTGGATGGGAATGACTGACATGTCCAGCATGTTCTCAGAATTATCTTGTAACATTAGGATATTTTGTTCTTAAATTTAAGGTCATAGATTAGAAACAAAATCCAACTTGATATCATGCTGCATTTTATTGACATAAAAAATACCTCAGGTTGTTCTACTGAAAAAGGCCAATTATTTCATAGGTAATTGTTCAATATACCAGTAGAGGTAATCAATTCGATTAAATAATCATGATCCAGTTTCTAGTTGAGTCCTAGCAAAATCAATGATTGGAAATGCATTTTTTTGTTGTATATAATGCACATATTCTCATTTTTTCTTTCCAATATTTGTTGCTATAAACCCCAAAATCTTTTTCCACTCTTCTCCAAACTCATGCATGCTATCAGCTGGTTCTACATGTTACCATAGGCTTTTATCTGTCTCTCCTTTCAGCTCTGCAAATCCACACACAATAGGCAACAGTAATAAACTGTATGTGAACCACAGTACATTTCTTCATGATCTGCAAATTCCTTGTTGCTTCTGAGCACCATGAACTGACCATCCCCTCAGCTGGCGGTGAGGATATAAAGGTTTTAATGTTCTACCTTCAGTTTCCCTTGTTCACTGATATGTTGTTATGGAAATCTCTACTGATCTTCATTTAATGTTTTGGATAATGCATTGAAGATAAACTTTGGAAAATATTCTTTACAAATTATTACAAACATTAACATTTTCCAGTAGCACAAATAGTTAGGAAACTAATTTCCTGTGAATTACTGCGTGTTTTCTTTATTAATAATGGTTCTCCAAGTTGTATATATTACAATTCCTCAGTAATAATTCAGAGTAGTACTCTGTTCCTATCTCTTCTTTAAGATTTCAATAAACTTGATATTATTGAGGAACATTAATAATTTTTGCTGAAATTAAATTACTATAGCAATTGGTTCTTGCAGAGTGTCCTGCCTGAGCCACTGGTGAAAAGATGAGGATTATATATTCTCACCTCATTTCACAGGCAATAAAGAAAGAGGATGAGATTAAATCCCTTCTAGCTAGGTCTTTAAATAAAGAAATAACTAGGGATTGCAAAGATTTTCTTTCCACTCATAGTTGTTTCTTTGCTTTCAGAACAATGACAACAACTAAATGACTTTAATGTCTAATTAGGAAAAAAATCTCAGAGGCAATTTGTTCCTATATGATATCTCTCTGAAGTTGGACACATTCTGAAAGAATTGTTTCTCTATGCCAAAACCTTAAAGCTGAAATCTCCTCCAGACCTCTCCCTTCTTATTACAAAAAGTTCCAGCCTGCAAGAGCAGAATGAGCAACAGCACCATGTAATGTTTACAGTTTTTATTACTTGTCTTCTTGGTAACTTCTCTCATTTAATTTGTTAAGAGCAGATGTTTATAATCATGAACAGATTAGTTTGTTTTACAAGGATTATTTTAAAGAAAACTCTCATGCAGCATGCACAAAAATGTGCCTTAAAAACTTTAGGAACAAGGTAACACTGTGGACATCCTTGAGAAAAACCTAAACCAAAAGATTTTGGGAAAATCTTAATAAGTAAACATGAACTTCAGTGTATTACCATACATACAAAATAAAATCAAACAAAAGTCAATCATTAAAAGCTTGTGAGAGAATATTGCCCAATCTCAGCTATTGAATTAAATGCTTTTTTACTCTTCTTATTTTTGACATTAGATTTCATGTTGTTCACAAGATGACTGCATTAGCCTGGCAGCCTCTGAATAACTTTAGCATTATAGTCAAAAAGAGTGGAAAAACGAGTTCTGTATTGTTTTAAGTATGTTATTTATTATTAGGACTCTCAGTATAATGTTTTAGCAGCAGAAGACTCTATGTGGGAACAAAACTCTAAGGGAAGTCAATCTTCAACAACACATGTATGTGAAACATCATTTTCACTTTTATTATATAATATCTATTAACTTAGCTTTATTTTATTTTAAATGGTAAAGAATGTCTGACCTTTCAAAACTTTTCATCTACTGCACTTTAAGAGAAACATTATAAATGCCATAAGATCCTGCTGAATAGGAAGCACAAAGGATTCAAAGAAATTAAACTTTGATATAAATACAAAAGACAACTCGAGCTGGCATATGTACACACTCCTTGCTATTGTATTAGTTTTCTATCAAAAAGCTGACATTCAGAACACTCAAGAAATATGACTGCCCTTTCAGACTTCAAATTTGGATTTATTTTCTTCCCATGCAATGTTTATTTGACCTTGTATTAATGTCAGAAGCAAAATCATGTCGTGATGAAAATAAAATATTATTTGACTTTGATTCACAGATGCAGCACAAATGTCATTAGAAGAAAGAAATTATATCCCAGATTTGCTGATATTTTATAGGTATTCTAAACACCCTGATAGCTATTTGGAATCTGAAGGTTAGTACTCATACACCAATCTAAAGTAGATATTTAGGGCAGTAAATAATAATGAACAGTAATAAAATAGATAAAACAATATCCTTCAAAGATCTCCAAATTCATTAGAAGAAAGAAAAGTGCTATTAAAAACCATGCTATAAAGGACACTAGGAAAGACAATATAAATATATATATATTTATATATATTATTTATATATTTATATATATTATTTATATATATATATTATATATATATATTATTTATATATTATTTATATATTTATATTTATATTATTTATATTATTATTTATATTTATATATATAAAATATATATATATTTATATATATATTTATATATTTATATATATTTATATATATTATATTTATATATTATTTATATATTTAAATATATTTATATATATATTTATATATATATATATATGCCCATTCTCATTCTCTACTCTCCAAACTTGCTACAGACCTTTGATTCCCATGTTTTTAGAATCTGAACTTCACATATCCGTTCCTCTAAGTTATTTATTCTGTTTTGCATGTATTATTGCTTAGCAAAGTAACATATGATGCCTGATACAATATTCCATTGGCATTTCTCTCTAAAATTCATCCTAAACTCATGTACTGACGTTTCTATTAACACTACCACAGTCACATAATTGCTATCCACCAGCATGAAATTGTGATAAATAAAAAAAATCCACAACTGTCATAGAAAAAAAAAAAATAATCCAGAGGCTATTTTAAGTATTGAGTTCACCAGTTTCATTACTCAGAGAAAAGAAAAGCTTTTAAAGTATTCTTATTGGTATGAGATGGATGGAGGAACACTTTGTTGGCTGGAGCAAGATAATCAAACCTGCTAGAAATTTATAATTCCTCCATGAACTGCAGTTTATTGGACTTTTTTGCATTTAAACTGAATTTTGTGCAGTTCTAAATGCAGGATGTGCCACTTTCTTGCTGCTGCCTCTGTTGACTGGTCAGCTGTTTTTATTTCCATGTTTCATTTACTTGACCAAATCAAAATAACCTCAAAAGAAAGTATTTGAGATGCACAGTACAAGACATATTAATGGAAATTTGGTAGCATTTAAAAGAAAAATATGCAAATGTAGAGTGATGTAAATAACATTTTGTACAGAAACTATCTGAAGGACATGTTTAAACACTTACTACACTCTACTGTGCATGCATTGCTCAGATGGTATTCTGGGAGGAATTCCTCCTTATCATAATTAACAATTCCAATAATTCATTAAATTATAATAAATCATTAAAATATAAATTAGAGAAAAAGCAACTTGGTATAAAAAAAAAAAAAACACCCCAAACCCTGTACCACCACAATTTGCATAAAAATTAACAGCAAATGACATGCACAATTTCTTCTGCTGCTGAAAGAGCAATAGGACTTAGGCACTTGATACTCTGCTATGAGGCATATCAGTTTTATTAAAGAATTTCAGTACTTGACATTGTCTTCTGCTGATCATTTACAATTCCTCCCAGCAAGCATATTATTATTTATAAGTGAGTGTGCAGTAAATTCCTGCATGACATCTGACTACAAAACTCAGCAGAGGATTTACCTCTCAGTTATCTTGTGCATAGCAGATACCTCAGAAGACATCTGTGCACAGTGCAGCTTCTCAGAATTGCTTCCCAGTTCTCTGCTTACTCCTGTGTGGGTTTAATTGACAATTTAAGATCCAAGTTTTTGTTAAATCAGCTTCTTTTAGGCTGCAATTCTCTTTGCAACTGATCAAATATTGGTTTAGGCCACGGTATGCTGCACAGAAATAATATTGTGCAAAAAAATAAAATCAGAAGAGCCACAGAAGTGAGATCTGCCATTGCCTGTGTGTCTGAGAAAAGCAGAGAATGTGTTCTGCCCATGTAGCTCAGCCAAGTCCCATTTTCTCAATGCTCATGAGGAAGATTAAGAAAATTTAAATTTGCCCAACAACCCCAGGGTCAGCACCTGCTTCAATCTTCTAATAGCAGCCATGGCTGAATAGCTCTTGTCTTGTGGATCCATAAAGGTCCATAATAGAACAATGAACTCCAATATTTTGTGTATTATTCAATTAAAACTAATCCCAGCTCATCCCACAATGTATAAATGAGGAATAAGTAAAAACACATTCTGGACCCTAACAGTTTGCTGGTCTAACTTCACTACTCAGAGAGTGAAGCTGGGAAGTAACTTTGGAGTCTGTTTCTGCTCTTTGCACCTCTATTAACCCTTGAAGGTGATTCTTGGGACAATGCTCATTTTCTCTGTGTGCATAGAAGTCTAAGAGATTTTTTTTTTTTCAGAAGGTACAGTCTGTATTTCTCCTTGCTAAAACTGGGACACACAACTGGAAGTATCCGGGAATGTTGTGGGGAAGTGATAAAACCCCAGGTTAACCTCAGCACTGAGAAATTTCTGGTCTTTTCATCTTCAGGCATACTAATTTATATTTAAGAAATATGTAGTCATTAATTGTGACTAGAGAGGACAAAGAAAAGAATTTTAAAAATCTCTGTAGAAGAATAAAATTAAAAGATGTGAGAGTCAGAAATACTAAGGTACTACAAAACAAATATATCTTTAACAACTGCTATATAGCTCATTTTCTTCCTCCAATAAATGATAGTTTATAACATACTCTCTGGATAGAATGGATTTTATTCCTTCTTTAAATGACTCCATCCTCACTGATTTTTCAATCTTATCTACTGAAGGCTGTACCAGTTCTACAATGGCAGGAGACCTTTCAAGCAGACTCAGAATATAACCAGATACAAAGCAGACCCACATGAAAATCTGAGCTACACATCTTTATCATGGCTAATGTCATGCTGACAAATTTTAAAGTAGACCCAAACAAAAAAATTCTTCAGGCTTTGCCAGAGGATGGATAAAATACAAAGTACTTGAGGAAAAACAAAGGAATCTAAGACAGCAAATATATTTATTTCCTTGTTAACTGCCTTTCTCTCTGAAAGAGAAGTTCAAAAGGAAATATATATTAGAAGATAAACAGATAAATTATTAACAGATAAATTATTAAAATGGGTATCTCGAAAAAAGGGAACTTTTCATCTGAAAAGCTTCAGGATCAATTAGAAGGGCTTGAAGACCTTAGAGATAAATTTCAAGATAAAAAGAAACCCATTTTAGAGTAACTCACAAATTTAGTCTTTGAATAACTAAATGCATCATAGTGCAGTATTTATTTAAGAAATAGGACAATGACCATATAGTAAAAGAAGTAATGTGATAGATTAAGAACTAACTGGACAGGATATCATAATCAATCACAGTGGTTTTGGTTAGCTCATACACATTAAATTATTCACTGGAGCAGAATTAGACACTCTCATTCAGCAGGATGTGCTGATGGAGGCAGACAAATGCCTGTGGGCATCCTTGACTGCAGGGTGTTTGAGAGAGAAGCCTTTAGGAGTGAAATGGACTGCCCAGAGAAACTTGCAAGAACAAATGGGGAAAAAAGCACAGTGCACACATGAACTTAAGGTTCTAGAGGGTGGAATTCTTGCACAAAACAAGGCTGTTATAGCATAAATGATTCCACCTATCCAAACTCATCTTTACTTGGCACTTCTGCCCCCTTGTAACTAGTAGAGCACCTTGTGAGCAGGAACAATGCCATGGAAACAGATGGGAACAGCCCAGGCAGCCCAAAGTTCATGTCTGAGCATCAGCTGTGTGTGTTGAAGACACCATCCCCACTCAGCAGTGTCAAATACTGCAATTCAGAATCTGTGATGGAGGAATAACACCCTCCAGCCACAAACCACTTCAACTAAGTTTAACTCCAGAGAATCAGACTAAGTAATGCAGAGGTATCACTCATGGCAGGACAGCTTCCTCTGGTTTATACTGCAAATCCCAAACAGAAAACTGTTGTTCATGTGAGTGCAAAGCTGCATTGCATGGGCTAAAAAAAAAAAAAAAAAATTCTGTTCTGGGAAAAAGCTATCAGAATTTCACTGGGGCAAGAACCTTAAAAAAACCTTAAAAAGGAATTTTTAAAAAACCAAACTACTTCTTCTCTGTCGTCCCCTCCAAAATAAATAACCAAGAAAAAGCAAAAAAAATCAGGTGACTGGACACAGAAATGGGACTAAGCTTGAGACTGACAAAATAAGGAATCTAAGTGATAAAAAAAAAAAATCAATAATAAAAAAGCATTAAAAGTTTTTTTTGCTAGAAGAGCTGTACAAAGACCTTAACAATCTTACTAGAGGACAATGTATTCATCAGGGACACTCATTCTGGTGCAATTTAAACACCAAAGGTATATGCATACCCTTGCAGTGCCATCCTGCTCTGTTCCCTGTGACGAGAGTTGGTAACATTACAAACCTTCTTGAACTGTTTATTGTTGAGAAGCAAGGAATGGCCCATACTCCTTGCAGATGGTGCTGTCTGTGATTTTGTGCAGGAGTTAAGAGCAGTTCTAAAGAGGAAGAAACTGGGGCACAGTGAGCTGAACTCACTTACTCAAGTCAACTGACAAATACTTGGCAGATTTGGAAAGAAAACCTGTTCCTTTGAACTCCAAGTGAGCTCACAGGCTACCAAAATATATTGTCTTCCTATCTCTTTCATTGATAAGAATACTGCTCTTGGAATCAGCAGAAACTAAGACACAGAATCTTTTACAGGAGTGAATTTTACTGCAACACCTTGGAGGAAAGCAGCTAGCAAAGAGTTTATTTCCAGTGTAGTCCCATGAAAGCTACTGTGGCTGTTTTTTGTGTATAAACCTGAGAATGTGATATCTTTACAGAACTGGAGCCTTGCTTTGCATGTATCATTTTCCAAAATGCCAGTGGGAATCATGCAGTCCTTGGCAGAGCAATGGCTGAAGAATATCTACTCTGCTCATTAACTGGACAACACATTTCAAAAGATAACCTTATTGAAAAACCTGACAGCATGTTTGTATCATAACATGAAAACCTGAGTTTGGGAAATTTTTGATTCATTTTTAACCCAAACATGCAGCAACTTTACCCTCCCCAGATAAACGGAGTATGAAAATATCTTCTATATCCTTTTATCCTCTGTAACACAGAGCATTAGATGACCCACATTACAGTCTATATTCTTCCTGTGTCCCACCTCGCTGCCACTAAATTGGCTTTTGGGGAAGTTCTGCTTGAGAAACTGTCCTTGAGAAGGACTCATCTCTCCTTGAGAAAAAGACCATCCAGATATAAAAGCAAATACAGGATTTTCCCAGCTAAAATATACTATTTTACTCTATTTAAAGAAACATGGCAAACCTGGTGAAACCCAAATGGCTTCCAACTATGTAACTTCAGTTCATGTTTATCTTCCTTTTCCTCTATTTCCTTGATAGCTTTTGCTCAGTAGTTCTTCACTTAGTGGATTAAAATGGGTGCAGCAAAGCAGTGCCATATACTTTATTTAAAATCCTGGGTTGATCAAGCTTTACGAGCCTGCTTTTTATCACTCATGACACAGATTAGAACAAATAAGTTCATTCACCTCTTCACCTTCATTATCCCTTGCTTTATCTTCAATAGCCTACAAGGAGTCAAAATTGTAAGTGCAGCTCACACTGAGTTCCAGCTCTCTCTGATATATCCATGTGGGATGCAGTCACAGATTTGGACAGTTGATCTTTAGGAAGGAAAGTGTTAAATCTGGAATTCTCTTGGCATAAGAGATATTGAGATGAAAGAATAATCAATCTTTCATAAATAATATACATGGGTGGATACATTATATATTCAAAGCTACAGTCAAATGGTTGGGGAGAATGATAATTTATTCTGTTGAATTTCTTCAGAATTAATCCTGGAACAGATCAAACAAAAAAGTTATAAAATAGGAATTACAGGTAATGAAGGGCTCCTTGTTGCACAGGAGATCTGCTAGCTCTCATACATAATTAAAATATTTGAGGTCAGGGGCAAGCTTAAAGGTGATTATGGCAGGAAACATTGTTACTCTTTTATTAAACAATACTAGACCTTTATTTATTTTACCAATACCTACATATACAATAGGAAAGGACTGGGATTGAAATCCCTATTTTATATTAACATGTTTCGATTAAACACAAACAGCAGAGTACTTCAATATTTGTACTCTGCATCTGTAGCAGGATTGTTCTAGATATCTCAATTATCTGCCATACTGCAACTTTATTCCAGAAAGCAGCATTTCCAGTAGCAATCTTCTGGGAAATCTTGTGACAGATGCCACCAAGTTTCCTTTTTTGCCAGGTTTTGCTACAGATACTATTATTTGACTATGCATTTATAATACTCAGTATATGGTACACACCTGTGCCACAAGACCAACATATATTTGTACGTAGAGCACACCTAATATAGAAATGTGAGCTACAGGCATGTTCATGGGCTGGGGAATCTCTGTATTTTACCTGGCTAAAATGAAAACATGAACTTGCATTTGTTTTACAGTATCTGTTTTTCTCCTTTCGTTGTAACTAGTAAGTGGCTCAGAAGTTCTGACAGGGAAACTGGACAGACACCTCTCACAGTACAAGCCCATTTTCCTTGTGAAAGCTAAAGGAAGAGACAAAAATACATCTAATATTGGAATAAACTTGATATAAATGCAAAGTTATCAAAACACTTGGAAAAAGAAATAGGTCTTGAAAAAGCTAAAATGTAAGAAGAAAATGTAAAATGTATCAAGAAGCTAGGAAGGCTGCATGAGAGGAAATGGTCAAAAGAGAAAGAGGGAAACCTGAGGTTACCTCCTCTTATGAATAGCAACTCTGAGGGAGAAGGAGAGATTATTGTCTGAAAGTTCTACAGCCAGAGGCATAAACCCTGAGAAGTTCTGTGGCAGAAACTCAGTTGCATTTGGGAGAACAGAATTGTGACTTTGTCCCACTCAGTTGCTAAGTGAAAAACAAAAGGGAGAAAAAAGTTCCTAATATGCCTTCTCTGATGCTTTCAAGGTAGATTGTAGTCTCTTCAAAGACTCGTGCACACTCAGTTTTCAGAAGGGCTTTCAAGGAAATACATAAACTGAATTTTTAGGATTTTTACGCTTCTGTGTGACAGATTGTCAGAAAATTAAGGTAGCAAATTCAAGAAGGGTTTTATCTTTTTTCTCTGGTTCTTTTGTTCTTGGCACTCACTCAGAGAAGCATAAACAATTCTCTTTGTACTGGCCACATAGGGGTTGTGGTTTTGTTTTTGGGTTGGGGTTTTTTTTGTTTTTTTTCTGGGGGAGAACAAACAGAGGGAGATAAGGAGCTCTTGGATCCCTTTTCAACACTACCAAAAAAATTGAGAAATGGAATCTGTGGGATAGTAACCACCTTCTCCAGGCTTATCTTTGCATTAAATTACATGGCCCAGCCAAATATTTTAGAATAAGGTGCAAATGAAGGGAAGGACTTCTGCTTTTGAGATCTAGGTCAGGTTCTTTAGGGAGCCAATTGCTTCTGTGTGAACAAAGGAAGGAAAAGGAGCTTAGGTGGCTGCACCTTTAGAGGTCTTTGAATT
Organism: Calypte anna; assembly: GCF_003957555.1. Taxonomy (NCBI): domain Eukaryota; kingdom Metazoa; phylum Chordata; class Aves; order Apodiformes; family Trochilidae; genus Calypte; species Calypte anna. The sequence goes on from NC_044265.1 coordinate 10,891,565, forward strand.
ATTCCTGAAGTTCTTGGTGTTTCTTGAGTTCTGATGGGAAAGTATTGACTTCCAGCATACTGCTGACTGTCAGCATCAGCTCAGAGAAACAAACCCGAAACAGAGTGATGGATGCATACAGTAGTTAAATGAGCAATATGTAAAGAAAGTGTAAGGAATGGAAATGAGATGTTACTTTTCATCCATAACTACAACAATGTTTGTTAAACAGATTCTGCAGTATTTAAACTTTTATATTAAAAATTAGAGAGATTGCAAATTTTTAATTGTGTTCAAACATTTGAAGTTCTGTTTTCCTCCTCTTTCAAACTGGACAAAAGCTCACACTTTTAAAATAGTCTCCAGAGATAGAAAAAAAAACCCCACAACTTCTACAGTATTTTTGATTCCTCTTACAGGATAGTTCAGTTCCTATGTTTTTCACATTTTTAAGAATTATGTTGATTCAGGGCCTGATAGAACTCTCAGTAACAAATTGCATTTGACTGCTGGGTTCCAGAAGAACAAAATGCTAGTGAGACCCAGTGATGCAGCCCTTAGTTTATTTTATATCTGTTTACCATAGTATTTATTCTCAATTTACATCACAGGAAGAAAACCAGACTTCTGCCAGGTCTCCACATATATACCAATTTTTTTCCACTCACCAACTCTCAGGTAAAAATCACAGCACTTGATAGGAAGTGTAGCAATGAAAGATTTTATGCATTTTTTTTCCCCCTAGGCTCACTTGCAACAGCACTGAAATGTTCCCAGAATGCTACAAGATTTCAAACACCAAACTGACAACACTCACACTTCTAATGAGTATTCATCTGTAAATGCTACCCAAGAGGAACTTAAAGATGATGTTGCATCAGTGACAGCTATAACAACTATTTTAATTAAAGAAATACATCTTTGAAGAAAATGGATGGCATTGGAGAATAAATTAAGAGCATGAACTCTTGCAAGCATGAAAGGAGACATTAAAAAGTAGGTATTAATGAGAGTATTTTTGAATTTTAGAACATCTGTTCAATGCTAAATTTACACATCTTTGAAAAGGCTTTAAAAAACTCTCAATTCCTCAGTGATGTCTTTACCAGTTCTTAGATCATATTGTCACTGGTCTTGGGAGCAAAGGAGACCTAGAGATGAACTGGTTTGATCTGAATCATCAGCAGAAAATGCCTCTGTTCTACAAGGCAAGGGGAAGTGCTCAGATATTTACAGAATGTGGGAATCTGAGAAATTTGATCCCTGTATACAGAACAGCTGAGACAGTTCATTAGAATAATGAGTTCATTATTCATTAGAATACTGGTTTTCTGACTAGTGTTTTTCTACCAACATTTAAGAATTATTTGGGAGAATCAATAAAGTTTTTAATGAACAGAATGGTGACACAATAAGTTGAAGACTTAAAATATAATTATTTATTCAGAATTATTAACTGAAAAATGTCTTCCTTAGAGCTCCTTCATCCCACAACTTTTGAAGTTGGATTTTGAAATATACTAGCTTAGTTTTTTCCATTTTCTAGCCCTTATTCTTATGGGAAATTCATATAGTCAATACTTCATGTACAAGAGTTTGAAGCCAGGAAATATTGATTGGCACAGTGTTTACAGAGAGATCTTTTCTTTCTTTGTGCTGATTTCCTGATTTTGGAAAATTCCCTAAGCTTCTAGTTGTGGAACTCCATCTTCAGCTACTCAAATTTCCCAATACTTCTTCAGCCAAAATGACTGAAGTGTATTTTTAGGGAAAAGGCAAAGATGTTTTTCATTACTGAATATTTTTGAGATATTTTCCTAATTACAGTGATTATCCAGTGATATTATCTTTATGACACCTGTATCATAATGGATGTTTTGTTTTAAATAACTCAATAAGCTAAGCATCACAAATATATGTAGTAGAGCTATTGCCTTACTTAAATATCATTTAAGTTTACAATTAAGATGCAACATGAGCTAACAGAACAGCACAAACAGTTACCTGTAGGCATGAGGCTGGATTTTGCCATGCTTTCAGATCATGAGAACAGAGTGCATGAAAGATACACCTCACACTACTGCTGCAAGTTCTCTTTTAAGTTCCTATATGTTGTGTATTTTCAGTGTGTCTTTTGGTTTATTTGAATATCTTGTCATGACACAACGTTAGTTTTATTTGGACCAAAATCTATCTTTAAGATCTAGGGAGTTAAAATTATATCAGAACTATCCCTTTATTACTCCAGCCTTCAGCAGAAGTCCTAACTTCTAGTTTTTGGCAATTATTTGATAAATCATGACAAGTAACTTGTTGGCCATGAAATATTCACTCAGTTTATAGACTACATGAAATAATGTCTGGATGTCATACTGACTGCCCTGAATTGCTGATTATTTCCATCCCAGTGAGACCTGGTGGGTGTTTCAGTCATGAATAGAAGCTTGTTGCAAATCTCAAACAGCAGCAGCAGAATGAAAGTAGTGACATGGGTGGGCTACAGACATCATATGGAGAGGCTGGGGTTAAGCAGAAATTACTTTCAAAATTTAAAATCTCTGCTGAACTTTCTGCACAAGTTTGGACATACAGAAGGCCTGAAAAAACTTCCAAATGTGAATCACACCCCAGGAGATGAGATCTGTTCTCTGTTTTCATATTTTAACCAATATGCTTTCCCTTTCTTTAGGCAAACTTCTTGGAAAACAGTGTTCAACAGAAGTTCAACACTGTTCCTAGTGCAGTACCAACAAGAATTTACCCACTAGGCTGGCACAGCTTTGTTGTTTCAATCTAACGGGGAGGTGTTGCTTAGCTACAAGGTTTTGTGGTGCTCTCATTCATGATGTATAACTCCATTTACAGTTGTAATCTGGGTAACAAAATGAATAATCCATCATTGTACTATGAATAGTAAATTAACCTAGATAAAAGTGTTGAACATCCAATCAGAATCATTAACTAAGCAGAAGACCAAGATTGGTGAGGACACATTGGAAGCAATTATAACTAATGAATACATTAACTTCAGGCATGAGAACAGCTTGCCTCATACTGTAGTCCCTCAAAATAAAATCAGATTGAAGGTGAGCAGGCACAATATGGCACAGTCATGAAAATAAACAACTGTCCAGGAACATAATTATTTTGAAGAGAAATTCCCTAGCTTTGGTATACATTATAACACAGAAGCCCTTCTGGACCACTGCTGTGTGCAGAATAAAGAGAGCACTAAAAAGGAGGCTGCAGACAAGAAAACATTGACATTGCAAGAGGTAAGGAAGGAGAAAAGACAGAATAATTTACAAATATTATTTTACATAATACCAAAGTTATTAATAAGCCATGTGAAGATCATGCACTACACACTACATTAATTACAATAGTTAACAGGCAATGTAGTAATATAGTAGCATATTGACTGAAGAGTCTAAGAGTGAAACTGGTTGCGAAGAATAAAACTATTTAAGTGCCTCAACATGTTAAATAACATCATTAAACTAATATTAAAAATTGAAGCTAATCTCAAGCAAAAATCTTATACATGTACATTACTGTTTTGCTGTCCTATAGGAAGTGCTTCTCATTATACCAAGCTCTACCTATTCACCTGTCTCCTACTAGAGCATAGAGTCCACAAGAGTAACTCCTTCCTTCCAGTGAGAAAATGTAAAATCATCTTTGAACAGATCTCTGCTATTTATCCCAACAAGCTGGGAAATCTCTGCACACCAGAGGGGGCAATGTTGGGGTTTTTTGCATCCACAAAGCTACAATTTTCATTCACAACTTTCAGCAGGCTCCAAATTTGATTCAACTGTTGTGCCACAATTCCCTGGCAAACCTCTCTTTTTCTGACTGCATCCTGTGGGCTGTGTAGAGTTGAAACAGTCACCCAAGCATTGCATTTAATAATTCATCCCTCCATCCAATTAAACGTCTGGCCCTTCCACACAAGTGCAGGCAACAATTTGTTTACATAAAAATCAGCAAATCAGATTTGAGTCATTTTATAATATCAGTTTTTCAGCATTTAAGAAACCATTTTTTTGTTGTTTATTATTTTAGACTATAAAACATCTCAAGGATGGAACAACCTCAGGGTGAAAATTAAAGCATAAGCCTCTACTGGACACACACACACAGTCTCTTCATGCCTACAGTAACTTATAAATGGAGTTGATTCATCTCATAACTAAGTCACGTTTTTCTTATAACACAAGTTCATGTCCTGCAGTATGAAAACTGAAAGTGAAATCTGCAATTTTGGACTGAAAGTCACTGTTGTGTTACACATGGGGATAACTTGTTTCCAATCACTAGTTCTTTAAGAACCAAAGAAACCCACCCTCAGTCAAGCACCAGATTTTACAAATTTTAGAGTTTGGCAGCTCTCAGTCATCAGTCTACTCATGCTGCCAGATCTCCTAAAAACCTAGCTCATAGAGAGTGCCTAAATAAGAGAAGACTTTCAGAAACATGTTTTCTGATGACTCGTATCTTATTTTTTTTGACTATTCAGAATAACTTGTAAGTGTAAAGCATTTTGCAACTAAACAATATCTCAGTATCATGTTTTGGGTTTTGTTTGTTTTTTGCAAGGCTTATTTTTTCCCGAATTCCAAATGAGTTTCATGTAAGAGCCAAGTTGGAATTAAGTTAATTAAGAATAACAATGAAAGATTGATTTTACTTAGCTGGAATAACTTGACAACCTCTTCCATGGAACTGGTTACCTGTCACTTTTTAATGGGCTGGTAATTACTCATTTTATCTTAAGGCAAACAGTACTAATAAAGCTTTAAAAACATTGTCACTGCAGAGCAATTATTTTTGTTATGGGTCTAATACACAATTAAGTCCTAAAACTGCAAAAACCTCTCAACTTGATACATTAGCTTGCTCTGGTTTTGACATTATGATTAAAATTTCTATGAATCTTTCTCCTCCAACAATTTACTCCAAAGTAAAAGTGCTGAGCATTGCTTTTTATAAAGTACGGTTTTGGTGAACAAAAAAATAACTGCTTATAACATGCAAGGTGTTAAAAATGTTTAGAAAAAGAGAAAAGGAAAAGCAATACTGATTTGAAGATGATTACAATGTAGCAGAAGACTTTTAGGCTTCAGATCTCCTAAGAAATATAGGCATCAAAAGCCTTTGGAGCTGAGACTTCAAATCTCATAACACTTATCATTTGAATCTTGACTTTTAAATATTATTTTTTTTTTAAAGTCCAAAACCAGAAAACCAGTGCCTTGATAGGTACAATCAGACACAGATGCAAATAAAACTGGTTGTATCTATTCGGTTACTGTGTTGCTCCTGTGAGACTATTAAAATATTTGTTCTGGTCCCTTCTATCTGGTTGTTAGACTCTGTATTCTGACTTAAAATATGAGGAATTACAAAAGCCTGGTGATAGAGCTCTGATGATGTGCAAGAAAGTCTTAATTCCTGAGCCCTCTTCCTTATGCTAGCATCTCATTTACCCAGGCCATTGCCTGCCTTCACAGCACCTCACCTTTATTTCAAGGCCACCACGCATTCACTGCTTGCTTTAGAAAACAGTCACTCAGGCAAAGGTCTTGGAATACCAAGGTGTGTTTACATTTTTTTAAATAAATAGGCACAAGATATCCACAGTGAGAGAAAATAGATCCACTTCAGTTCAACACTTGTATAACTTTACTGATGGGTAACAAACAGTAACAAACAGACTCTTCAAGGCTGAGTTTGACTGTTAAAGTGAAGGACATAATAGATCAGAGCTATCCAAAGCAGCATTATTATGGTAACTTAAAAAAAGAAATTTTAAAAAAATCTTCCTCTTGTGAAATGGAAAAGAGGGGGAGCAATTAATAAATTTCCATCTTACTTAAGATATCAATAGTTTCATAGTGGTTGAGCCATAAACAGCAGATTTAGACAGGGAAAGTAAATGCAATGCAGGAAATTAATACTCCACTAAGTTGTCACTAAAGATATATTTTTCCTGTTTAAAATAATGAACTGTTTTTACTTATTCCTCCAGCAAATTACAGGAATACTAAAACCCCATTGAATTAGGTTTATTGAGACTGTTCAAATTCTTACATTTTTTCAGCATAGTTTACAGACAAACACAACTTATTTTTATTCTTTTCAATGCTGGAGTGGTGGTCATGTTTTCAGACCTGGGGTTTTGGTTATTCCTGCACAAATTCAGTTATCAAAGTACAGCACACAAATCTTCCCTGGGGAGCTCTGGGATGGACCACCACCGTCCTTTGCATAAGTAACAGATCAAAAAGATCCTCACTATGTAGAAAAGACAGTAGTAGTAGTTAATATTTATTTTTAAACCTTTACAGGAAAACCTTCTCACAACTTCTAGATAATGTAAACAGTAAATATTGCAGCTGGAATTTACTCCTTCTCCTATTATAACAAAAATACTTCATGGCAATCTCATGTACAGCTTAAAAAAAGCAGTTTTTAAAATCTAATTTCCATTAGTTTTAACTACTTTGAACTCACATCTATCCTTTTTAAGTACATAATTGTATTTGCCACACTTTTCAGTAGAAAATATTTTAATTCAAGTTTCTTTCCTCTTCAAAAACAAATGCAGCTTCACAGTTTCAGTTCTCTTGTAGTTCTATAAAATTGTGATTAAGCTTCTAAAAGGCTTCTCTCACATCTCAGTCAGGCACTGAAAACAGTCATAAAAGACACATCCCACCACAGGCTTCTTACAAGGTTTGTATAAACTCATATTTTTACCTTACCATGTTTGAGATACATAATTACATGCTTCACTACAAGAAAACCCTTGAAAATCCTTTCAAAGTCAATTACAGGACTGTCAACGGTTTTAGTCAAATCCAGTTCATCTAGCCCTAAATATGTACCCATTGTTTTAGACTGCACTGACTCAGGACACTTATGCTGAAGCTGCATTCATGTTGATGAAAATTTTTAATTTTTCAAAATTTAACTTGACTCATTTTCAATTCAGAGGAATTCACTGATACAAATAATGACATTAACTCCATAGCCCAAACCATGTGTGATTTTAGAATATTTCCATGGCTTACCACACTTAAAATGTTGCCGCTTGCCAAGCATCGTGTGGATGTGTGACTTGGAAGGGTGATTTGAAATACACTCTTGCTTTAGAAAATGAAATGAAAATGTCTAAATAGAAAGAGCTCTGCAACTAAATTTTGTTGCATTCATCTGGAAATAAACAGGAGAAAAACATATTTGTCTTTTCTACACTCCTACCCTTCATTTGAAGCCTATACTTAACCTTTTCTATTATTGTAATTTGCTGAAAATCAGAAACATTGAAACATGAAATTGAGCTTAAAAATGTTCTTGCTTATCTGAAAGGAAATACACCATGTAACATCAGACATTTCATTATAGTAACATTTTCTTCTCTTTTTCTCTTTGGATCCTTGACCTTCTGTAATTACACAGCATTAATTTTTCCTCAGACAAAAACCCAGATGTTTGCAGGCTCTGATCTCAGACTGATTTTCTGCTAAGAGCATCAAGCTCAGCACTACTAATAGATGTCTTCCTTCCATTAGCCCAGACACAGGTAGCACTCCCAGGAAAAGGAGGTGCAGCATCCAGTTTTGAATTGAATTTTCTAGGAAGACATCTGAACCATTAGACCATGGTCAGGGCTCAAATAAATACCAAATACAAATTTCACAGGGCAAGTAGACCATGTCTTCCACTGCTCCCCAAAACCTCCTAGGAACCTTACCAAGATAGATTAGTAAAGACTTTCTCAGCTAATATAGTAACTCCAAAAGGCAGCGAAATCAGTGTCCTGATGAAAGCACTGCAGTGAAATCAGATCTAACCACTGTACCAAGTGCTGCCCTCCAAGCCTGGAGACAACCCTTGTAGATGGCTCTAGCATCTCATATAAACTGACATCCTCAACAGGACACTCAGACTCAAAGAATAAAATGGATGTCTGGGACCAAGCATAAATACCATACTCAACTATTAATGACCTGGCAGGCACTGAATGCAGCCAATAGGTCTTAAGTAGAAGCTAGAATTCTCTACCAAATCAACATTTCACCTCTGGAATTTTTTCAAATCAATTAAAAACCAGACTGGAAAATGACATTTTCAACATCTGTTTTCTAGACCTTTCTGATTTTGCGATTCTTTCAAATAATTAGAAAAAATAAATAAAATAAAATACTTCCAACCACAACATATTCTATGTTCTATACTGCTCTGCCTCTGCAAGTTGTGATGTACAAGTAGAAAACACCATGTTAATAAGACAGACTTTGCTACTGGCAGCATTTTAAATGATATTCCAAGAGACTGTTTCCGCTGTACTAACATGTATAAATACAAAAGCAACACATCAGCAATAATAGAAACATAAGGAAACACTTAAATTGTGGTGGATCAAGAGCAGACTGGTGCTTCTATTCCCTTTGGATACATTTGTAACATTTAATCTAATCATCACTCAGCAGTAGATACAATTCCAGTCTACATCAAAGCAACTAAAACACAGCTTTGATGGTTTAATAGTAGCTGGCAGTGTAATGACAGGTGGCCACAACCACAAACCTAATTTGAAACAAGCTGTAGTATTGGTTGAAGACATCATTCTGAATTCTGTGAGGCGTATTTCTTTGAATCAAGTTAGAAATTAAAGTCAGACCAGACTACAGTAAAATTTGAGTACTGTGCTTGCTGTACGTTCTCCACTGCCACTGCCTTTAGCAGCTGCTTCAGTGAGAATATTACTCAATTGCAGCAATAATTTTGCTTCTTGCTTTGCATTCGTTCTGTGTTAATTCAAGAAGATGAACGAAAATCATCATTGTGAGAAAGCTATAAGACATCACACAATTTCATTAGCAACTGAGCATGGGCTTTTGAAATGCTAAATTTGGATAAACACGATTCCACCAGCTTCAATGATGGAGTTTTCATTGCCATGGCCTCCTCACTGGACACACAGGATTTTCCTTACTGTTCCATGCACACATTCGTTTGTGTGATGGCACCAATTAGCTCTGCTAAAAGTTGTACAACATATGGGCTTCTGTCATCTGAAAGAAAGCACTGCTACTGAAATACTTCTAGCAAGTACTACAGTGTTTCTGTTCCTTACAAATGGATGTGTGCATGGAACAGTGACATTTTTGTTTTATTTTTTGTTTAACTCTAAAGCAGAAGAAAACAAGCCTTTGATAAACACCTATAATCCAGTCCCACACACATGGACTGTCCCCTCCCATAGCTGGTAACACACCTGTCATCCCAAAATATAAACAGTTCCCATACAAGTAGGATGAAAAGTCTGCAGACTAATCCTCTACAATCCCAGCAATTAAAGGTTCATCACATGCAAAAGAGATCTTCAGACATATTATGACCTTTCATCCTGTTTTACATTGCTTTATGCTAAACAAGACCTTTGGAAGCCTCTGGTTTCAGTTGTACTCTAAGTACAGAATGAATGTTCACACCACATTTTTATGCATTTTAAACTGCTTTACTGAAAAGCACAACTGAAGGTGAACACAGGGGTTCTAAAAAGAACTAGAAATGTTTGTTATGTAAAACGAACAATAAAATTAAAGAAATTTCCTAAGGCCTTTTTCTTCTACTATATAGGCATAATTAACTGTAATACTGTAATGTGCCCTCATTTTCAACATGGGAACCATAACCCAGAACCTAAACCATTATGTTCTTTAAGAGCATGTTCTTAAGTGAAATTATACTACCAATTCTTTACATACCTGACAAGAAATTCTTTACATACCTGTCAGGAAATTCTGGTGTAAAATTTACATTCTCACATTACTGGCAGGCACTTAATACAAATCTTACATGCTACAGAAAAATATCCAGACCCAAAACCCATGAACCTTGAAAATTGGTTATATATTCTTCACTTATTTTTTATGAGCACTTAGCAGGTCACCCTTTGTTTTGGTTTCTTTCTTGAAGTCTAATTATTCCAAATGTCCTTTCATATTTTGTCTGATTTGCAATTGTATTTCTCATTATCATTTTGTGAGGATATTCTGCTATTTCCTCTGGTTTCACTCTCTCTTTTATGTTTCACTTGTACAAAATTAATTACATTGTACCTTCAAGCATAATTTTAACAGTGTCTCCATTGCACTGTGTCTGCCTTTAATTAATGCTCTTCTAATGTAGGTTTTAGAGCCAAATGGTGCAATATTCTGAGCATCAAAGAAACAAAAGATCTAACAAAGCTGAAATGAAAGAACCAGACAAAGCAGCAGTCAATGCATCCTCATTTGAAAAACGTCACTTGAATTTTATTTTAGATAGCAGAACCAAAGAAGATTGTTTCTACTTTTGCCTCATTCATCACCAAACTCTGTGGTAAGACCCACTCTAATCTGGAAAATAAATCTGTAGTTTATTGAGATTAATTTCTCAGTTGTCTGCCCATCTATTACAAATCCCTAATCTGCATCCCTCTGGTACCACTTTGGTTTTTAAGACCTGGCAAGTCAAGGAACTCCTCCACCAAAGACAATATTCATGCACTTTCACAAAAAACAAAACAAAAACCAAAACTACAATAGGCAAATAATACTCCAGTGCAATAGATAAGGAATATTCCATGGATTTGCCCATTTGCACATTTTTTGAAATTCAGAGTGTTCTCTAACTCTTGATCTGATACATCACCTGGAACGTAAGCCTAGCACAGACACAGAGACAAATATAATGGTAGGAATGTTGGAATCTGGATATTTTAAAATCATTCAGATCTTTGGATATTAGGGATTTCAATGTGATACCTTGGGTGTTCCTGTTTCTATTAGACAGAAAATGATTTCTACTGATGTCAGGAGCCTTCTTATCATATCAAGTTTCCAAAATCCATTTTCAGCATATAGCAACCATGAACAAAAACAAGCTTTCTACACCTCCCACTAAAAAACAATTTGGCAGCTGTATACAACTGTTTACTGCAGGAACTCAGCTAAGTATTAAGCCCTAAACTGAACTTTTAGATCCTGATATAAAAGTGACAATGGGATTGGTTAAAAAATTAGTAAGTTTCACAGGAGCAGAATCTATTGAGCAGCAGTACTTGTATAAGTCATACATTTATTGTGGACAAAGGTGGCATGTAGTTTTCAATAAAACCATTTTCTGGGCCATAATAAACAGAATACTTGTGAAGGAGATCATTATAGGTAATTAAAATATTAGGGATTTCGTTCTGTTGGATGGATGTACTCAGTTTTATAACAAAAGTACGTATTTCAGTTTTGGTTTTTTGATTTGCATTTGTGATTTAAAGGGTTCAAATAAAAATTATTTTCACTCAAAAGAAGAAAGGCTGGCTGACAATTATTGTAGTAGGGTGTATTTTTAATGGGGACAAAGCCTGTCCTGGGATTCACATAAACAGCTATCACTGACTTTGATCAGCACTATATCCACACATCAAAAGCCATTAACTCATTCTAAAACACTTTGACTCATTGTTCAAAAAGCACTAGTCAGTTAAAATGAAGTTTCCACACCATAATCACCTGCTTACATTGATCTGAATTACACAGAAGTCACATGAAACAGATTTCTGAATTTTTATTTAATTTTATGAGGGAAAGCAACCTTTGAAGACTATATGGAGTAGAAAAGAATCAAATAAGCTTTGTAATAGAATAAAAGTAAAGGAAACAAAACTAGGTGGGTCATATTTGGAGCCTAGCAGACTTGACAATGTCTCTTTAAGGTGAAGGAATAATGCAGTTAGTCAAAGTTCTACCTTTCATTGTCTCATAATGTCAAGAGAACAGTATTTCAAAGCACGACATTACACAGGCTCAGTCTTTTCAAGAACACAAAAACTTTGATTTCAGAAACAAATGAAAGGAAAAATGTGACTCTATGAAACAAAGCACTCCACACACATTTATTTTCGGTACCAAGTGTTCAGACTAAAAGGCCATATGCCCCCATATTAGTTAAGGTTGGAAAAAAGACATTTCCAAATCACCTTTGAAATTTCAATTCTTAGACAGCAAATTTGAAACTGGCCAGTAGGAAGGGGCCAGAACCACATTTTGAAACATTAAACACCTTAAAGCACCATTTCTATCTCAACTTTGCTTTCATCCTTGAATCTTTTTCTTTGAAGATTCAACAATGGACCTTTTCTTTTTCCTCCTGCAGTTTCATTCTAAACCCTACAGGGGAACTTTCCATACAGTCAAAAATACAGTGGTTACTTTTCATTCAAAATGTTGAGAGAAAATGAAGATTTAATTTAAATACCTTGCATATATTGTAGATATATGTGGTTGAATTACATTCTTTTCGCTTTAACCTATGCTAATATTTGTTCTTCTAACAAAGACAATTGTCATGAGAGTATTATATCACTGTGAATCCATAGCATTGGTTTTGTCACAATATCATAGCAATGACCAGTTTTGCATAAATGTTTTTCATCTACAAATAACTTCCATGGTTTATAGGATAAACATTAATAAACACAACTTTTCACAGAAAGAATAATGTTCTTTGGCTAGTATTAGGATCCAGCTTCAAAATGATCACAAACTTGTTGACAAAACAAAGATAAGGCCAACAGCCTTGACTGATGCATTGACTGACTCTGCTACAATCTGACAAAATGGTGAAGTCCTCTTCATATCTATAGGCATAAATAGTCTTGTAAGCACTACAGTGCTGCAGAATACATCCACACCACAAGAACACCTGGTTCCAGGCTCTTTTCACTGATATTATTGATTCGTGTGTCATTATTGAAGAACAAGATATAAAGATCTTCATGAAAGAGAAACTGATAAACCAACATTTCAATACCTAACATGAAGACTATATAGCTTTTCAAAAGAATATGGAATTTGTGTTGGGTTTTAGATTGGAAGACATACAAAGGTGTGGATTTTTTATAATATGAATACAGATCAGGGGAGAGACTGCAAGCAACAAGAAAACAACAGGGAAAATACAAGAGAGATCTTGGTTTTTGTTAGGGAATAATTAGAACACAGGAGGAGGGAGTATCAGGCAATTATGCCTAAAGAAGGCATCTTAGAACAGCCACTCAGCATGAATGAATTACTTTCAGATAGTTAAGAAAACTTTCAGCACTTGGGAGTTAATTTCTAACTTTCTCCCATTTAGCACATGCACACAAGTTTTTATGCCTTGATGTTTTCCTCTACAAGATAGAAGCTGACCCTATAATGCAAAATTTCTACAAGGAAAATTAAAGAAAATAAAAGGCACCACTAAAATATGATATTTTTTTTTTAACTGAAAAACTCAAATAGGAATAAAACATTTCTGGCTCAAAATGGGACTGATCAATTGTTCAACAGTTTGAATTCATACAGTCTTATTTAATGATGTGTTCTAATGGCAGCCTTTTTATGCTTCATTTTCCAATGGCAATATATGATGACACAGAGGAAAAGCCATGTAATGTACTGTAACAATATCATGGATTGATGCTAAGATTTAAGGGAAAGTAAGTAGTGCCAAACTGTAAACATTTCTAAGGAAACAGACTGATGGATGGGCAGTCTGGGTAAGCTAACCCCTTGTGGATACAATATGCATTCATCTGCTGCTGCACAAGCACATACACTTGAAAACAAATTAATTTCAGCCTTTGGGAGCTTTCTTTCCAAGAGGGACACAAGTTTTACAGGCATGGCTATGCACACCTGTACATCTGCAATATCTTCACAAGCATAGACACCAATAACATTCTGTTTCTGCATTTGGATGTTCAGCTAAAATCACCTGACTTGCTAACTACCAACAGTGTGAGTATAAAAACAACAACCAGTTAATTACTGAAGAGAAGCTTGTGATACGTGACATTTTCTGAAGAAGGATGATTTAACTGAAATTTGATACAATAACATTAATTTGTTTGCTTTGGGCCACTCCCTTTTTGTTCCTTCCAGCTAAAGAAAATAGTAAACATTTGCATGTGTTTGAATAAAGTAAAAGCTTAAATTCTTAACTACAAGATCCATTTACAGTAATGAAAGGTGGACAGCAGCCTGAACCCTTGTGTCATTGGTGCATGCAATGCATGTCCTAACATTACAGCACACCCATCTATTCATCTAAATGAATAGCTCATACAGGCACTGAGTTTTCACTATGAAATTGCAAAATTAATTACCCCCTTGATAAATCAATTCCACCATATGAAGAAGTCTCACATTTTATATAGGAAAGGGCTTTTTACTTTTTTTTTTTGGTCCTAATTGGTCCTTAAGAGAAAGATGTATTCTCCTTTGTCAGTCTCAGATTTATATCATGTGCTGCCATTATAAATTGCTCTAAAGGTATCTTCAGTCAATGTCACAGTACATTTAACTAACAGTTTCATTTCAGCCCAAGATCTAAGGAAATAACATATTTATTAAAGCATTTTGATCCTTCACAGAGATTAATAACAAGCTGTTGACAGTTCAGCATGATAAAATGAGCCAATAAACAGAAATGTATGCTGACGTTAGATATACCGATCCACAAATAATACAATACATATTGGCTTTGTCAGAAAGAAAAATCACTTGAAAAAGCCATTGCCATGATTAAATACTTTCTGCAATCTCAAAATTTCTATATTCTATAGGACATTTTCCCTACAAATCCCCTCAATAAATAAGTCCAGCAAGTCTTTTAAACAGAAAGAAATGATAGCTTTGTATGATATCAACATGGAATGAAGAGTCATCAAAATGCAGCATGAAAAGGGCTTAAATATTGTATGGATTTGGGGGGTAAAAATAGAGCACTAGATGCCAGAAGTGTTCAGTGTTCATTCACTATAAAACAGGTGTTCAGACTTGCCTGTCATTTACCTATGAATTATTATTTGTATCATGCATTTGTTTTACAGTAACACCTCAATTTCTAACTGTTTAATGTGGTTGTCAGTAACAATTGGAGCTCTAGATTTAGACTTGGGATATTCTTTCCTGTCCATCAACTTTCTCTATGAGGATTAGAGCCTGAAAATATGGATATCATTTCACTTACTGAATGAGCTATTGCACTCTGTTGATGAGGTATCACAACCTAGCAGCCAGAAGTGACCTTGTAACACTGTCCTCTAATTTCCTTAATCAAGACAGACATTTCCTGAGCTATCAGTACACTTTGTAGGAAAAGTGCATGCCATGCCTAATTTTTACACATAGAACAAGTTTAAGAAGCAAAAAGAGGAAGACTTCAGACTGATGTGTTAGTGAATACTGTCCTATTTCTGCTGTAAAAATCTCTCTTTTTCTATCTTTATTCTTGCCCATTCAGTGATTTATATCATGTATAGCTTAAGAAATACACATACTCACTTCACATATATTTCTGCTGCTAAACATTGAATAATGGAGTCAATGGTTTTCTCATTTTCACTGTTTTTACACCAGTGAGGCCAAATGACTTTCCTGATATTCATTATGATCTATGATGTGGGAGAACACTAAAATTAACTTATACTAATAAATGTGAATGGCTCCATTAACACTGATACATATTCTAGTTTATACTATCAAAGAATCCATACTGGTATATTTCAAGCAATTTCAGAGTATTTTCTAATGAAGATAAAAGGTCATTGTGAAAAGTAGCACTGATGGAAAGTTTACAGTAGTCATCCCAAGATGCCAACTACAGTACATAAAATTTAATGTAGTGTACTGCATTAAACACAATCTTAAAATAATGGTTCCTGAGTTTCTGATTATAATGATCCTGATCTAAATGTGAAAATAACTTGTCTTTAATACATTTTCCCCTCCAGTCATTACTTCCTAATCTACTTTATCTCTCCCTTCATCCAACCCATCAAACTTCAGGGACTTTATGAATGGGTGGACCTGGAATGGATCCTATATTGCTGCTTATCACTTCACACAATGAGATTCGTGCTTGCTTTGCTTAGCATGGATGCAACAGTACCAGTTAATCATACTACACTGAAACATTTGCCATGTAAAAAAACACTTCAGTGTATACAGTGAGAAGCAGAGGCAAATTAAGCTGTAAGAGAATAAATACTCAAAATAATTAAAAACTCATAAGACTATTTCAGCTTTTTTTAATTGACCAGCTATTTTGAACTCAGCCTGAAACAAACACCCACTTCATAGCCTAGAACTCTGCCTTACCTTTCCCCCCCCCTCAGGATGTGTAGGAGGGAACAGAGCCTAGAAGGTACTGACCTGATGTTGGCATTCAAATCAAATTGTCTTCATTTGTGATTACAAGTGTGTCAGTGAGGTCAGACTTTGGCCCAAACCAAAGCCACTCAATTTACTTATTTCATTG
Source organism: Calypte anna (assembly GCF_003957555.1). NCBI lineage: Eukaryota > Metazoa > Chordata > Aves > Apodiformes > Trochilidae > Calypte > Calypte anna. The sequence continues at coordinate 10,907,906 of NC_044265.1, forward strand.
CTGAAGTTTTCTTTTTAAGGTGATGGTAAGAAAAACCAATCATTATAAACACCTTGACTACCTAACCATTTTCAGCTCAGGTGCATCTCACCATATTCTTCCTAGTCAAACCTGCAGCTTGAAAAAAATAATATTTCCCCCACTTTAAGCAGCAGTGTTGCAGCATCAAATTAATTTTTTTTTTCAGGTACACTATAAGAACAGTCATTTACAAGTTAAATTTAAAACTTATTTTTCTTCAAACCATTTCATCCCAGGAACCAGAGTTATTATATACCCTTAGCAGTGTTAAAAACTCATTAATAACAAATAAGTGGACCTTACCTTTCAAGAAGTGGTAAAAATTTAACTTCTATCTAGCATTTCTTGAAATATTCATCACTTGAGAAACAACAATTTGCTGTCAGCAATCTCTCTTGCAGTAGCCAAGCAATGAGTTTCTTCATATATAAATTTCCTAGGTTTGGAAAGGAAAATCTTTAAAAAGTGGAAACTCTAAGGTGTCTTTATACTTGTATAACAGAAACCAGATCCTGACCTGAACAATAGGAAGACACACTCCAGAATTACCTTCCTGTTGGGGCTTTTTGGTTTCCTTTTTCTTTATTTTTTTTTTTGTTTGTGGGGTTTTTTTGATGGTTTATTCCAAATTCACTTTTTTGCTTTCAAAATACTTAAGCTATCTTCAAACACTTCACTCCAAAGACTGGAAATGTTTGGATATCTCTCATTGCCTTCTAATAATGGCATAGAAAGTTGAAGATTGTAAAACTAAGAGATACTTCAAAGACAACTTCAGAAAGTTGCAAAATGGTTACCATAACAAGCAGGACTGAGAAAACAGGACAGTAGTATTAATATTATGCTAATCTTTTGTAATAAATTTCTCTACATAGCTATTTACACTAATTAATATATGCACACAATATCCCAGTTAAGTAGAGAGCCTGGTTCTCCATAAGTACACATTCAAAGAACAGACAGATAAAAGGGTCTGATCCAAAGTCAACTGCAGCTAATGCAAAAAGTCCTGGTAGCCCCATCAGCAATTCCTCAGCTGCCCTGTACTCATAATTAAAAGCAGATGGGTGCTGAGAAGCTATCCCTGGTAACTAACACATCACCCAGGGTCACATAATGAGTCTAGCTCACATCTGAGGATGAAACTCAAATCTACTGAATTTCTACCCAGGGATTCAATTACAAAACTACTCTTTTTAATTTAATATCAAGAGGTTTTGAAAGAAATATTAGTAAGGTGCTAATTTTTCACTATGGGGGGAAATATCAATGCTTCACTAGCCAGTTGTTTTATTTCAGACCAAATAAGTTATTTGCTATTGTGTTAATTAAGAATTTTTATTCATACCTCTAAGCAAGAGGCTAACCTCTAAGTGATATTCCAGCAGTAGCCTGAACAGGAATAAAACTAAAGTACAATTAAGGTTCCCAGATTTCCCTGTATTTTAGTTTTCTAACTGTGACCTTTCCACCTTGTTCTTTAGTTAGTGAACCAGCTCATAAGTTCTCCAGAGACAGGCATTTGTGTAGAGATGAAAGCTTCTTTACAAACTCTGGAAAACCCAGTCCAAGAAAGTAAAATCTGAACCAGAGAAATAGCAATACTACATACAGCTCCCCTGTAGGGCAAAGAAAATTTGTTTTTTTACCCCTTCTTGTTTATCACATCACAGCTTTTAAGGTGATAAAGTAGAGGCTGTTTTACCTTCCAAATTTCTTACACCACCTATGTCTTAAAATAAAATCATGGTTTTTTTTATATCGCATTTGACACTCAGCAGAATAAACAAGATATGCATCCCTTTTGCACAAAGCTACAGACAAAAGCAGCTTCCCCACACTCCTCAGCTCCTTTAGAAGAGAACAGAAGAGAACCAAAACAAGGACTAGAACCTCCTGCAAGGGGGATGGAAGATTCAGACTTACCTGAAAGCACTACAAGCCCCAAATAGGACTGGACAAGCAACAGCCATTGCATTTCTCTAGCAGTCTATGAAGCCAGGGATTTTGGGTCAAAATTCAAGCTCCTTTGTTCTGCAGACTCTAGAGCCTATAGTCAGTGATCTGAAGCTCCTGTTCCAGACAAATACCTGATATATTTGAGGGTTTTGTCTGACTGTCCCTCACAGCAGCGTGTGTCCCCCACTTCCCCCTGTGGTAGCACACTCTCCTTGTGCCTACTGCAGCCTGTACCAGCTAGGAACACAGCACCTAAACTGTGCCAGGCTCCAAGACGGGGTTCTGTGGACCCAGAACACCTCACCTCATGAGGAGAGTCGAAAACTCAACAACCAAGATGGCGCAGCAAGGCCTGGACTGACTGAACTCGCCCATGATCAGAGATCACCTGAGCTTTATTACTCGCTCACAGTCTGTGAGGTAAATGGGGTAAATAGCAACATGTGCTCCAGGAAAAAAATAAATTAAAGAATATATACTTTCCCACAAATTAGACCCAGCTGGTGCTGAGACAGGCTGCAGCTGTACCTGAGGGAAAATAAGTCAGCGCTTCCTCAGAAGGTTCAGCTACCTCCCCCTTTCCCGCCAGAAATGTAAAGGCACAAGCAGCTCCTATTCTGTCCCTAAAGCTCCTCAGGGTTTCACTGCCAGCCCTTTTACACCCTGTTTCCCTTGTCTCTGCTGCTATAAATCCTCCAGGAAGAGACCAGGCTACTTTAGGTCTAACTGGGGAGAGCGGGTGGCTGAGGTAAGTCTGCAAGGTGTCCCTCTGGGGAGGGGGATGCAGAGGCTGGGGGGCAGCTGTAATTTCACTCAGTGTGCTGCTTAAAGTGCAACAACTAAGTAAAAATTCAGGTGGTATTTTAGATATTTTTCTAAAAAAAGAAAAAAAAAAAAAGCACATGCAGGAATATTCTTCAGCAGAGGTGTGCTATAGTTTGAGTAGGGCAGACACAACCCTAGCAGATATTTTCCTGTGATGGGAAATGTGTGAGAGATGTTTGTCTGGAATATTCTTTAATTTCGAGTGTTTGCTGCCCTCCTGAGTGGCAGGGACAGGATATTCCAAAGATAAAAGGAAAATTCAAGGGTGATTTTGGAGGGGGGCCCTGAATGCGAGTTGCATTGTCAGGTTGCAAAATTTGTGTGAGCAAGCAGGCTGTGTCACTGAGCAACACCTCCCCTAGTTTGTCCCCCTTTATACATCACTGCTATGAAAAAGAGATAAAAATGAAGACTTTAATGGCTGTATCAACCCTCTACTCATCCTGCCAGTGCTTCTCAGAAATACTTGTCCTGTTATACACTGTACCAGTTTCTGATATACATATAAAATGCATGTTCATAATCAGAATGTAGCACTTACACATAATTGCTGCATGAAATGTAGCAATTAAAAAAAATCTCCAACAAGCAATTCTGGGAGCATTAAGAATGTGTTCTCTGGTTTTTGTTTTGTTCAGAATAAACCTTTTCTTTGCCTTTTACACAGAGCTTTTAGAGTGCACTTGAGTCATACTTTTATACTGTTCTTCAGAAGCTGAGAGCTAGCAATATAAGGATTTTTAAATTGAAGCTGGGATTCTCAAATAATCCTAAGAGCCTAAGGAATGGGACTGAAGAGAAATAAACATCACCAATCTAAATATCATGAGTTTGATAACACTGAACAGGAGTAAATCAGAGATTTAGAGGTGAGTGGGATAAAAGAAAGCATAAGATGAAAATAACTGTCACTTTCTAGTCTGTTGATTTTTTTTCTTTTAAACTTACTGATTATCTAAAAAGTCAAAGTGTGAAGCTACTGATGAGAATGTAATGAGAGAACTGAGGCAAGCACTTTATTTGGGAGGTTTTAGCTTATCTATTGAAAATGAAACCATTTATTATCAGAGTGGATGAGAAGTGGGGTCATTATAATCAGGAGATGGCTGGCTCTACACAGACTATTTGGCTGTTACTTGTTTCTGTAGTTTGACTTCTTAAACTGGTTTTGTGACCATACTGGATATCCACTTGTATCTCTGAGAAAAAAAATTCCTTAAATAGGACTTTCTTTGCTGTCTGTAATTGAAAACAAGGTATGGTTGAAATGAGATCAAAGATGTGCCTCCAATGTTAACAAAGGAATAAAAATTCCACCCAGATCTAGGAGAAAGCTGTAACAAACACGTAAGCTGTTACATTTTTTGATTTTGTTTTGTTGTGTGTTGGGTTTTTTTTAAACAAAAATTTATTTACTTTACTTATGAATGGGTGGCTTTATGAAAACTGTCCTTTCAAACCTGTCAATATGTTGTTTGAATTTTCAGTAACTGGAAAACCAAGAGTATTTATTCCCTAATACAGGCAAAGGTCACTAGCAGGCACCTATATTCTGTGTGGCATCTACAACCAAAATTTTATCATCAGTCAGAGCTAGGGAAATAAGTTCTGGATAAATGAGGAAACTTTTAAAATATTAATACAACCATCACTGCATGAAGCTTTGATTTGACAAAACTGGCTGTAGATAATACTGCTTTCTGAGGAAATCACCACATATCCAGGCCAGCTTAACATAATAATGTCTTAGCTTAACATAATTGCTTTTATATGACTGAAAATACTGCTCAAACAGCACACAGAGAAAACAATTGTATTGATCTTTGCATAGAAATTATCCACTTTTGTCTATCCATGAATTAATGGCAGTGTTGTTAAATGTAAAGGGTCCGCAAAATAATGAGGGTTCTGCCTTCTTATAATGGATCTTTTTAAATAATCCAAACCCAGATTTTTCATTGTATGCACATTTAGATCAGCTATTGGAAGGTAACCTAAATCTTGATACGGTGTCTTGAGGCAAAGATTCCTGTCAAAGCTGAGGGCAGTGAATGAGAACTCTCTAAGCAGCCTAGAGACAAGTCTTGCAGCTTTTTGATTGGTTTGCTATAAAAGCCTAAACAAATGATGTGGTTGTCAGTTCACCTGTTATAAATTTAGAATAGTGTTTTCAGACACTGTTTGTGTACTTATCACTTCTGCTGTTGTGTGCTGTTCGTTGGATTATATGATTCATTATATGTTACTTGGTAGTGAAAAGG